>NC_133338.1:42608190-42941524 GCF_030506205.2 Paramisgurnus dabryanus
AATGCATGTTCATCGTGATTCTCTCATCATTCTCAAACGTTTAATACAATAAACGCCTAGAGTTAGAAAACTAAATGCATGAATGACAACTGAATAAAAGTCCAAACCTTTCACTCTATAGTTCTTTTGAGTGCAGTCACTGCAGTGCATGTTTTATTGAGCAGAATAGATTACAGATCAAACGAGATAGTGATAGTGATTTTTTTTACTTATCAAGTTATCTCATTTTTAACTTAAGAAGTGATACAAAGTGCTTTAAACATAGATTTTTTAGCATAAGTATTATTTGCTCATCAACTTGTTTTACCTGTAATACAATTTGCAAAACAAAGAATGTTGAGTGCAGACGCACACGTATTGGTCCCTGTTTATAAATACTTTTTGAACAACCAATTCTGTGGCCTCATGGGGCAGCAAAGCTAACACTTTACAATGTGCTGAGAATGCAGTAGGAAAATCCTTTACTTTTTACCAACATATTCATAAATATTCAATTACTACTCATTATACTTTTTTGGTATTCTATATAGAAGATTTATAATTCATAATTTCATATGAAATTCATATGGAAAACTTTATAATGTCAATTACTTGCAAGCAAACTGCAATTTCATTACAACGTCACGCTTATTTAGATGAAAAAAAATAGGGACTGGGTATCAGTACACACGTTCTGAATAAAAACATTTCTTCAAATTAGAAGACTAAACTTACATGAGAAAAATATTTGCTTCCTGAATTTATCACAACATACAGTACGGGGCGTTGCCAGATCACGTATGTTCATAACGACTAACGTGTATAAGTAAAAAAAAGTTTGATAAAACGCTTTATGAATTTACATGAATACATCCATAGTTCTAATCTTAAGTTTATTGTTGATACATTTCCGCAAGGAAAAATAAAATAGCGACATCTACAGGAAAAAAAGAACTCCCTAATCTAAACACCATATGAACAATCTGCGTTTGATACAGTTTATACGGCTCATTTTATTTTCTTGTATCCAAAGTTATACTTTTTAACTTTGTAAAATAATTCAGAGTCTTGGGGATATTTGGATGTATTCTGATCAAGCATTTGCATGCAAATGCACAATGATTTACTATTAAATATTTCGTGGGTGCCTTGGAGCAAAGCTTCCATAAAAGACAAGTTGTCCACCTGTTTGAACAGCAAAACACGACAGCACGAAACGTGTGCGCACTTCCAAAACGCCGCCTTTTATATTAGTGCATCAGTCTATTTAGTAAACACTTACAAACGATACTTAATACAAATCAGCCCATTTTGTGTTAAAATTCTAACCTTAGGTGTGTAATATATAAATCAAATTGTTTAGTAAGGCTTACATATCACGATCATCTTATACGTTAACACTAGTTACTAATCATACACATAAAAAACATGCTACGAATGTTACGAAACGCACACTCAATAAAACACATTTCTTCAAATTAGAAGACTAACTTTAAACTAACGAGAAAGATATTTGCTTCGGTCATGAATTTAGCCCAACATAGCCTACATACGAGGCGTTGCCTAAATCGCAACAGCCAGACCACCCATGTAAGTAACGACTAAAGCTAACTTCCATACGTAAATAAATATATGATAAACATAGCGCTTCATGAATTTACATAGATAAAAAACCTAGTATAGTAGTCAGTCGAGAAGGAAGACGTCACATCTAACCTCCCGACCAGTATTGCCCTTACCTTCTTAATCCGACGTTCCTATTCTCTGTGGACCGAAAGGGCAAATCTCTCCATTTTAATATGTCCAAAAAGAATGACAACGTATTCCTGGTGTTATAAAATTGGTAGAATATAATCTCGACGTTCTGCGTCCGTAGATCATTAACACAGCTCTGCTATTGTGTCCCACGGATTTGTTTCCCCATGCCTCCAGACACACACGAGTACACGTGCTTTCCAACCTGCAAACGAAACTCATGTATTAAAGAATTCTATTGGCTATGCTCGTAGAAAACGACGAATCCGATTGGTTTAGCCCGCCCATTCACGGCAAAGGATTCGATGATTGGCTGGCGCAAAAAGCGGCCAGTACACGTTGATCTGTTGTCACGTTGCAGCGCGCCTGTCATAGTAATAATACATGAGACTAGTGTGTTGTTGTGGGCACTGGGCAGTACAGCATAGTTGGCTGTAGATCCACAAAAACAATCATGAAACCAAATATATGTGTTTGGGAGGCGGAGCAACCAAATTAATAATAATTTAGAAACCAAACAAAGAAAACCCCACAATGGACAAAAAAATCTAAATATTAAGATATAAACCCTTTTCAGTGCACATGTTGGAGCCATAGAAGAAATACAAAGTCGAATATTATAATTAATTTTTTTACCACAGTACTGAAGCCAACATAATGCTTTCCTCGCTTGTTTTGTCAGTTTCAGGAAATGTTGGGTGATACCCGTGGCCTGTTTTACTGTAGTGAAAGGGCCATGCACAGTTACACGTGTCTGAGAGGCAGGCTATTGGTGACGTCAATCTACTTCTGCGACACCCTCGCTGTCACGCGGCAGGTGGTGTGGTTCGCTGTTCGCTGTTGCTGTTTGGATAAATTCAGCATCGTCATCAGAGACGAAAACACGCTGACCTCCATTTACCCAATTGGTAAAATTGTGCCGTCGACTTGCCAATGTCTATCGAGTACCGTTAAAGACAAGCTAAATTAAGTAACCCACATTTAGACTGTAAGAGTAATACTGTACTATTGCCATTTTATGCATCCAAGTTATACCATCATATCAATTTTACATATTACTGTACATGGATTACAGAAGATTTTTCTTATTAAAGGACTATTTTACTTTACATTATGTACATGCATGTGATTGTTATACAGCAAAAATATTGCTATTACAATATATGTTATGTTATTTTATTTTTACCAAGATTTTATATTTTTGCACATCCTAAAATAAACAGGAGCTTTTACAGATTTCAGTGCAATTCTTAAAAGCATCCGGTGCCTTTTTCCTTTGGCCTTTAGCACCATCTGCTGGTCAGTACCGTTCATACATTTTTTTATTTGATATTTTATTTGAGAATTCATATTCCAAACATACATTTTATTTTTCTGCAGTATTTATGTCAAAATTACATTCTTGATTCTGTATAGTGCTGTATATAAGGTGTTTTTTAAACTTAATGTTGCTAAGGACTCTCAAAATATGATCCTTTGTAAGGGGACCCCTTCATAAACATTTCCATCTATTTATTTTATAAAAAAAAAAAAAAAAAAAATACAATGTGTTTTAAATATAGTAAGTGTGATATTATAAAGACAGCATATTGTTTACATTGTTAAATAATTTGCTACCCTCAATCCAACATTACAGTAATGTTGGATGTTTAGACCTAAAGAGAAACATTTTCAATTAAAATTTCTTTGTGGAGCAACTTTAACAATACTTGTTTCAAAGCTTATTTCATGTTTTCATAGCAGATGAATAGAACGAGTAGGCCTACTGCCTTACAAACCACAGTGAGCAACAAATACAAATACAAACAATTCTGTATGTAAAGTATGTGACAAGAATGGAGAGCTAAACATGTAGAAACAAATGTTGAATATACATTGACCCCCTCACTGGTCTCTAAGTGTTGCCCGGTAGTCATGTTTCTCTGGTGTTCTCTGTTCTGTTATCTGTTGATTCTCTGAGCAGTAGCTCTTTGGCGAGGTCTGGCCTCCCTGCATGCGTCAGACACTGCGCCAGCATGGAGCATTTTGGAAAGGACGAGGGAAGGCCCCGCCTCCATGCTGTCAGAATATGAAAAGCTTGTTGTGAGAGGGTGTTGGGTGCGCGGAGGCGAGCAATCTGGACAGCCGAGCGTCGGAGACGGAGAGACACAACAAGACGCGCTACATCATTCTCGGTTAACTCATCACAGAGCCATGATAAGAGCTCATCTGAGAGAGAGTCTGAAAGAAGGCAAATGCAAAAAAAGGTGAAATTGCAAGCCCCTTCTTAGGGTTCACATGGGGGGCTTTGGATGCAAAGTGCAGCATCTGTGTGTGTCTGAGTGTAATATGACAAATCATGCATTGAGCTTACCTGAATATCTGTGCTGCATTACTTTTGCACTCACAGGTCGAAAGACTGTTCTTGCACCCTGAGTAATAAACAAGCAAACCATAATGGTGACACACTTATCATCACAAATCCTGCGACAAAAATGTAATGATAAATAAAAATTCCTCAAACAGTCATGTGAACCTAGTGAAACCAATCTACATTTTTCAGAATTTATCTTTAGTTTACCTTGGGCAGAGTAAGTGGCAATCGACAGACTGGATCTTCTAAAGGGCAGTCTTTAGATAAAGCTGCTGCATCACCATTCCAGACCAGATGACCTCTGGTGACCCTGAACAAACTGGCCACACCTTTGTAGTGAGGAGAGCTGTAGTTGCCAAATGGGTCGACTTCTTTTAATCTTAAATAAAGTTGTTTTTTTCTTTGGTTGTGGAATGTGATTACATGAGAATCTGTTCCTGTGTTATCTATATATGCACACAAACAAGTGAAAGTGAAAGTGACATGTTTGTCAAGTATGAAGCACATACTAGTAATGTTAGGAGTGAACACACACACTGCAAGTCGGAAACATATAATAATTAAAACTAACATCATGTAGACATTTCATTGCCATGTACCGTTGCAGGTTATGTTCCCACTGAACTTAAGAAGCAACTGTTCTCCTTCCCTCATGTAGATTTCAGATGAAGGCTCTGAAAGCCCACAGTAAGCCAGGCCCTGGAGTTCAGAAAGCTCCCAGCTGAGGTCTCTGCTTGGCAGGGTGGCCACGACCACACTGCTTGGGTCCAGAGGATCTTGATGGAGCAATATGGTGACCGAGAAGATCTTTACAGCTTCTTCCAATTCTTCAACTAAGGAGGTCGGGACGGACAATTTCATAGAGGATTGAAGCCGAAGGACAATTAACCTGAAAGATGTATGAAAAACAAAAATTTTGTTTATTTTTGTATATCGTAAATTATATTATCCCATTTTATTCTGTACCTGTCATAGTTCTCTGTTAGTTCAAAAGAGACCAGGCCGTTCTGCAAGTTCCTCACATTGACTTTATCCAGAACCTTCCAATGGTTCTCCATCCAACCCAGCACAGCCAGCTGCTCTCTACAGTCTTTAGGAGACTTAACTGAAGCACTATCAACCCTGCATCAGACAAAACACTTTGTTAGATTTAGTCCATTTGCATATACATACCTTTAAGTCAAAGAGGAGATGTGAAATGTTTGTATAATTGACCTAATCCGCTGATGGGACAGAGTGCCTGATACCAGAGCAGGTCGCTCAGAATCTTCTCCAGATCTCCTCTTGTCAGAATTTGGGGGACAGGGCAAAATAAATGTCAAAGGTCGTCTAAGTTTAAGGGTTGACGGCTGGTTTAAGTAAAGTAATGGGGTTGAGGCGAGCACAGCATGGTAGGAATCATCTTTGGATTTAAGAGATGATAAAACAGCAGCGTCCACTGGCTGAACCTTATGAGATGAAAAGTAAAGCTCATTTATGCATTTACAACCACTGCAGCACATTACACCATTCATCACAGCCAATTATCTACTGAGCACTTTATAATTTATATTTTGTAATTGTGATAAAACACTCAAAATTAGATTTATTTTTGCTTTTGGGCTCAAATTTGGGCTCAAAAGTGCTTTAAAATGAATCTAACGTTAAGAACATTAATATAATTTTTTATTATTGTTTATTTTATTATTTTATTAAATTTAATCTTAAAATAAAAATATATTTATTTTAAAGCCACAATTTGTAGATGTTCACCACTAGAGGTCACTATTACACAATAACAAAGGTGAAGCTGGTTCTCATTATGCTTCCTTGTTTCCTCGCTCTTACGTCCTACATCCTATAACCTGGACACCGATCAAGCTTTTACCATCTTGTGGGAAATCTCAATTCTTTAATTGCACTGCTAGGAGGTGAGAAACGAGGCGTTAGGAGGCTTCCTGAGGAGTTATGAGTGCGGATACATATGTGTATTCTATGCGGAAGTGTTGGCACGCATAAATCTCCTCTTCCTTCACATTGCCACGTCTTTAAACACTAATAAATGTTGGTATTAATCATTAAATTATAGTATATGTAGACTCGTTTCAGACAATATATGTTATAGTTATGTATAGGCCACGGATCTATATAAATGATAAGTGGGATTGACACATATATTAATTTTACATCACTTTTACATCACTGTCTTTGCTTTAATGTAAGGCTACTACTTGTGTATTTAACTTGATTTTTCTTGTTAAATATTTTGTGTTTTTAATGCACTTGGTAATTTATACTTATACAGATAGTGAAAAATAAGGATATGCCATTTCACATAAAGCTTTGTCTCCTCCGTCCTCACGTCTTTCCTCTTTTAGGCTGGAGCTAAGACACGAGAAAAGGAAATGAGGATGCACAAATTTTGCTAATGATGTTCATGGATAAGAAAATGAATTAAGTTTTTTTCTTTTATTTTATGTCATCATGATAAATTAGCTACAAGGCACGACAGCTGCATGTTAGATGCTGTATATCCGCCATTCGTGTTGCCATAGTTTCTACAAGTGGAAACTGAGAATAGAGCGGAAATTACAAAGGAGACACGGAACGAGACATTATTTAAAACAGGAATTTTTGGATATTTTATTACAAAAATCTTACAAATTGTGGCTTTAATTGTAAAGTATATATCAATCATTGTAGTAGCCTATTTGTTGTTCTAACCTTTCATGCTGATTTAAAATAAGATAAAAAATAAGTGGATGTATATCTTTATTGAACAAAAAACAACTCAATTTACCATGACTTGAGCAAAAACAGGCGTGGTAAAGGACCCAGGTAAGTAGTCAAGGCATATCCTAGAGTCCACACTGAGTTTAAGAGATAGTCCTGACTTAGGGATCGTAAAAGTCTCTGTTCTCAGACGGGACAGAACCGCAAACACACCCAGTGAGTACACACGTATTACTGCATATGAACCCTATGGGGACACAATGATATCATACATTAAAACATAAGCATATCCATGTCATACAAGCTACTATGATGATTAAACCTTGGGTTAAACTTTAAAAGTGTATGTTACATGTTAGACTAAAGGGTTAAAGTTTGTTACATGCAAATATCCTAAACACTGCTATACAGTAAGACGACATAAATGTAAATGCACTTTATTACAAACCCTTTGGCCTCCATAGAAACCCTCAGTAGATGTAGGGGTGACATAGCTAACTCTTTGCTCTAGGTCCACTACTTTTACTGTGAACTCTCTGTAGTTGCCACGGTAACTTGCTTGAAACGGCACAGCTACAGTGAGTGGAAAGGGACATTTGATGTTGCTGGTGTTTTCTAAGCGGATAACACTGCTGACCAGCTCCTCTGATCCTGACACCATGAGAGAACTCAAACCATCAACCACTTTGCAAGTCATGACGTCTGCAACCTCCGGTGGAGCGGTTATATAGCAGACTTGAAGAGAGGCTGAGGATCTGTCATCTGATTGGTCTTCAAGTCTGTCACCAGAAAAAAATATATTTTTAAGAAATAAAAAAAAGGCTTATTATGGGGTATGACTATCATTTTAGGCCTAGATTCAGTTGAGCTAAGTTAAAGATTGAAATGACTACATAGTTGTTCTTTAAAGAGGAAGTGGTTATGGTTATAAACCAAGACCAGCATCATTAGCTGAAAATATCAATACCCTACAGTATTTGTATCTGACCATAACTGATTACAAAACTGGGCACCTTTGAGCATACCAATATAGACTTACCCAACAGTGACTAATTCTTGCTTCCGTTCACTCTCCTCTTCTCTGCTTTCATCATTTATTTTCAGACACTTCTCAGAATCAGGTGCCATAGTTTCACACGGTAAGTCATCGCCAGTTTGCTCATCCCCAGTATGTAGAAAAGGTGACATCTCATCCCTTGCTTTTTCCAAACACACAGCACCGTTTCTCATTTGATCCAATGCAAGGCCATTTAAAAGCCCTATTGGCTGCACATTTGTAAGATGAAGATTCTGATGTGTGCTTTGCTCCAGCTGAACACTGATATCACATAATCCTGTTTTGATCTGCTCTGTTGTATCCAGAGGTTCATTCTTTTCACAACTGTTTTGGGTATTTAAGCTCCCTTCATTTACTTCAGGAAGAAATGCAGTACCAGTGTCAAGCCTCCTGCACATTACATGGAGCTGCCTCATAATAATGTGGACATCTTCCAATACATTAAGAATGACATCAGTCACCTGGTCTTGGAAAAAATGGGCACTGACAGCATCTAAAAATACACAATATACATTTTTTGCATTTAAGCAGATGCTTTTATACAAAACAACTTACTACATATTTCCTATATCCTCACAGATACCATCTGAAGTACATAAATATTTTGTAGACTATATATTTTAGTTTTAGGCTAAATCTTGAAGTTTCTTTAAGATGCATTATTTATTTATCTACATCCCATGCAGTATGCAAATACTTGCTAATCCAGGGGTTGTGCATGGTCTCCTAAACCTCTTTAATTAAAAACCTAAACATGAAGCACTTACCCACATTTGCTGCTCCCACCTGAGATTCTCCGTTTGGGGGAGTGCATGCCAAATCCAAGCACATCCTATGTTCTGTGAGAGTATTTGCTGTGCCGCAAAGTACCTCTCTCAGCAGGCACACTCTCTGGGTGTGAAGCACACAAAACTTCCTAAGAGAAAGAAAAAGCTTGGCATAAATCCCAGCTGAATCTCTATTCTCATTAAAGATTCTGTCAGGTCCTGTTTCTTCTCCAGCTTCATCTTTTTGTAAAATTTCTCTGAGTTCCTTGGCTGTTGCTTGTAAAAGGTTTAAGAGATCATTCTCTTGGGAGAATTGTAGTTGGGCAGCTTCCTCCACCATACTTTTCAAGACTGAGAGCTATGGACCAGGAGCCGAGGATTGGATTATTACAGAAATGAACAAGTATCAGAAAGTAAATTGCTGTTTTTCTCTATTCCTTCGTCCTGTGGTGACAATTTTAGCCAAGCTGTTGTCTTTGTACAACCCATCAGTATTTATCACCCCAGGCCTGTAAAGTAGGGTCGTCATGGCAAATTCAAGGCGTGACTTAACACAAAAGCGCCCCTTAGAGATGGAGGACCATAAAGAAGAGTAATGTGCACAACTGTGAATGGCCATTCTAATCTTGTGCTGCAAATACTGTTGTGGCAAAAATACTAGACGCCCCTCGCTCAGAAATTCATTTGCATTTTTTTTTATTTCAGGTGGGATTGTATTTAGAAACACCATGTATTGGTAGATTACAGTATACACAGCTGTATTGTTACATATTAACTTTGCATTATAGTATTGAAAATGTATATGACAAAAATTAACCTGTATGGAACTGGCATTATTTTTCCTGTCAGGTAAGCCCTTATCGAATTATTAAACATCTTTAAGCTTTATCGAGTTATTTAGATATATGTAAGTCTTATTATCTAATAGGCTACTGAAGATGCATGGACACGATCACAATTATATCAATTCCCCCCTCAAAAATAATACCAGTGTTTATGAAAGTTTTGTCCTTTCATGTAATATCTCTTCACATAAAATCAGAGATCCAATTCATTAAGCCTAATTTATTTACCAATGGCACTTAATAATTAATCCACGCCAGTATTATTTATTTGTAAGGTTTGCTTCTAAAACCACTTAAATGTCCTAAAATAACTAAAACAACCTAGATCCTGCCCCTACACTATTAACCACAGAAACGGAAGCACTTATTTTGGAATTTAGCACCATCACGTGGTTAAACGACCGTATTGATTTTACGTTGAACTAATGTAGTAAACGAATGATTCAGGGATCGTCGTACCCTGTGACCTGTGAATGTAAAAATACATTCTTTAATTGCATGGCTTAGCAAAAGTAATAAATAATTCCGTTAACAAAAAATGAGGCTATTTTTCAGTCCATTGTAAATGTTAGGATTTAGCGCCGCCATGTGGTCAAATGAGAGCATCGCTTTTGAGAGTATGCTTCGAGAGTATGCTTTTTTGTATGTTTAATGAACATGCAAGAAAAAAGAGAGAGAATAAAGCTCCCATGCCAGGTCCCAAAACGTTCAAAAAGATAAGTACTCAAATATTATTCACATGTTTTCAAGATTTTGTGTAATCTGGAAACCAATTTATCCTAAAGTAGTGTTGTTTTATGCACCGTTGTTGGTATGTCTTAACACATTCCTGAATCCTGCCGAATCTATTATTAGAGAGCAATCAAGTTGAAACATGCGGGAGATAGAGATAGATTTTAGATTTTACATAATCTCTGCCAATATAACCTTCCAAAGTCCAAATTGTCATGTTATTTCATTTATCTTGAATTGATTTTTTTTGCATGGTAAGTAACTTTGGACAGTTGTCGTTATGCCCCCAGTACAGGGTGGTTCAGTTAACCGGGTGAATGTGACACAGCAGGGCGGGCAGGTGCGATGGGTTGGCCCGGATGATGCGGGAAGGAAGGCGTGGAGAGCAGCGCGCCGAGGCTCGAAAGGCGGAACGGCCGTCTTTGGTGGAAGTTGCGGTATGAATGCTCACTACAGTTTACTACAGTAATAGTTGCTTAGATAACGTGTTGTCATACAGTTAGAACGACAGCGCGATATTTAAGAAAGCTTGTCCTAACCAGGAGGGTGGTTGTGGTGGTCACCGTCTGAGGTATGTTTTGAGAAAGCAGGCACTTTCTGTCCTTTTTAAACGGTTGCTTTGCTTGTTCTTAGGTGAACTTTAGCTTGTTGCGTCTGCACTCTCTTCAGTGAACGAGCACTGCTGTGCTGATGCCGTTACTTCTACTTCTATCAGTGACATACTGTACATTAAATTAGTTGGTGAAACTTCTTAAGTCATGATAACTAGGTTACAGTGACTAGTTTTATATTCAGACACTCCTTGTGTAAATACTCAAACCATCTCTGGTTTCTCTGGACTAGAGTTCACTGACCATTATAAAACGTTCATACATTCACTTCAGTAGGCAATTACGGATTCTTATGTGCCATGGTAAAGTTTGTGTCGAGTTATGTTTCAAGTTAAGTTTAGTTAACAGCGTAATATAACGTTAGATTGTAAGGGTTGTGTTTTTAATAGCTGGACTTTGATCTTAAGTGGTTGATGTTAGAACATGAAAGAGAAATGTGTGGCATGCATGACTCACCCTTGAGAAAATAACAATGCTTTTACTGTGGCATTTTACTGTGGTATTTGTAGAAAAACCATAGTAAAGACAAATTTACCATTGTCACAGTATATAGTTTACCATGATATTTGTAGATATGGTAATACAATTGGTAATCAATCCACCATTTATCCAACATGGACTATTACACTTTTACTTTGGTAAAACGTTCGCTAAGGGCAATGTATGTGCAATATACCAGTGTAAGGAAGGTATATGTCCTTGCACACACACTTAAGCACGTTTTTTGTAGTCATTCTACATACTTTAATCTAATTGGTTTACTGTGGGTGGTGTCAGGCACAGGCCTGCACGTTTATGCTTGTTATCGAGACTAATGATGGCTGTGCAACATACAGCAAGAGAATGACATTAATACCGATCCGCATAATGTAATCTAACTATTTCTTTTTGCACTGTTGGTACTCTGTTATTCAAGGAACCCATGTCTGAACTGGTAAAACATGAATGCATGTCCTTGCATGTTTAGGGGTTGTGAAAGCGTTGGTTTGTACCAAAAGCTTCGTTGATTTAATACTGTAGCTGTTTTTTTGCACACCGATTTTCAAATGCAAATAATGTGATTTGCCAAACAGTTGTGAACGTAGCCACTTTTGTTTCGTGAGTGATGTGCAGCATGACCAGGGTTCTTTTAACAAATGTTATTTAACAGATAAGGCATTATGTATTGTAATATATTAAGTTACTTATTTCAGATGATGCCTACTTGTGATGTCATTAGATATAAAGAACTTCAAATCATACTGCTAACTTCATATTACACTATTAGCAGCTAAAGCCCTTTTCATACACATATTATTGGAAATACATGAAAATGTGCCAGGGATTTGTCCGAGGATTGTTTTAATTTGGTCCATTTATACGGCTAATGATTTTCTGGAATCTGCATAAAAAATGCATATTACTAAGTCCCCATTATTAGCAATCCAGGAATCAAATCAAGGATGTGTTTTCGTGTCCACAGAAGGCACTCTGGCAATTTTTTGGCAATTTGTGAAATGGATTTAAGCCTAAATCTCATTTAGTTTAGAAATCAGCACATTGTACAGGTAAGCAACCATTTTCAAACTGTACCAGTCCAGTGCTAGTCAGCATTAATGTACCATGTAGACTAGACTGATCCCCTTAAGTTCATTTTTATTCCCTAATAGCCATCAGGTCACAACATATATCTTACTTGCTGTGTGTTGTGTTTGTTTCCATGTATTTGTCACAGTTTTTATATAAATGTTGTTGCTATTTCATATAGACGTTTTCAGCAGTAACAACGTAAACAAGCAGCTGTCAAGGTCCACACGTAACTTCCAGTAAACTCTGCTAAGAATAAATAACAACAAAGTTCTTTAAACGTAGTTTATTTACATAACAAGCAAAATAAACAACACAAAGATTACCTAGGAAACCAAAACATTTGTTATTTTCGACGAGGCATTTGTTCAAGAGATCAGTTTAGCAACTAGTCAGACCATTAAAAAAAACGAAACCGGAAATAAAGTTCGGACCCAGACGTGTATCGCGTCAGCGCACGCATGTCCGGTGAAACCGTCTATAGACTGATTAATCGGTTTTGCAGATTAATCTGAACCGATAGTTCACTGGTGAAACAATCGGCAATCAGCAAAAAATATCCATGCTGATAGTTTTTCCGAGTGTGTCCGTTGCTTTATGAAGGAATTAATTTGCTGAATAGATGCTGTATTAGCAGAGAAACAACAGCAGGAAGTTGTCGTCAAGGCTGACAGGACAATAATATTAGTAGTACCTGAAACAGTTACACAAAAATACATTATTATTATTATAATGTTTTATGTTGACCAATGACCACACATATAATATACATTCATGTCATTTGAATTTTACCTGTGGGAGTATTTCACAGAATATTAATTAATTAATACTTAATTAATATATTTCTAATTTCATGTAATTCTGCTTGTAATTACCATCAGATATAACCAAGTAACACATTTTTTATCAGACTCACAGCAAATGCTATCTGTAGCTTTAGTAAATAACCTCAATTTTATGTGTGTTTATTATGATTGCTAGAATGCCAGGTACAGCGTGCCCACTAACATACAGTTGCAGAAATAGCCTTTCTAACTATGTAGTGATGTTTTAGCTGGAATGGAAATATACACAGTGGAATGAACCATCCCACGCTGTTTGTGGTGAGGACTTTCTTAGCTTCTCTAAAACTTGACCACTCACAACTTACACCTTGCTTTTTTCATCTCTAAAGTTCCTTATTTGACAGTTTAACTGTATGCCATTTTAATTTTGCTTCAGTTGAATGGCCTTAAAAACGATGAAGGTTGGTAATTTTCATTTGTTTTCGAAGATGCAAGAGGTTGTGTTTAATAGCTCCAGTGTGTTGACTTTTGGCCAAAAGAAGAAGTCATTTATAGAAAAAGAGAAGTAGAGACCGCTGAAGATGTACTGAAAAAGCTTTTAAAGTTCTCTGAATTAGATATTTACAGAACTAGTAAAGTATTTAAACAATAATGTTATATACATTATTTAAGCATGTTTCAGATGGTTAAAATATTACTTGGAGTTTAATAATAAATTCATTATTTTTGGATGTTTCACATCTTTTATTTCTGAAACTAAAAATTCATGACCTATACACTTTATACTGTACCTGTAAGAGATTATTTGGCTTGTAGGTCAAATATTTCCCACAGATTTGATCATTATGCCATGTTAAGTGGTTAAACACAAAAAATATTTATGAAGCACTCTTGGTTTCACTTTTTTATCTGCAAGAGAATTGATTAGGAATTAGGAATAAAGACTGGCCTCGAGTCTCTGAATCAGGATGTGAATTAAAAGTATAGTGAGTATTTGAATTAGGACACATGAAGATATAATCTTTGAGAAGTTTGCATGATTTACAAGTCAAGTGATATATTATTTGAATTTGAGTGCGTATGCAATTTCATCTACATAACAGTGCAAAAAAAAGCTGTGTTGCTTTTTAGTTGGTCTCTGTATCACATAAGCGTTTTAACTGTAGCACATGTGCGCTAAAAGCATCGAGCCATTCTTTGAGATCAAGGCCATAACATGCTAATGTTATGCCGTTTTATTAACATTTTAGTGTTTTGAATGATTAAAATATCTTAATGTATATAATAATATAGAATGGCTTATTTACAAATGTTTCACTGTAAGCATCACATTTTTCTAACAAAGTTTATATTTTAGGATTAGTCACTGATGGTAATATTGGTGTGGGTAATGCAGGTTGGAATTCTGCTTGTCGATCGCAAAATATATATATTTTTTTGAATATGTAAAATATGATGTGTAATTCTGCACCGGCGTGGACTCTTGTCCCTTATTTAATTTTGGTGCATAAATCCATTCAGTTACCTTATACAAAAAAACATGATTCATTAAAAAAATATTTTTAACATTTTTAAATTTTGTGTTTTTCATGTAAAATATGATGTGGACATTTGAGCAAGAGAGCTGTGGTTCTCTAGTGTAATTATTTGGTTTTGACACCGGCAACCACACATCGTGAAGCTTCATCACACAAGTTTTTCAATACATGTTCAACATAAAATAACTTTCAAACTGAAAATAGCTAAACGCAGTTATGATCATTTACAATTTGGTTATGAACGAGAATGATAGCTGAATAGTAAAACTAAAGAGACTACCTGAAATGTGCTGTTTTGATGAATCATGAGGGCGAGTTAATTTGATATGTACAATGTTGAACAGAACTTCAAGCCATTTGTCATGCCACTGCTCCTGTCAACCTAAATACATTTGCACTATTGTTCAGTCTAAATCTCGCTGTTCTGGATTCAGATCTTTATGTCAAGTTGAATTCATTTAAGAAGTATGTCTAAAAAGTTTTTTTAATCCCAATGCAGATTTTTTTTTATTAAAGCAACACTTGATAGAAGTGTTTTTATGTGCATATATTGGGTGAATTTAGATACACTGTGATAGGTTTTAATATTGAGGTGACTGCCAGGGAATGTGTGCTTTATTCATCCTATTGTGAAGATAAGTATTCATCATAGTTTACTTTCCCCAGGGTGTGTTCCCACTTCTTTTCATCTCTGCCTGCCTCAAAGTATCCTTGTGATCCAATGCCAGCCTTTCCTCCGTACCACAGACTTTGTGACCACTGAAGACCTCTCTTTCTCATCTTCTATGGAGTCTAACCGGGAGATTACTCAGTGGTTATCCAGTCTGCATCTGCTCCACTATGCCTCCAGCTTCGCCCGGGCTGGCTACCATTCCCTGAAGGACCTCAGAGGCCTAACTGAGGAGAAGCTCCTTGAGATCGATCAAATCCCTACAGGACATCGACGAAGGATCTTAAGCAGCCTGGAGACCGTGATGGTTAAGGAAGATGGAGTTGAAGTACCAGTGAGAAGAAAGCCAATCCCAAGGCCTAGACATGTGTTTCCCAAAGATGGCCATAGAGGAACGTCTTGTCTCCATCCTCAGGGCAATGCCAAGGAAACTGCGAGGACTATTGATCATTCACCTTCCACCAGCTCTAGCTCCGCTTCTGCGCATGGCAGCAACGAATCATTGGAGAACAGCTCAGAAGAGCCCTCCTTCTATGTAGATGAACCTAATGAGATTGAGTTTCAGGGAGAAATGGTGGATAATGAAATATATGAGGAATGCCCTGTAGGTATTAGGGAACGCTCTAACCCCAGAGGAACACGTTCATTTAAACTGCGACATAGGCCTGTACCAGAGATCCCTGAACATACCTTCATACCTCCTTATGATTGGTAAGTTAATATGCAAATAGCTATTTTTTGTGTGATGTGTCAAGTTGTGAGTATACACAGTACATAAATTACAGAACAGACAGATGACAACTCCTCAATTAAATGTCTTGTATTTATATTACATTTAAATGTATGCTTCACACAGTGTCTGACGTTGCCTTTTAGCCGTGATTGTGATTATGTTCACAGTATAGCACAACATATCGTACTTTATTAAACCTCAAGTGTGTCATTTATGCACTGCTAGTGTCGATACTGCTAAGCGGCTCTGATGTGCCATTTCATTAGAGATTCTAAAAGCCCAACAGTTAAGCTGTAAATTTTATCATTAAGTGCATTTCCTGGGTAATTGAACATGTGACCTTGCTTTGCTAGCACCATGCACATCATCTGAGCTACAGGAACACATTACCTCTATTAGTACTAGGAATAATGTATGCATCAATGGTCAGTGCTTGTGCAGGCATTGAAGTGTCACGGTATGAGGGTGTGTGTGTTTTGCTAAGACTTAATTTGCAAATTTTTGATTAAATATAACTTTATATATTATAACTTTTAAGTTTTATGATGTGGATTCTGGAAACAAATGCACAAATTCTTCTCAAAACGTGTGTGCAGGAATGTGGGAGTAAACAACAATACTGACTATCCTACAATGCCTGAGGGTGCCACCTGCCCCACAAACATTCAGAAAGGTACTATGAACTTTTTGTTAACATTTTAAATGTTTTGAATTGTGCTACTTTTTTACTCCATTAAAGGATGTGTATGTGTACATTTTAGCAGCATCTATTGGTGATATTGCAAATTGCAACCAACAACTCGCCCCTCAATTTCAAAACGCATATTGTAGCCGCTGTATGAGACAACATTGGGATGAAATGCACTCTGTAGAACAGTTTGTCCATTTAAGGCTAATGTAGAAACATGACAGTGACTTCCATGTAAGTGGACCCACGGTGTATGTAGATAAAAACGGCTTATAATAAGGTAATAAAACATTACAATTCAGGTCTTACCACACTGATAATTATGGGTGTGAAGAGGAGTCCGTATTTGTTTCTGTATCTGTAACAATCTCAAAATTATTTGGGCCTATATTTGTATGCGGATGGAACCGGAAGTGAGTGGGTCTTAAACCGGAAGTTTGTCAAATTACATGAAAATGACATTTTAAATGCATTATTGCTTTTTATTATAATTATAACTTCAATAACTCTAAATATCTATTAAAATCTATTGTAATAAAAACAATAATACAAAATGTAAATAAACACATGGAAAACAAACTTGTAATTTTCATAGCCCCATACAGCTTGTGCCTATGTGCTATGCTATGCATCACTGTATAGTGTTAAAATAAACACGGATAATACTGTATATCACCTTTAAGCATTTATTGTGTCTGATTTATGTTATAAAGTTATTAAGATCGACAAGACTTGCGCTGACTAACAGATCCGAAACGCACAGACTCGCAAGTGAGCGCTAGTGTTGTAGTCAAGACCACCTAAACCGAGACCAAGTCATGACCAAGACCAAGACAGGCCGAGACCGAGACAAGACCAAGACTTTAAAGGGTCAAGACCGAGTCAAGACCAAGACAGGCCGAGACCAAGTCAAGACCAAGAACGTTGCAAGTCACTGCATTAAAACACTTATGATAAAATGTAGATTATGCATTGATTAGGCACATCTTGTCTGTGTTTGTGTGTGTGTGTGTATGCCATCAGAGAAGTTGATAAAATAATCAATGGCATTGCAGATATGTGGGAATTTATCTTTGTCTATAAGCAAATAAAAGTGAACAAACACTAAAGAGCTGAAATCAACTTAACCATTCATTCTGAACTGTCTTTCCATGGCTTGCCATCCACTTAACACAATGCAGGTGTTTTTAGTAATAAAATTAGAAAAACTGTCATTGGGAGAAACTTAAACAATGCTTAAACAATGCCAACATCATATGCCAAACCTGAATAAACTGCATAAAATTTATGATAAAAAATTAATTTGTGATGTGCCATCAGTTGTGGTCTTGACCGGTCTTGAAATAAAATTCCGAGTCCTCTTTGTCTTAGACCGAGACGAGACCGAGTAAAAATGCGGTCGATTCCAAGACGAGACCAAGACCTTTGAAAAGTGGTCTTGAGACCGAGACCGGTCTCGAGAACTACAACACTAGTGCGCGCACCAATATACACATCTACACGGAATAGTCCAAAACAACTGTTTTGACAAGAATTCACGAAAGCATAAGAAGCATTACAACAAACTTGTTGAGCTCATTATTATCTATGTACATACAGTGTTTGCGCAAACATAACTAAATGTTTTAAAACACTTTCTTATTAATCTTCATCTAAATAAATAAATAATCAAATATTCGTTTAAAATATCAATTCAATTTAATTGAAATTCATGTCATAGTAATCTTCAGTTAAAATGTTGCTTTTAAAATGTAACATTTTCATATTTTTATCTATTTACTTATTTATTTTATATTCACCTAATTGACGATAAAGCAGGCTTCAACTTGAAGTTGTCAGGATCCTGCCGGAACCTTGTCTTGTTTTAATATTTAGTCCAGTATGGCAGGGTTATGAAAGTACAAAGTTTTGTGTGGGAAATGCGTGGTTTGTATTGTGTATACTAAACCAGCCATTCCCAAACTGTGGTCCGCGGACCACTAGTGGTCCGTGAGAGTACTGCAGGTGGTCCGTGAAAAGGCAAAATAAGAATATGTATATTTTAATATACAAACTCGTTCATATTTTGGGCGAACGTGTACTGCTGCCAAATAAACGTTACTGTGAACTCATTCATTCTGGTGCCTGTGAACGGCACGCTCTCTCAGTTTAACGTCGTTCAATAGGGTGCCAGATTTGTATATTCTTCCAGGCGAAAACCCGACTCAAACACACTGTAAACAGGCCTTAATGTGTAGCGGAAAAAACACCCAATCTGGCAACACCGCCACCACTCGGTGTTCACCAGTCACGCTGCATGCGTCAACACAACAACACAGACGCTGGTGGAATTCCTGCCGCGCAACTCAAATAGTTTAACATTAAATAACATCATATTTGTCCTAAATCGTTAACGATTAACATAGGCTGCTAACGCATATTCCGGATCTTGAAATAGACTTTGACTAAGCTTACGCTATTTAACGTGCACGTGTGGTGTGCAATACCTGCGAGTTGTCATACACGCAATGCCTCGCAGCTCTTCTCGCCCGGGGTGCGACCCCCACCCAGCTAGCCTTTCAAGGTATGTGTAAGCAAATACAAAAATTAAAAGACAGTCAATGCTAATGTAAACCCTGGTTGGATAAGGATTTAAAGTTGGATATGAAGATGAAATCTGACGCATTTAGCTTCAGTGTTAAAACTGATCAAATAATTGCTGTCTGTGGTGGTTCTATATGGGCTATAATGGCAATCATTTAAAAATAATAATATGGGAAAAAATAACTATAAATTAGTTCATTTTTGGAACTGTGACCTAGTTTAACATTTTCAAATATGAACTATGAACTGAACTAGTTCATTTTAAAATTTGTGAACTGTGAACTAAACTAGTTCATGTAGAAAGTGAACTTTCCCAACACTGAGAATATGTATATAAATAATTATGATATAAGGTTAAGAAACCTGTTGTACTGATGTGATGACCAGTTATAGTTTTAGTGCTAGTAAGCCTATTTTGATGTGCAGATTAATTCAGGACTTTGTGTAGACATATTTTATAATAAGTATTATGAGGTGGTCCGCGAAAATTCTTGATTACAAATAGTGGTCCACACACACAAAAAGTTTGAAAACCCCTGTACTAAACCACGTACTGTATTTCCCGTGTCTCGTCACTTTTTACCCGCTTCCTTGCTTGTTATTGTGTTCACCTGTTGTCCTTATAAGTTTTCCCTATTTAAAGTCCTTGTGCTCTGTGTTCTGTTTACGTTTTGCTTTGTTCCTGTCATGTAGAGTTCCTGTTTTTGCTCCTGTATATTCCTGTTAAGATAAGTCTAGTTTAGTCCTGTGTGTTTATTTAGTGTTATATAGTATAGTCTAGTCCTGTTAGTGTTTAGTTTTCTTGTTGTTTGCCCCCTCGTGGGTTTTTTGTTTCTTGTTGTTTAATAAATATTCGTGTTTTTTCTATATGTGTCTGCGCTTGGGTTCGTTCACTTGAAAATTCCTGACAGAAGTAATTAAACGATCATCTGTTACCGGAGTCTGTAATTAATAACTAATATTTTATGATTAGAGTGCAGCATTTTATCAAGTTTTTCTGTGTAATTAAATAAACCAAAAATGATCATTTTTTTACAGTTGCTTTAAAAGAAGTTTGATATTTGCAGCATTTTTAAGATTTTTAAATTAATTCCAAAAAACTAGAATTTCTAAATAAGAGACGTGCAGAAAATGTCATTCATGTCATTTCACAGATTAAACTTTACTTTTACATTTACTTCACACACATATTATTCGTGCTTTAAGGGGTTTATAAATTAGGGCTGTTCCAGCAAAACGTAATTGTGTCTGGTCGAATATTTTTATGTTATTTGGATGAATTCGTTATTTGTTTTGAAGCCATGATCCGTGCCCTTCCGAATAACGTATTCGGCTTCGGACACATCCCTACTGATAATATAGTTATGAATATTTTATTGCATTTCTGTTAAAGGAATAGTCTACTCATTTTCAATATTAAAGTGTGTTATTACCTTAACTAAGAAGAGTTGATACATCCCTCTATCATCCTAGTGCGTGCACGTAAGTGTTGGAGTGCGCTGCGACACTTCGATAGCATTTAGCTTAGCCCCATTCATTCAATGGTACCACTCAGAGATAAAGTTAGAAGTGACCAAACACATCAATGTTTTTCCTATTTAAGACAAGTAGTTATACGAGCAAGTTTGGTGGTACAAAATAAAATGTAGCGCTTTTCTAAGCGGATTTAAAAGAGGAACTATATTGTATGGCGGAACAGCACTTTTGGGAGTACTTCAACTCGCCTTAAAAATCCGCTCCCCTTCTCCCTCTCATAATGGGAGAGGTAGGGTGTTACTGCGCCGAGTCGAAGTACTCCCAAAAGTGCTGTTCCGCCATACAATATAGTTCCTCTTTTAAATCCGCTTAGAAAAGCGCTACGTTTTATTTTGTACCACCAAACTTGCTCGTATAACTACTCGTCTTAAATAGGAAAAACGTTGATGTGTTTGGTCACTTCTAACTTTATCTCTGAGTGGTACCATTGAATGAATGGGGCTAAGCTAAATGATATCGAAGTGTCGCAGCGCTTACGTGCTTACGTGCACGCACTAAGATGATAGAGGGATGTATCAACTCTTCTTAGTTAAGGTAATAACATATTTTAATATTGACTATTCCTTTAAGAGATCCTTCTAAAAGTTACGCAATGCACCTTTAAAACAATAAGATCTCAAATGTACAGTGGGTCAAAGCCAGTACTGAAATCTCAGTATGAAATTTATTCACATCTCCTAATGCATGCACACGGAGAGGCCTAGTTTTCCAAACTTAACATTTTCAAAAAGTTATGCACGTCTTTGAAACAGCTTTTGGCTTTGAAATATTCCATTGTGTCCCTGTTCCGAGTGCGTCCCAGTGTGTGTAATTGCGTCCTAGAGAAATCCTAGAGGAATAGTTTGGAAATTGTTTGCGTGAGACACCGTGTGTGTTGTCGGGAATTGGGATTTATACTAAAGTCAGAAGCTCGGCTTAGGTGTAAAAGTGGTTTAATAATGCCTATGTCTACTGGATCTACAACCTAATTCTGTTTTTGCTCTCTAGGGGCTAAAATGTAATGAAAAGGTAGATGAAGTTTTAGAGAAAAAGTTCTTATAGAAAAAAAGTGTATGGTGTACTTGTGAATTAGTTTGTGGAGAAAACTTTGATAAGAAGAAAAATCAATGTCTAATCATCTTTAGATATTGTTTTAGTATCTAAACAATAAAAGTTGCATCAATGGCAGGATTCATTGTGATATACACTATGCAATTACACAGTTATCCTGTACTATATCTTTAAAGGGAAAGGACTTGCAAAGGACTTAACAGGGCAGAGATGGAAAAAGAGAGAGACAGTATATCATCTGTATTTAGAAGGTCAGCTGTTGATAATGATAAATGATGATGCTGATATGAAACGACCCCTCGGCTACTGGGTTAAGATGTGGTACAATACAGTACAGTGCTATCATAGATAACATGCTACAGTCTAGATCAAACAGCCTACAGTATGATCTTATCTAGCAGGGGGTCCTGTCTATTAGCTATATATCTATGTGTGTGTCCGTCCGGAGGGAACAGTTTGGGATTCGTGCTGCCCCTTAGTGTCTCCACAGAGATATGGTGGTCATTTGTCACCTTGACAACCAGTCACCCAAGTTGCTCCCTCTTTGGTACATTTTCCGAGCTGGATGCGCTAAAGGACAATGTGAGGGATCTCATTTTATGCTTGTACTTGTATCGTTTGCTCTTTTTTTTCTTTATCCGTGTCTCTCTTTGTCTTGCTGTTTTCTCCTTACCCTCTTCGCAAACTCTAACCACACAACCACAACACGCTTGTCATGATGATTCATTTCTGTTACAGCTTCACATCTCACGACCTTGTCACCCATTGCCCCCTATGGAGAGGTTTTTTTGTACAATTCAGCAGAAAACAAACCGGTGAGCGTTGGCACTAACCAGTTAGTGAAACTTTTCTATGTTGATTTATTGATGTATGCATCTACTTAAAGAAGTGTCCAAAAGTTTGTTGTGTTTCAACTGATTGTTTGTATTTGTTTTGGAGGATATGGACGAAGACATGATGTCCAATCAAGATAGAAAGGAGAACCTGGAGGAAAATAATTTGAGGTAATCAATGATTGAACTTGTAAAAGCTGTAATAGTCACACAGCATTAGAGTGATGTTTGTACAATAATTTTTAATAATATCTATTTGCTGTCAATTTTAAACGTTGCCCACTAAGCAAGCAATGGCCATTATTTCACATTTTAAAGGAACAGTATGTAAGAAATTTATATCAATTAATTATAAAATAGCCCTGATATGTCACTAGACATCAAGAAATCATTTTCATTTCAAATACTTATATCACTGACAACAGTGGTCCGGCCAGGATATTGTCATTTAAAAAGTGGAGTTGCAGCCCTCAACTGATGTTTATGTTGTCATTTTGTGTATTGGCCACCAGTTGTGTGATTGCAGTACCAGTTTTAGCCACAACTTTTGTGATTGCAATACCAGTTTTGGCCACAATCCTACATACTGTTCCTTTAAGTTAATTATAGACCCCATATAGTCCAGCTATAAGTAACCCACTTCTACACTTTAAAAAAGGATGTGTTATCCTATTTAACACACTATGTGTTATTTTAACACATTATGTGTTATTTTGTGTTCAAATTTAATGGGACAACACAAGATGTGTTGTTATAAAAATAACACCGAGATGTGTTATGTTTTAACAACACAAATTTTGCCTTGTTTTAGCTGTGATGTCTGGGCTGTTTGGGTGGCTGTTAGGTGTCTTTTCAATGCAAAACTGCTTGCTGGGAACCAGTGAGTCTATCAAACAGTTAATCTGGCCATGATTTTAAATAACTAAGAACCAAATTTAAAATCAAAGATGCATGCAAGTATGCAATTGAGAATAATACTTAAAAGGACATTCCACTTTTTTTTGAAAATATGCTTATTTTCCAGCTCCCCTAGAGTTAAACATTTGATTTTTACCGTTTTGGAATCCATTCAGCCTATCTCCGGGTCTGGCGCTTGCACTTTTAGCATAGCTTAGCACAATCCATTGAATCTGATTAGACCATTAGCATCGCACAAAAAAAATAACCAAAGAGTTTCGATATTTTTCCTATTTAGGACTTGACTCTTCTGTAGTTACATCGTGTACTAAGACCGACGGAAAATTAAAAGTTGCAATTTTCTAGGCAGATATGGCTAGGAACTATACTCTAAAACTGGCGTAATAATCAAGGACTTTGCTAATGTAACATGGCTGCAGCAGGCGTAGTGATATTACGCACTGCTCGAAAATAGTCCCCTGCTATTGAAAGCAAAGTTCTTTGTTGAAAGTAACCATGGGGACTATTTTCGGGCAGTGTGTAATATCACTACGCCTGCTGCAGCCATGTTACATCAGCAAAGTCACTGATTATTACGCTAGAATGAAAGCCATATCTGCGTAGAAAATCACAACTTTTAATTTTCCGTCGGTCTTAGTACACGATGTAACTACAGAAGAGTCAAGATTTAAATAGGAAAAATATCGAAACTCATTTATTATCTTTTAGCGTGATGCTAATGGTCTAATCAGATTCAATGAATTGTGCTAAGCTATGCTAAAAGTGGCACCGCCAGACCTGGAGATCAGCTGAATAAATTCCAAAACGGTAAGAATCAAACGTTTAACTCTAGGGGAGCTGGAAAATGAGCATATTTTCAAAAAAAGTGGAGTGTCCCTTTAATATATAGAAATGATACAAAGATACCTGCCCAGTTATTGTGAATGTTTATGCAGACGCAAGCTTAATGTGGACTCCTTGCTAATGACTAAACTAAGCAAATACTAAAAGCAATCAAAGTTAAAGTAAAGTGTCATTCTTGTCTTTTAATCTTTATTTTTTTAGGAAAAAACAGACAAGGTTCCAAGAAAAACTGGACAACAACAACAAGCAAGATCTTTCCAAGCAACATTGCATCGTTGATGATGATGATGATTACTCCACAGTCCAAGCATTTTCGCTTGACCAGGAGTCAGCCAATGAAAGCTCTTTTAAGGAACCTCCTAAGCTTCTCACCAACTCTGGACAATCAGCTGTAGCTCAGTTACAAACAGATGTGAATGACATATACAGTATACCACTGGAGGACTTTTCAGAACTAGCAATACTTAATAAAGAAGTTTCCATTTCACCCTATGCCTGCTTTTATGGGGCTCCCAAGACGGCTAGAAAAACAGGCTGGCTGGACAAACTCTCTCCTCAAGGGTAAGGACGATGCAGGACATGCACTCTAATCAAGCACTACAGTATGTCAAATTTCAATGCTGCTGAGTAATGAGAATTCTGTGGAACACCTAAAACATAATTTGCAAAGAAAATTAATAGTTCACCAAAATTCCTCAAATGTATCCACCCTCCCAGATATGTGTGTGTGTGTGTATAGATGCAAAAGCCACTTAACCAGTGGTTCTCAACCTTTTTCGTTTCAAGACCCCCTTGTTGCTCATAACAATATTTGAAGCAAACTCACTCAATTTGTCCAAATATTTTTTTTGCTTGTTTTAGCTCATTTTAGTGCTTTTTGTCTTATTTAAGTCATCTTGAAGCCACCTTGGAAATTTGCTGAGGCCCCCTGTGCGTCACGGCCCCTGGTTGAGAAACACTGCTATAAATTCAAGGGTTGCAAAATTCTGGGAATTTTCAAGGCTGGAAAAATTTTTTATGGGAATTAACAGGAATATATAGGACTTAATAGAAATAAACTGGGAATTTGAAAAAAAATTGCAGAGTTGCATATAAGAGGGAACTTAAATGTAGTTTTAAAACTTTTTGGTTTACAACAACCAAGATTTTATGCAATTTCAGTTGAATTTCTATATAAATAAACTGGGAATTTGAAAAAAAAAATGCAGAGTTGCCTATAAAAGGGAACTTAAATGTAGTTTTAATTTTGTTTGTTTAAAACAACTAAGATTTTATGCAATTTCAGTTAAATTTCTACTCTGCACGTTCTTTAGTCACATGCACACAAAACACTACTTACTTTAGGGCTATTGAGGCCACCCCTGCACCGATGCCACACTACTTGCATTCTTCCATAACATGCCCAGATCATTTCTTAAATTCTGCACACAAAATAATGTGAAAATGTCCATCTTTGCATGTATCCACAGACGTTGTATACATTTGTTTGAAACGTTCTTTTGCTGTGTGTACAACAACATCATACCACTGTAAAGACAAATACTGAGAAAACATTAGGTGAGATAATTAAAAAAAGCTGAGTCTAAAAATGACCCTTCGCCCGCACACACTAAAAAATCCTCCATATATCACTTAGGGCCTTTTTACACCTTTTACACTTTGTGTTTTTTTTGATCGGACAGCTATCTGATTCGTTAAAACTCTTCCATTTACATTCAGCCACATAAATGCGTCTTGGCAAAATGGATATCAAACTGATTTTCTCCCGTTGAAAATGCAAATATGCTATTCGTTATTCTGCCTTAAAATACTTAAGATGACGCTTATGCAACAAAAGGCAGCACTTACGCTGGTTTCACATCGCAAGTGTGAGCAGCGCGTATGCGTAGCTTGAGCAGCGCGTGAGGTGAGCGTTTGCTGCATGTGTCCATTGTGCTTTCACACCGGGTGCGTTTGCACCACATACTGTGCAGTTTTATAACAGTATAAAAATCTCAAGTTCACATTACTTTATTTCACATGCATTAATGAGCAAAACTTCAAGACGCTTTTTGACGGTCAGTGTAATTTATATAATTGTGATTTGTTTAACCCACATTGTTTTCGTGCTGTTCTGGTCCGTGTAATGACAGATATAGACACAATACACAATTATAGACATAAAAAGCCCATGGCACATTATTAAATCTGTTTCTTTGAAGTTTTACGATAAAATAAAAAAAATCACTCAGTGATTGACAGCATGAAGCAGTCGATCGTGTTTCCCTTCGACAGTTTAAGCATAGACTTATAGATGTATCTATTTCTCTGAAGATTATGAATGTGGACAGTGAATGACAGCGCAGTCTTAAATATTGATTGCTTTCTTTTAAACTGCTCAAAGTCATGACTGTTTGAAACACATTTGGCGTCACATGAATGATTTTATGGTAAAATTAAACTTTTTCGCGTCAATCCACGACCATTTAAAGCATAAACAATGCACTGTCACTTTAATTGAGCGTGAGCAGCACAGCAAAAATAGAGCCAACGCCGAAGCGATCGCAGCACTGCTGCTTCAGCGTTGCTCCTGCCACGCGAGCACTTAAAGTTTTATTTCTTTGTTTAATATAATCCAGTTTGTCATTAAACTATTTTATAGGTTCTAGAAAGCTTTTTTACACACTGTCGTTGCTCCATAAAGCAATGAGCATGTCATCTTTGTTTGTTTGCCTCTTTCCCGGCTAACTTGCGAGTGACGTGCTTACGTTTGGGAGCGCAGACATACGTGGCTTTATCAACCTGATGTATTCAAACTTGTCCAGTTTTTTCTGAAATGCATCCCAGACCACCTCCTGAAGTGATTTGAACGATCGGATTTAAATCTGTCTCGAAAATGTTTCTGAGGGCATTTCAAAATATGTGTTTGGCACGTTGTGTGAACCATGTGCATCATGTGTCTTGTCAAAATAAGTGCCTGCTGCAGCTGCACATGCATCTGAAGGTTTTATGATTGTAGAAGTGACCCTCACGTTTGCCAGATACTCACTTAATCCATGTGTAATCAGAGTTTATTGTTAAGTTAGTGTCTTGCGAGTATTTTTGTGAACGTGAGCTCCTCTTTTATCATTAACTGTTTCGATGCGTATGCAGCAGGCACTTATTTTGACAAGACACATGATGCACATGGTTCACATGAAGCAACAAACAAATACAGTGCTGTTCAAAAGTCTTAGGTCATGACCACCAGACTTGTTGTTTCAAAAGTTTGTCCATCCATATTTATTATTTTTCTATCTATTTTATTAAAATAAAAACTTAGAAAATAAAAGAAAATACAGGAAATATATATAAAAAAATTCTTCAGGTATCAGTCAGTATTTAGTGTGACTTCTCTTGGCATGAAACACATCTTGAGCTTTTTTGAGAAGACTGAAGTCCTGAAGTCAATCGAATAGAATTAGAAATTAGGATTTATTTTCATATAGGTTAAGGAGATCCTGCAGTTGCCTGCTATTGCTCAAGTGGAAGGGGGTTAACCTAAATACTTGACACTTCAACTTATAATTTTATACTGTTTTTAATACAACATATACATTTCCTGTATTTTCTGGTTATATTCTAATAAAGAGAAATAATTACATGTGATCACTATATCATTGCAAAACAGCAGATCTAATTATGGCATGGTGGCCTAAGACTTTTGCACAGTACTGTATGTTGGAATGACAAGGAACACATATGACACAGCGAAAACAAAGAAAATGCATGAAGTGACTGGGTGTAAAAAGGCTCTTAATTGCAGATTCCCCTCCATTTTCCAGACCTTGACTACCACAGAAGCCACTGCATTTTAACAGTTTAACTGGTAAATACCAATGTGTGTATACAGTAGCTAGCTAGCTAGCCAGTAAATCAGATATCTAAATATAAGATAGCACTATTATAATAATTATAATAATGTTTATGCTTTTGTGTTACTCAATGAAAGAATCAATTAAAGTTTACTTGCAATTAAACTTACAATTAAATCAGTCAAGATCTAATTTTAAAAATGTGTATTACCCTGCATGCATGTCTGATTATGACCAAACAAAATGTTTATTTACGGTATGTTTGTATATGATACAGTTTATATACATTTCCATAAATTTCTAAATGTTTTTCATAAATTCCCGTAAATTCCCATAAATTCCTGTTAAGTTTCCAATTTGGAATATTTCTGGAATAATTCTAGAAACTTTCCGCCCCTTTCCAACTCTAAACACCACCTGGTCAAAAATATATATATTAATCAAATACTTTTGCTTTAAATGTGCTTATTTCTGGCCTCATGCCTTTCAGAAATACGGCTTTGTTATCAGAATCCGCTTAAAGGGACAGTTCACCCAAAAATGAAAATTCTGTCATAATTTTCTCTCATTCATGTTGTTACAAACCTGTATAAATTTCTTTGTTCTGATGAACACAAAGGAAGATATTTCAAGAAATGTTTGTAACCAAAGCATTCGTGGACACCATTCACTTCCATAGTATTCTTTTTTCCTACTATGGAAGTGAATGGGGTCCAAGAACGGTTTGATTACAAACACTTCTCAAAATATCTTCCTTCGTGTTCATCAGAACAAAGAAATGTATGCGGGTTTGTAAAAATATGAAAGTGAGTAAATGATGAAATTATTTTTTTGGGTAAACTATCCCTTTAAGAACAGCTTTTTACAGGTTCATAATCTCCAAAATCAATTAATTGATCGTGGTTCTTCTGCCAAATCTACCAAATCTAATTTATGCCTGTATTAATTATTTGGGGGTTTAACGTTATTGCGATTATCGGAAGTTTTCTGATACGTATCTATTTGGATTTTAAGAATTTAAGAATATCAACATAAAGGTGAATAAATACTTTTGGATAAGCATTGTTTAACTTTTTGAAATTAAGAAAAGAATCCAATGTAATTCTCACAGCACACATTTCAAATCGATATTGATTGCTATTTGCTCCCTGTATCGCTATTCTGTATCAGGCATTTGTTTCCTCCGGCCACATGACCTCCAGCTTGATTTTAAATTACTTTGTTTTTTTATTTAAAATAATCAAATTATGCTGGGTTATCAACTTGACATGATGTTTCAAAGTCGATTAACACTAAATCACAGTGGACTGTAATTGCAAAGTGGCCTTATTCTACATATTACCTTTCTCAAATCAATAACAAATAGGTCTTAATAAACTGTACCATATATCATCACACTAGTCTTAAACATTACAACAGTTCTGTGTGTTCCCTTTTTCATTTCTGTGTGTTATATAGAAGCATCCGGTTGCTTGTTTAGTCCTTCTCTTTTGTGAAAAGCATGGGTATGGATCTGAGATCAGTATACTGTTTCACACCTTTAGATGGCTGTACTAGTTGTCTTAATAATAAACCGACCATTTAAATTCAGTGGTTAAAACAACCTTCCTGTTCTATTTTTTTTCATTTCCTCTTTGCGTTTAATAGCTGTCAGTTGCTATAGACCACAGTGGTGTTGAATTGGTATCACTGGCCAGAAAGATTTCTGTTTTAAACCCTCAACAAAAGTCACTTTAAACATATAACATAAACTAATCACGTAAAATTTTAATTGATCAATATGATACTGATGTCATTTTCTATTTATAGGAACTGCGTATTTCAAAGAAGATGGGTGAAGCTTGAAGGAGGAAATCTCACTTACTACAACAGCGATAAGGTGGTGCACCCACGCTTGTTAATTTTCACACAGACAAGGACTTTGACGGTCATCTTTCTCTTTGAGAGAGGGCCGAAATCAGTATCGAAGCTTGGTGACAGTTAGTTCAGCATGTATGTTTGAAGTATATAAAAGCCTCCAAACAGCTGCAAATCCTTCTTCTAATTTTCACTCCTGGTGAAATATAAAATGTCCACAGCTGTCGACATTCACTCAACTCTTTTTGTAGATATATCATTATCACAGTTTGACAGAAACAGCGATGGGCGCCAGAACAATGTGATATCATCAGTGTGGAAGAGAGAGGGTATAGAGGACACCCTACAGTGGGGAAAGTGTCGGCATTGAGTGCATATGAAAATCATGCTCTTGTTTCTTCCTATAGTCCTTTAAACCTAATCAAGAGACAAACATCTTTTCAGCTTTTTCCAAAATTACTCGCACCTCTCTTTATCTCCTGCTTTTTTACTGTCTCATCTCTTCTTTACATATAATAGTTTGCAAGTAGGAAGGAAAACAGAAGTGGGAAGCCTAACTTCAAAGTTTGATGACCAACCATATATATTTTTTGCTTTTTATTTATTAAGAGACAAATATGTACACAAAATAGAGCCAGAAGGAGATTTTGGCAGTATGATAACTTTAAGCAAAGATACCACGGCTTCGCGGTATTGTCATTGTCCAATCAAATGAGGGGAGAGGCAGGCCCTTTGTTGTGGTGAGGAAAGTTTATATTTGGTTTGTGGCTAATATGACAGTTAACAGCAAAAGAGTGGTCATGCTTCAATCTTTGATTGACAAGACAGCTGACTCGGTGGTTGCCTAGCAATATAAAAGCCGCTCCGCACTGCTCTTTTTTTTAAGTGACCAAAAAAGGCAGTGCAGCGCACTTTAAAACGCGTTTGGTGTGATTGGCCCCTACAACATCTATGCCTGCTAAAAAAATAAAGCATATAAATGATAATCTTCTTTTACATTTTTTATTTATTGTAAAATATATTAAATGTAAACATCAAATCAATTACATGTTTCATAAATTTTGTGTTAACACCACTCATACCTTAAAAACAGTATCACAAAAATGTTCCTCGGTAGCCTTGAAACTGCAAACACAAAATGTAAAAAATTTGCAAAATGGCTTTAGTGCCCATAAAAATCTTGAATAGGCTGGCAGGAAGTGACTGGGGGGACCTTGAACAAGGCACCTTTTCACCCAGTTTCCACGTAAGCTGCAATTAATGAGATACAGTGGGTTAAATGCAGGAGTCACATTTCAGTCACTTTTCATCTCAAACTTTTTTTAAATGCCCCTAACCTCAGTGTTTTCAGCAATATTTTCTGGTTTCCTAAGAACGTGTCTGTAAAGTTTCAACTCCATATAACACACCACAGATCATTCATTATAAGATGTTGAACATAGCCATTTGTGGCTGCAATAAAAACACGTTTTGTGTGTGTTTCTTTAAATGCAAAGAAAGCTTCTGTTCCTCTCCCCGTATGTAAAGCTTTGGACTACATCAAAATATTTGTCTCTGGCAGAAGGTTGAACTATGCGCTCGTAAGGCGGAGTCTGTCAGCGGTCATGGGTGGGGCGTAATCCTGCCATTACTTGCCTATAGGCCAATTTCGTGTTTGCAAACAGAGATTTCATTTTTTTGTGGGCGGAGCCAAACTGGTTGCAGAAAGTGACTGCTCCGCAGTAGGGTTGTGAAGTGTTTTAGCATTAAACCGTGATTTTTATGGATCCGGTGTTCTGTCGAAGTCTGATTCCCCTATGTTTCCCTTTAGTGCAATGTTTCTTATAGTGTTTTAATCACGTTATGTTTATTTTTAGATAGATAAAAAGTTTAAATGGCTTGGCTACTGATATGCATGTATGTAATGTATATGTATTGTTCTTTTTTGCTAAATCAATTATTTTTACAGTCTGAATCGCTAAAGTACATATAAAAGCAATACTATCATGTATTATATATAATAGCGTTTATTAAATATTTCATAATTTTCCTGTTTTCTATTATTTCTTCCTTATATTTATCTTACGTGTTTGTTCTAAAACTATTATAAAAGTATTATGTTTAAACATACATTAAAGGGCCTGTTTATATATTAATAACACTTTTTACATCATGTGTGTGTGTGTGTGTGTGTGCTATATTTATATATTTATTAAGTATGTAAACATAATCATTTTAGAACAAACAGGAAGAAGACATGAGCTAAGATATAAGGAAATAAAAAGAAATAATAGAAAACGAAAAAATTATGTAATATTAAAAAAAATTGTGATATTGCTTTTTCAGTATAAAAAACATTTATTCTGAATAAATTATAATTGTAACGTGATAAAAACGCTATAAGAAACACATGGAGGGAACAAACTTCGACAGAACACCGGACATCTTCTCTACTTATTTTCTCTTCTAATTATTAAAAGATTTCCAGATGATTTCCTCGCTCCATTCTGTCCGTTTAAGGGCTTATTGTAATCATAAACACCTACGTTTATCTTCAAATGATGTCTTCGACGATGGTATTCTATAAAAACGAAAGCCATCTTTTTTGGCATTCTTATTCTGACACTCAACTGCACAACAGGACATTTTCCAGTGAGTTATCTTGCTCTTTTCACTCGTGTCTAATTCATTTCCACTGTTTTTCTGCAACCGCATGGCGCGCGCAGCTTGCAATGACGTAACTGTGACGTCTACTCTAAATTGGTCTATAGATGAATATCAGTCATGTGACCTTTTACGTCATTCCAGTTGCCAGCCGCTAGGGTTGTGCCGATAGACGATATCATGCCCCCACCCACTCTGCTGCAAGTCGATATACACTAACTCTCTTCAATAGACTATAGCTAACCTAAAATCTTTGCGGGAATCGCTCTATAAATTAAATTGAAAATATAATTAACTAATGCATATATGCTATTTTAAATACTGTAGTCTATGCTGAGACGTGACGTGTGTTAGTCTGTGAAAATATCCTGTCAGGGATTTGATCTTGACATTGCTAGAATCTTGTCTTTTTACATGTTGTACATTTTAACTTAAAATATTTAATTTTGTACAGGAAACATATTAATAATTTATTAGTAGCCTGTTGTAGTGTCTTGGCAGATCGTGCTCATTGTTACACAGCTATGTGGCTACTGTGGCAGATTAAGATATAAACCCAAAATTCAGCGAACGTCAAGAACAAGAAAACGTGAACAACATTCCGACCGAAACACGGGATTTACATACACAGACCATGTTTAAATTTCGATGTTTCTGGCCATAAATACCAACTTGTTCACTTTGTCTAGTTTAAATAAGCTGCGGATTGGAGTGCTGGCTGCTTTATTTATTAGATTTATTAATTTATTTTTTTAGCATGTATCGCACTCTAAAAAGTGTTGTGTTTGACCTTTGGTGGGTGAAACATGGACAAATCCAACTGTTGGACTTAAAGTAACCTATTATGGGCTGTTTCAGCCCAAGATGCTAAATTGTTTCAACCCATGTTTGATCATATTTTATCTTTTTTTCTTGATGGCACCTTTAGTTTAAATAGTTATGGTTTAAATGGTTATTGTTTCGGTTCCTATTTCTCTAAGAATAAAAAGGTTCCTCTGCAGTTTAATCATGCTTTAGTTAATGGTGACTACATTTACATGTTTAAGTGATAAAATATCACTGGTCCTTTTTTGCGCTAGTCCCACTGCTAGATTGTTATATGAGGTTGCCAATGTGTTGTTTGATTTTTTTAAGATTATCAGAGCAAACTGCTGTTACTTTTTTAATGGTGCTTTGGGTGACTCAAAAGATAGATGAATTTAAGGTTTCAATTATATCTTATTATTATTACAAAGTATGCCATAGCCAGCCTCACTTATAAAGAAAGTTTCTTAGGAACTCTTTGCCCTCAACGGACACTTTCTATCTATTTCGATCTCGCTTTCTATTTTCTTATCTCTGATTGAAATGGATGGATCTTAATCACAGTTCACTTCTTGACATCACATAATGATGTTATCAATCACAGAGCAGAGCTTCTGAAGCGTGGGAGAAAATCAAGCGCAACATTCCCACTGGTTCTCCGCAGGACCCTCGAGGACAGAGTGGCATGGTCTCTTTTCAAACTTACCTGATGTTTCATCAACCTTGCGAAGCAGGGGATCCAAGTAAAACTTTCACAGAAGTTTTGTGTGTGTGTGTGTGAGAGAAACGGGTTTAGAATGTCATCTGTCAGTAGGCCGGGTATGTGGAGATGTTTGAGTTAGGATCGCTTTCCCCGTATCTGAAGTACAGCTAAAGCCCATTTAACCAGAAAATCCTAAAAAAGCTCCAGAGTCCTCTGGGAGCGGCGGTGTAAAGCTTTCTCACCACCCACTCTGGTGTTGATGGTACGTAATCATCCAGTTTACGGTGAAAGTGAGATTCCCAGGGCCCACAACTTAAACGGCAGTAGATCTTTCAGAAAACCACTTTCAGCTGTGTGGTCTCGGCTAGTGTGGAGAAATGTAAAATGCAACTGTAATTTGCTATTGATGTTTACTCCACACAGCGCATTTAAGTCAGCCTACACTCACATTGAGGTCTTCATATGGGGATCGTGCATTAACTTTCCTTGGCCAGTTGGTGTCCCCATGGTTCCACTGGAAAACTAACCAAAGCAACCACCAGTAATGAGTAACACAAAAGCTAAAAGCACTGCCGCACTCTCTTTCTCTTTGAGCCAATGCGCTCTTTATCAGTCAGTCCCTTTAGTTATATTGCACATTTTAATGTATGTGTTCATGAACATTAAAATGCATATAAATAGGACACATCCCCTAATCTACTGTAAACTTCTGAAACAACATACAGGAAACCTCTCGCCGACAATGTATCTTGTCCATGCGTGCACTTGCCAAGTGTACGCCGAAGTACTTAAACCATCTCTAAACTCTTAATGGATGCCCCTGTTTGCACATCTACTTTTAAGCCCCCTTCAATGTTCCAACCCTGAAAATCGTAATTACAATGAATAATTAACGCCAGCTTAGAGAGCGCCTCATTATTGCCACTTAGCTTCCTATAAACACGCACACCTCTTCACTTTCATCCCTCTCTCTTCTCTTCCGCTGCTGTCCAGATTTAGACGGAGGAAGTCTCATTAAAACTCATCCGAGTTCATGACCGTACTGCGGCTGCGGCGGGATGCAAAATTGCAGAGCGAGAAAGGAGCCGAATTCCTGAGAGGGGTGACGGCTGCCCCCACCATAATTAGGGTTAACCGAAGTCGTTGTTGTTAACATGCTGTTTTAATTTGAGAAGATGGCGTTCACCCTGACCCCACTTTCTTGCTCTTTCTCTTTCCCTCGCTCATGATCTTCCACTTCCTCTTGATCTGTGTTGTCTCTGTTGAGATTTTCTATCCTGATGTCGTCGTTCCCTCTCGATTAAGAAATCTCAAAGCTATTATATCCATCTTTCACCTACAGTCTTTTTTTCCCTCACTAAATTTTGCTTACTATTTCTGGATAGATGGCCTGTAGAATTAGTGCAAGGTCATCAGAATAATTAACGTCCACATGAAATGACCGAATCTCTCTCTCTCTCTCTCTCTCTCTTTCTCTCTCTCTCTCTCTCTCTCTCTCTCTCTCACTCTCTTTCTCTCGCAACATGGGAACCAAAGAGCCATACATAACGTAAAAGACATAAAAAACATGTCAAGCACTGCTAAGGTCATGAGTTTGAGTCATAGACTGTAAAAAAAGATGGACGACGCCCATGTCCCGATATGGTGCTGACATATTGGGTCTTGAGTCTGCGCAGTATCGATTTCAGGACCAGTCCTGCGCAGTAGTGAGCAGGAAGTAAAGCCACGAAATCAAGGCCCCGCCCTCGCAGAATGCGCATATCACAGCTGTCAATCATGACGTGACACCAACATTTTTATAGCATTAAATAATTAACTAAAAACAAACTTATTTAAAAAACAAACATTTGAATTTACATCAGCCTGATAAAAACTACAGTAAATGACAGAAACCAGCTTTGGAAAAAAGATAATTGAAGTGTAATTACATTGTTTAGTTGGTCTCAAGTCCTGTTGAATAACATGCGGGAGGCGGGTTTATGACCTATACTGGGACCAGTCACTGGGGGGCGATCGAGACGGGGGGGGGCTTCACTTTTCAAGACTTGTGCGGCACGCTTGGTTTGACTCATTAGGGATATTGTCAAATCCAAATGCAAAAGCATTTCCAAATGCAAAAGCATTTCCAAATGCCTTCATGTAATGATAACACACAGCACTCTGTACTAGAGGTCTTCTCGGTTGCAAAGAAATGTACCTGATCCGAAATGACCCGAATCACTTTTCCCCCCAACCAGACGTGCATAAATAATAAAAAAAGACCCGACCTGAGACAAATCCCAGAAAATTAGATCCGAGTCTGCCTCGACCCCGTGGCAATTTTTTTAACCCGAATGTAAACGGGCACCACACCGATGTGTGTCCAGTCTGCAGCCCCCCACCCACCAGTAAGATTGAAAAAACCTCGGTAGCCTCGCAACTAATTTGGCCCGTTTTTCTATTTATTTTTATTTGTTACTATCAAACATGTGCATTCAAAATTGATTGACAGGTCTGTCGCAAGCACTCTTGTCAAACTTATAGGGGATTGGAAAAGGACTCCATGCACACACGTGAAATAGTTCGGGTCTTTTCGGTTCCGTTTAACAAAAACACATTCATTTTAAATTACCCAACCCGAGGCTGCTAATATTATAGACCGTTTCAGCAGTAACAACATCAACAAGCGGCTATCGCGGTCCGCACGTAACTTTCGGTAAACTTCGCTAAGAATAAATAACAACAAAGTTCTTTAAACGTAGTTTATTTATATAACAAGCAAAAAATAGCACATAGATTACCTAGGAAACCAAAACATTTTTATTATTTTCGACGAGGCATTTGTTCAAGAGATCAGTTTAGCAACTACTCAGACCATTAAAAAACGAAACCGGAAGTAAGGTTCGGATCCAGACGTGTATCACGTGCGTCCGATGAAGCCGTCTATACCCGACCCATGTCTGCGTCACAGGTAAAACTTTTAAACCCGAACACGCTCGGGTCAGACCTCAGGTTTTCGTATCTAAGGGACCCCTGAAGACCTCTACTCTGTACATTCCCATCTCTCTCTCTCTTCCAGTTCCTTTCATTCTTCATATGTGTCTCTCTCTCCTACTTCATTCTTCTTAGTTTTTCACTTGCCCTTTTCTATCCATCATACTCTGTTGTTTTTGGAGTGGTGCTTATGAGTGCTGAACTCTAAAGCAGGTCTCGCAGAGCTCTGCTGCTGCTTTGTAGGCTAACGTTGGTTTGAAGCACACAGGGAGACCAAACACTTCTTTTTCTAAACAACTGGCTGTTTTTCCCTCATCCCTCTCTACAACACATCAGACTATAAATACTGAAGTGCCAGTCCTGTTAGCTGGGGACTGGTACCCAGAATCAGGCCTGTTTGAGCGTGCGAATGTGCATTTGCCACAATCCCTTCGTACTTTTTTATAGCGAGCCAACATGGATTGAGGTCTCTGTTGCAAATCGTGTAAGAGTGTGGTGTTTCAATATAAACATGGCTCCCATACATCAATTCAGCTCTAGCGGTTTCTGTGAAGCTCAACTGGTAAGAGCATCATATTATTGACAAGGTCATGAGTTTGCATTCTAGGGAATACATAAAGTGATGTAAACATTGAATGCACCGTGCATAGCTTTGCGAGTGTCTGCAACTTTTCACATTCATCATCAATATCATAAATGGAAGTAGGAATTCATTTTAAGGTCATTGAGGCTTTATTATATATTAGATTCTTCAATGCAACCGGCGTTTGCTTAATTTACAGTTCTGTACGTTTATTAGCTAGTCACATTTATTCTAACTATTAACTCCTTCCTTATAAAGGAACCTTGAATGATTTTAAAACCGTATTGAAGTAGTTCATATTTATGCTAGACACTTCTAGCTCCTTTTCATTATTAATAATAACAAAACAGGTAGGACGGATAAGCTTAATTTGTACATGTCTACAAAACAAAGTTAAAAGCATGAGCCTTCAAATTAAAAGGTTGCAGCGTATAACCGTTTATCGTGTAATGAATTTCACAGTTTGTTGATATTCCCTGTGTACAATGGATGGTTTTAACGTCTTTCTAATTCTCTTCAGGAGATGTACTCAAAGGGCCTGATCCCCATTTCAGCAATGAAACAGGTTCGTCCTCTGGGTGAGAATAAGTTGGAGGTGGTCACCTCCGTGAGAACCTTTGTGTTCCGGGCGGAGAAAGAAGGTGAGCCTCTTTGCTTTCTCTTTTGCTTTTCTATCCCTTTACATGAATCTCTTTTAAACCAATTTACTGCCTCTCTCACGCATGATCCTTTATCACATCTCTTTACCATATCTGCTATAATATATTAAAAAAGAAAAAGTAGGCTACATATTCTACAGTGCACTGATTCAGAGAAAATAAATCACAATATTTTGACACAGAGTTGATAGTTTCAAGGTGATGGATTCCGATTTAATATGTGTATTGGTGTATATCACTGTCATATTATTGCCTGTGCTTTTTATTAGGTTTTTATGCCTTAATATTCCTAACAAAAGGTGCACTGATTCCTGAATCCAAAAGGTCTTAAAGGCTTTTGGTCCTATTCCAGTTTATGGAGTTTAATGGAGCGACTAGTGGTGTTCACAGTTTAGTCTGGTGCTTTAGCTGTAATTCAGCCAAAAAGTGAAATTACTGTAAGTAAGCGCTGTTAGATTAGAATTAAAATTATGTAAGTGCTATTAGAAGTTTAGTGACTGTGAAGTTAAGTTCTTGTAGTCGTAGTTTATTGAGTGTATTAGCTTAATGGTATAACGAATTAAGCGGTAGTAATAGCATTTCAGCAGAACCTCAGGTATTTTTTAATGTTGGATATTATTATTAAAAGTACTCTCAGAATAAACAGTACAAAAGTTGTACTGGCCATGGTACCTTTTAAAAAGGTTCTCATATGTAGCATTTACGTACCAGTATGTACCGATAATGGCGCTTTTTCATTGCATAGTACCCTATGGTTTGGTTTGGGTTGGGTTGTGTCAGCTCATCTTACTTTGGTTTAGTTCGCTTTTCCATCAAGTTTAGTTACACTTCGGAGTGGGAGGGATTATAGGTGTGTCGTTATGTTAACCCTGCCTACTGCCGTGACATCATACAAGTAAGAGCATTGTTGTACATTCCCATACATTAATTTATTTCTCAGTCTGCCACAAAATTAAAGTTGACCACCACAAATAGATGTTTGCACATCGAGTTATCATTACATCTGTCTCACATGACAGTTTCTGTACAAACACCCGTGGCGTCAGTCGCCAAGCTCCCATTTAATTTGTTGTGAATCTGCCACCACAAACTGCAAGTCTGGAAAAACACTGTTACGGTGTTCCTGGTTCTCAACCTGTGGATGTTTTTTATCGCTAAAAGGTAGTTTGGAAACCTACAGCAAAGCACAGATGACAACATGTTTGCTCAAGACAGCGCAAGCTAGCATGAAGGTAAAGCTAATTTTTTACATTATAGCAATGATGCTGGTAGTGACGATTTTCTCAGACCAATCAGTGATCTACAGTGTTTTCATGTCACGTTTTGGTATTAGCACGGCTCGCTTGGAACCCCAACCGAGGTGGTACTAAAAAAAAGTATTGAGTACTATGTACTGCACCGAGTGGAAAAGACACCAAAAGTAAGCTGGCCCGACCCATACCAAACCATGAGGTACTATGCAATGGAAAAGCACCATAGGGTACCTTCCAATATGCATCTTTTTATAAAGGTACCACCCTAATGACAACTTATGTATCTTCTTCTACCTTTATTTCTGAGAGCGTACCATGAAATTACAACCTAAAACCATGGTGCATTTGTAAGGGACGTTTACATTGAACTTAAGCCATATATCATATATATTATCTTGTATTATTTGTAAATAGAGAAACTTGCCTCTTATAAGGCCATTAGACCTGTCCATATTATTAAGCTCTTGCGAACACCCTGCACTAAAAGTGACAGTGAAAGGGCGAGGGGTTCCTCGTGAGCCAATCAATTACCATGGTATTGACATGGCCTGCGCTTCCTCGCTGTAATTACTGCGGTAAATCTGAGGCTAATAGCGGAGTCGCATGCCATAGCGTCCTAGAATATCAGCAAATAATGGCCTTCCAGAAGCTCCTTCCGCCCCAGCTCTTGAGTGATGACCTCTGACCCATGACAAGTGAATTACTGTGAGGGAAGTAAGTTTAGGCATGCATTTAACTGGACGTTTCACCATTAGAAGAGTCAGAGCTGGTCAGATGTACTCATGCATCTTTAAACAGCTTTATAGCACACTGAAAGAGTCATCAATCTAAAGCAAACACAGGGGAGGAAGAGAACGAGTGAATGAAAGATCAAGAAGTGGGTGGTGAGGTGGGATAAGCAAAAAAGCAAGAATGAGAATTAGCGCTAGAGATTAAGCAAGCAGGGGAAACATTTAGATACATAAAGTGTGTGTATATTCAGAGGCATTTTTTTTTAGCAATGCCGATCTTCCACTTTCTCTCTCTCACACACACACACACACGCACGCACGCACGCACGCACGCACACACACACACACACACACACACACGCACACACACACACACATACACAGATCGAGGGGTGAGAACCAGAAGGGCGTAAGTGACATTTTGGTTGAAATACAGATATATTTCCATATATCACGTTTTTTGCCCTCCTGTAAAGTTGGTAAAATGCCACTTACGCCCTTCAGGTTCTCACCCCTCGATATGTGGTTTACAGGGACTCCCCATAGATATAATGACTGTAATACTATACAAATGGTATATTCTGTCCCCTAACCCTACCCCAAAAACCAAACCTCACCAAAAACTTTTGCAATTTTTAATTTATAAAAATTACCTTCTAATGTGTTTTAAAGGGACACTCCACTTTTTTGCAAATATGCTAATTTTCTAGATCCCCTAGAGTTAAACATTTGATTCTTACCGTTTTGGAATCCATTCAGCTGATCTCCGGGTCTGGCGGTACCACTTTTAGCATAGCTTAGCACAATCCATTAAATCTGATTAGACCATTAGCATCACACTCAAAAATTTTAAAGAGTTTTGATACTTTTCCTATTTAAAACTTGACTCTTCTGTCCTTACATCATGTACTAAGACCGATGGAAAATGAAAAGCTGTGATTTTCTATTCCGATATGGGAAGGAACCATACTCTCATTCTGGCGTAATAATCATATAATAAGACTTTTCTGCTGTAACATGGCTGCAGGAGGCGCAATGATATAACGTAGGGCCTGAAAATAGTCCCTAGTATTGAAAGATACTAAGGGGACTATTTTCGGCTGCTGCGTAATATCATTGTGCCTGCTGCAGCCATGTTACGGCAGTAAAGTCCTTGATTATTACGCCGGAATGAGAGTATAGTTCCTAGCCATATCTGCCTAGAACATAATTTTTTTTTATTTCCCATCAGTTATAGCACACAATGTAACTACAGAAGAGTCAAGTTTTAAATAGTAAAAATATCAAAACTTGGATTGTTTTGATATTTGGTTATATTTGGTTATATTTTAGGCACGATGGTAATGGTCTAATCAGATTCAATGGATTATGCTAAGCTATGCTAAAAGTGCTAGCGCCAGACCCGGAGATCAGCTGAATGGATTCCAAAACGGTAGTGGAGTGTGTGAAAAAGTGGAGTGTCCCTTTAAACAATTTTTATTTAATTTTACACATCTGTGTCCTTGTATGCCAGAACACACCCACACACGGAAACATAAACATGTATCAGTTGAACTGGACACTGCCAGATTGAAATAGATGTAGTGTAGATCAGGGGTTTTCAAACTTTTTGTGTGTGTGGACCACTATTTGTAATCAAGAATTTTCGCGGACCACCTCATAATACTCATTATAAAATATGTCTACACAAAGTCCTGAATTAATCTGCACATCTAAATAGTCTTACTAGCACTAAAACTATAACTGGTCATCACATCAGTACAACAGGTTTCTTAAAAGAAAGTTTACTGCACATAACAGCTGCCACATATTCATACAGCAATCCATTTTGTATGGCACTGAACTTGAATGTCACGGCCGAGCACCACTGGCCTATTTTAGTAATCACACAATAACTTGACAATTTAATTAAAAATGTATATCAATATTCTTATATCAATATTATTTATATACATATTCTCAGTGTTGGGAAAGTTCACTTTCTACATGAACTACTTCAATTCACAGTTTACAAATTTTAAAATGAACTACAGTTCATATTTCAAAATTTTGAACTAGTTCACAGTTCCAAAAATGAACTAATATATAGTTCTTTTTTCCCATATTATAAAAAAAAAGATTGCCATTAGCCCATATAGAACCACAGACAGCAATTATTTCATCAGTTTTAACACTGAAGCTAAATGTGTCAGATTTAATCTTAATATCCAACTTTAAATCCTTATCCAACCAGGGTTTACATAAGCATTGACTGTCTTTTAATTTTTGTGCACATACCTTGAAAGGCTAGCCGGGTGGGGGTCGCACCCCGGGCGAGAAGCGTGTATGACAACTCGCAGGTATCGCACACCGCACGTGCACGTTAAATAGTGTGAGCTTAGTCAGAGTCTATTTCAAGATCCAGAATATGCGTTAGCAGCCTATGTTAATCGTTAACAATTTAAGACAAATATGATGTTATTTAATGTTAAACTATGAGTGGCGCGGCAGGAATATCAGCAGCATCTGTGTTGTTTTGATTACGCATTCAGCGTGACTGGTGAACACTGGTGGCGGTGTTGCCAGATTGGGTGTTTTTCCGCTTCACATTAAGGCCTGTTTACAGTGTGTTTTAGTTGGGTTTTCGCCTGGAAGAATATAGAAATCTGGCACCCTTTTGAACGACGTTCAACAGAAAGCGTGCTGTTCACAGGCACTAGAATCAACGAGTTTACAGTAACATTCATCAGGCAGTAATACAGTACGTTCAGATCACGTTCAACTTTTGTTCAATGAACTTGTTCAAGCACAACACAGCATATTCTCAAAATATACATATTCTTATTTTGCCTTTACACGGACCACCTGCAGTACCCTCACGGACCACTAGTGGTCCGCGGACCACAGTTTGGGAATGGCCGGTGTAGATAAAGGAACTCAACTCAGTTAGGAGTCAAATGTGATTATATATCGGATACACCAACACACCCCTGAGTCAGGCCTGAAGAGGTTTTTGCTGACTACAATGAACAATTTGAACCTTTTCCAAAAGACACGGTATGCTAAAACATTCACCTTTAATACAATTAAACCTCTCTCTTACTCTCTCTTACCTTTACTCAGTAGATGTGGCAGGTGCTTTAGACCTGCTGAGGAAAAGAGTATCCAGCTGTTACAGTTTTTTGGCCAGCCTGTGTGTGTGCAAGTAAATTTGTGCAAGCCCCTGTTGTCCTATTTAAGCACAGCACAGGCGAAATCTCTCAGGCTTCATTCCCCACACACACATAAACACACAGGCAGGCAGGCTTAGTTCAACGAGACACAGGGGCTTTTGCATACCTGCTTTGTTTGCAGATTCGGAAGTTTCTAAAGTATAACAATAATATTAGACACTTCTTCCTTTTCTTAAATTCCCACCGTGCCGTGTCTCTCCCTACCTGCATACCACAGCTGTGCGTTTGCTAGCATACATCAAATAGGATGCGGTGTACCTTTACAGGAACACACACTTGTTCTTACCTTCCTCCATCCTTCGTCTTTTCTCTTAGGAGAACGTCAGGATTGGCTAGATGTTCTACAGTCGGCAGTGAGCTCCCAGTTTTCCGTTTCCCATCATCCTCAGAAAGAAAACACAAACAAGAACGGCTACGTCGAACTGCGTGGCCTCAAAGGAAAAGTCTACCTCAGCCTCATGAGAACCAGCTTCAGAATCAGCAAAACAGACCAGGTTGAATTTTATTTTGTGTCTGTCTCTCTGTCTGTTATAAGCCTGTTTTTACACTTTGTGGAAGTCATTAGGAGAAAGGGGGTTAAGAAAAATTTGGAAATTCATCCGGCACAGGCCACATGAGCATTGCAGTTTAACATGATGGAGCATGTGCTGTGGTGTTTGTCTGTAAACGTTCATTTAAAATTTGAATATCAATACATTTTGTGCGGATTTAATTAGACAGTGTAAGACAATTTCAAGTAAACCATTTTCTCATGAGAGTAAAAGAACTGAAACTTTTACATTTTATGATTAAAACAGTGTAACGTTCCCACGGACGACCTCTCATGTGTAGCAGCCAATGTGCTGAGAATGTAGTTATAACACCTCACACATGCATATGCATTTGATCTATACCCAATTGGTCTCAGTTTTAAATGAGATTAAGCTGAGAATGTTATTCACTGTGAGTAGTCGACACACACGCTCACACACACACTTTATCATCTCTGTTTGTCTTTCATTATTTTCCTTATTAGCGCAAGCAAACATCTTTGTCTTCATTCTGCAAGGAAATTGTTTTTCGTCAGCCGATTTAGCATGCGAGAAAGAGAAACAGAGGAGGGAAATGGAAATTGATTGTATTGTTTTTACGTTAAATCCTCTCCGTTGAAAATGCTCTGGCAAGTGAAGGAAAAGCGAAGGAATGAAGAAAAAAAAGGGAAAATTAAGTAATGAAGGAAAATATTGAGTGGAGGGAAAACAAAAAAGATGGAAATAAGTGGAAGGGAAAGTGAAAAATATGAATGAGGGCAAAGGAAATTATGAATAATAGAGGGATGAGTGAAAAAGAGGGGGATGGAAAATAAAGACATTGATATAAAGGAAAGAGAGAATTACAGACAAGAGGTACTGGGCAGAGAGACAATAATAGAGTGATACTAGAGGGAGGTGAAGATGGCAGTAGCTGTTGAGGGATGAAGAAAACACAAAGGAGCAGAAAGATGGAGAGAAGGAGGCTGGGAGGAAGAGAAAAAAAGGTGTGTAGGTATGTAACTTGGTTCATGTTCACTGGAGTGGAGTATTTAATTTAACAAGATGAACGAGCTGCCCAGGACGCTGTTTTTTCCTCCTCCCCTTGTGGTGAGCATGAAGTGTGCTGCCCTTCTCTCCTCTGAGGTCAGGCCGTAATGTTTCCCAAAAGTAATGAAAGTCAACCTAACAGGCAGACCCCAGTCACGTGACTCCACTACAGTTTAGCACTACATCGATTTTTGATTTACCTTACTTAAACTACTGCTCAAAAACACAAAAGCCCTAACACAAGAGAGTGTTTGAGGGCCACTTTTGACTGAATTCAGAGGCAACCCTGCACATTTCAATCGCAGAGAAGGTAAGCTTGGTGAAAAAATCCATCCAAGATGACAAAGAAATTGAATGTGAATGAACTAAATTCATTTGATTCAGTAGGTAGCATCATAATCCATATAAAAGGTTGGAGCATATTAGGTGGAGTATCAAGTTTTTGCTTGGGGGGCACCTGCAATACTTTTGAGATTAGGGCTACTTTGGTTAAAATGACTTTTTGACTGTTAAATTTGGTGAGGTGCACGTGAGGCTACGCACAGGCAATGCAAACCTACGGCGTAGACCATACACGCGACTATAGGGGTGGGCAATATCTCGATATTCAAACTATATCGATATATTTTTAAACCTCAAAATAGATTTTGACATATCGTATATATCGATATAATGTTTATATTAAATTCTGATTTCGCCACTTTGCTACTTTGCCTTCTCTGAGTGCTGTGCTCGCCCCCGCCTCCTTGCTTTTGTTCCCTCTCCCCTCGCGTGATATCTCATTTAACATGGCGGTGCCCGTCACGGAATCAACACTGGCCACCACAAATAGATCTTCCATTATTCCCATTAACATGTATATTTACTGTTTAAAAAGGCTTAAATTCATTGTTGCGAGTGCTCAGCGCGCCCCTCTCTCTCTCTCTCTCTTGCGCATTGCGTGAAGCGCTTCGACAGCGCGCATCTCTCTCTCGTGACAGTGAAAAGGTGGCAGTGCTTTAATGTCCGTTTCTCCGTATTACTTTTTCGCGTAAATGTCATCAGTCACGGATGTTACTGACAGAGAAGACGACTAGTTTATCATGACTAAACAAAGGTTAGCAGTAGTGCTTCACATACACACACGTTTTCTTGATGTGAGAGCTTTCTCTCTCCCTATGATGCGGTGTGCAAGCGCACGTGTTCTGTAGTTTTCTGTGTAACAACAACAGTGTTTTCTCTCATATTTAACCCATTTACTCCTTAAACACCTAAAACCTATTTTATTCCAGGATAAATACCCTTATCTCCTGAGGGTTTTCAGAAAAAAATACTAAGAATTGTCAACGTCTACCAAAAACTTAATATATGAAGTTGAGTTGTTTTATTTTTGAATAAAAAGAAGACAATATGTATTTTCTTATTTTATAGTTAAAGTATAATTTTTTTAATATTTTTTTAAATGTTGCAGAAGCACTTTGTTCCTACGTGAACAACCTCTTTGCACTTCAATAAAAAAAGCCCTTGTGGATTTTGACATTTGTTTTGCAGTAGTTTTTTGGGGAGTTTTTTTTTCCACGCAAAGCTACCGAGATATATACGGTCTATCGATATATAGCAAAATATATCGAGATATAATTTCCACCCCATATCGCCCAGCCCTACGCGACTATAATTTGAGATACTATTACTACTGTAAGAGACTTGCTACTATTGGCGCTTTTCTATTGCATAGTACCCCATGGGTCAGGTCGGGTCACCTCACTTCACTTTGGCTTGGTTAGCTTTTCCATCGAGTTTAGTACCACATCAGAGAGGGAGGGATTTAAAGGTGTGTCGTTTTCCACCGGTTTCTTAACGTAAATGTGGGCGCCGCCATCTTTGAGCTTTCTTGTTTATGACTTCCGGTGAGCCACTAAAGCTAATGGTAGTCTATTGCGAAGGACACAAGTGTGCTGTTTTGACTGGCTGTTTAATGTTTATTATGAAATACAGGAAGATCGACATATTTTGTGCAGTTAGGGGTTGCCATAATAGCTTATACAAACGCAGTTAATCTTTACAAAACATTTGTTTTAACCATAATACATGCACAAGAACTGAATGTGTATGTGGCGCACATGCACTCATGATCTGTTCTTACAAATCCATCCAGTAAAATCTTTCATAGACACTGCCAGTAAACAATAAATACAATACTTGATTAAAAACAACTAATATTATGCTGATAAAAATATGCTGATTTATTTATTCTGCTACTATATATTATTACAAAAATGCGATTACAGTACAGAATATATACGACATAATCTGCTTAGTTAATGTTTATTATAGTTCGTAATGTGTTTGTGCGTATTTTTGTTATGTTTTAAAGAAAAAGCAAATACTTAATAAGCTCATAAGCTCATCTCTCGACCTAGTGCGTAAGAGGCGATAATTATTTCATAAAACAAAAACAATACTCAATATTTGTAGTAGTTTAACAATACTCAATATTTGTAGTAGTTTAATATGTTTATTATGGTTTGTTCAAATAACTTACAATGTGTTGAATGAAAAGATACTGCAGCAGACTGTGTCGACCAAGTGAAGATCAATGTTTCGCCATAAACAAGTCCATTAAAAATTGCCGTTTAAAAAAAACCTCACCCTAGGGGGACATTATGCTTTTAAACCATCCCCTAAAAAGTTAAAAACATGAATTCTTGATAAAAACACTCGACTGACTTTCCCATTGTAAAGATACTGGTATGTCTCTGTGCTTTTATATTTACGTATTGAAGACCCGTCAACTCCAATCCACAACACGAAATGATTGAATATATCTTCATATATCAACCCACTTCTTTATTTCATCCTCACACTGGTTCATACATGGTAGGTGTAGTAAATATTAACTGTTTAAATCATGTTTTATGTGTGCTCCACTACACTGTTTTTTACTGGCTGTCTATTGAACCGGAAGTCTCGCACAGGAAGGGAAATACGTCACATCACTTACTTCCGCGTTTGAGAAAAAGGTGGATATTTGCGCTTCCTACTGCTGTGACATCATACAAGTGAGAGCGTTGTTGGCATATCCCATACATTTGTTTATTTGTCAGTCTGCCACAAAATCTAAGTTGACCACCACAAATAAATGTTTGCAAAACCCGTTTATCAGTACCTCTGTTTCTCATGATAGTTTTTGAATACCCGTGGTGTCAGTCGACGTGCTCCGCTGAGGGCTCCGCTGAAACTCATTTAAGTTGCAAAATGTCACGCATTTTCGCATCGCGAATGTGCTGCCACAAACCGCATGTCTGGAAAATACTGGTATGGTGCTTCTGATTCTTAACCTGTGGATGTTTGGGAACTTACAACAAAGCACATGACAACAGGTTGGCTTGGGAAAAAAGAATCGTGTACCACGTACTTTACCCAGTGGAAAAGCCCCCAAAAGTAAGCCGAACCAAACCGTGGGGTACTATGCAATGGAAATGCGCCTTATATGTATAAACTCTTGAGCAGGACAGTATAGTGGCCCTTTGGGCTGTTTTTTAGCTCCTTTCTCTTTCGTCCTCTGTTCTTCCACTATGAAACATCCCGCCCTGAGAGGTTTTCATATTGGTGTTGCCCTTGAGGTAATTGATAAAGTTTGGGAAAAAGTTTGCTGTGTTTTTCTTGCTTGTTCTTGTGTGAAATAAACTCTGTCATTCATTCGCACCCTGATCAATGGATCAGGAGTTATTTACCCTCCAGTGAGTCCAATGTCTAGTGCCCTCGTTGACCCTTCCATTAAACCAGTTTCAAGTTTTTCATACTTGATTAAAGTTAGCATTTTGTTTTGTGATTTACTTAATTCAATCCGGACATTTGCTTAAACATACATCCAGAATGACTGTACGTTTTGTAAATGAGGTGTACTTTTCACATAGTGATGATCGATCCAAAATCATTTCCGCTTTATTTTTAGTTTAGAAATGATAAAAACATAAATCATAAAAACTAATTCTTGTTAATGTCTGTTCTCCAAAGGACTTTATCGCTGGACTGGCCATTTCTGCGGTGGATCTGACTGCTGCGTGCGTGAAGCAGGTTGAGAGAAAAGGCTTTGAGATTACTACACCTTTCAAATCCTTCTGGTGAGCTGACATAATGTAACATGCAGTATTTACACATGAGGCCAGAAAATGAGAAGATTTCTTATGAAATGATTATTCAAAAATAGCTTATGGATGACCTTCAACTAGCGCTAAGCTTCTTACCTTCTTTAATATCTTATGCGTGTTTAAAAAAATAACGTAATAATCATAGTTTCATTCAAGGTTAGAGCCAGTAGATTAAGTGTTCATAGTGTAAATATTCATTTATTTATACATGTAAAACGCCTCCAGAAAATGTAACAGATTCAACAGTGTGTGTGTGTTCAGAGATGCTGAGTTTTTGGGCATGCCCAGGGTCCATAATCTGTTTTCACATTCCACCCTTGCTATCGGTGTGTGAACTGAGAAAATGTGGCCATGAAATCATAGTTTGCATTATTGCTTATTCACTGAATATTTGTAACACTTCTACAGAAAAAACAAGTTTAACCAGCAGAAAGTTTTACCAAGTTGGCTTTTAACTTTCCAATAAGGTAAAGGTTATTAGAATATGCACAAATTGTCAGTGATGTTTTCTTTGTTAAATGGTTTGTATGTCTTTGATTTGAATCTCTCATTTTGTCTACATCAGCAGGGGTCAAATTATCTGTCTTGCATTTCTAGTTTCTTATAAAGTTATCAGCGTCAGGTAACACTCTTTTCCTTCAAAGTCAATTTTGCTCTCGATTGGAGCTTGGCGAGTGTTAATTGTCGACCATGTGTGAAGGAACATCATTAAAGTTGCTGCCTATGTAGTGTTTTAAATCAGTCAGGGTTCGATTTCGGTTATAGGAACACTTGCACACCAAAGCGTTTACGCCAGCGGCCGACGTATGTTTTTAATTGTTTCGTATGGAAGCGCGTCGCTTTCCAAAAAAGACAACAGCTGGGTGCAGAGAGTTGAAAAATATTCAACTTTGGGAGAAAGCTCAGCTCGTCAATGTCACGTCTCACTCGGCCGTCCAATCACAGTGCAGGAGGGGCGGGATAAACATCACAACAACCAACCGGCGCATCGTTCAACGACTGATACACAAAGCAGAAGTAGCTGTCATAGCAACCAAAGCGCTCACCTAAAAAAAAAGCTGGCAGTTGGGGTCCGCCTGCCAATTTCATCAGCATTTAAAAGCTTTGGTGTGCACACCCCCTAGAAGATAGCTGCCCGTGTAAAAAAAGCAGCTCACTATGATTCGAAACAAACCCAAATTGGTCAAAAGTAAAATAATTAAAGCAAACAGTACAGTTGATGGTTTATGAAACAAGAGTAACTGGTGTCTTGCATTCCAGTGCTGTTGACTTGTTTTGCTATATAAAAACACAATTTTATTAAATGACCCTTCACAACGGCTTTTAATTTAAAGGGACATTTCACAAGACTTTTTTAAGGTGTCCCCTAGAGTACGTATGTGAAGTTACCATAAAAATACCATAAAGATAATTTATTTAGATAACATGTTAAAATTGACACTTTGTAGATTAGTAAAAATGTGCCGTTTTGGGTGTGTCCTTTTAAATGCAAATGAGCTGATCTCTGCACTAAATGGCAGTGCCGAGGTTGGATAGTGCAGATTAAGGGGCCGTATTACCCCCTTTCTGACATCACAAGGGGAGCCAAATTCCAATAACCTTTTTTCACATGCTTGCAGAGAATGGTTTACCAAAACTAAGTTACTGGATTGATCTTTTTCACATTTTCTAGATTGATAGAAGCACTGTTGACCCAATTATAGCACTTAAACATGAATAAGTCAGATTTTCATGATATGTCCCCTTAAAGTGTGTAATATGGCCATTTTACAAAAGCGATTTGAGTTGTTGGATCTCATAATACCAGGAAGAGTTGGAAAAGAATTTGTTTGGCCCCTGTAGCTCAAAGTTGGACAGTTTAACCCTGAAAGAAAATCAGCAAAATTGTCACTTTCCCTGGGAGTGGGTGTGCTACAAGTCTCTGTGTAAGAATATACTGAAAAGTCCTTAAACAACATACAAGTAACTTGAAAGTGATGGCTAAGAGTTTTTCGACAACTCTTGCATTTGTTAACAGCTGCCTTCATGTGACTGCTGTTTTGAACATCGAACTAGAGGGGGCGTTCATTACTACACGAGGGCTCATTGCAACTTAAAAATGTGTTTTGAGACAGCAAAATACTGCATATATAGCTCAAAATATTCTAATGTTAAACCATGCTGGAGGGCTTGTAATGTTATGGATCTGCTTTGCTGCTTCAGGGTCTGATGCTTGTAGTTGTTTGGGGACCAATGAATGCCAAGTGACTTCATGAGCATTTGAACATTTTACTGCAGATCGCCACATTCAACATAACAGACATCAATAGTAGAATGGCTCGGACAAAGGAAAATCCTAACACTGTGCAAATTCCCATATCAGTTCCATTGAAATGTTAAGGCAAATGATTCCCAAGCAAGACACTCCCAAAATACAGAGAAATAATATCATCTAAATAGATGCTAGGACTGTCAACATTCCTGCTTGACTGCTGTATCCGTCTTCTATCAGATGTTGGATTATGTGTATTGCATCTGGTTGCAAGTTCATAGTTGCCATTGTGGTTTCTTCATTGCTTCTCTGACATATGTTCAGTGTGGCCAGGTTTACATAAAAAACAGCCAAAAGGCCAATCAAAACTATCCTCAAAATAAGCCCAAAGACCTAAGGCAATATGGTAATGACTCAAACATGCATCTCCCATAGCTTAAATGCATATTTTACCTTTATGTATTAAGGAAATTTGTTCTTAATGACCGCTGTATGTATATAAGTCATTATAAACCGTCTGATTTCATAAATGAGATCATAGTGCCTTTTTCATGGACAGTATCAACAAAATCTTTCCACCTTCAATCCGTGTACATTAAAACAACCCACAGCAAGTTTAAAGAGCACCTATTACATTGCTAAAAACAACATTATTTTTTATATTTAAAAGTCGAATACGTAGAATTTTTACCACTAGATGGCGCCAAAACACAATAACATCAAACGACGTTGTTTAATGACGCTCTGAAGCAGCGTGGAATTATGGGATTTGTAGACTTTAACTCAACCGCTGATGGCCATCAATCAGACGCGAACGAGAAATCACGTTGACGGATAAGGTAATCAAGTCTTATAAATGTTGCGTTTGATGACATCATTTATTTCATTATGTACGTTTATATGTGATGTTCAAAACGAAATTGTTAGTCATAGATGTCACAGTATTAGTCCACATTTGATGGTTAACACAGCACAGAATTAAGTTTTCAATTTACAATCTACAATGATTTTTCACAAAATGTATTGACAGTACAAATCTTATTGTGAAGTGTCTTAAAATGACCATTTATATTGCTTTACAATACCTCTTGATGTGCATATCGTCAGCGGGAAGACGCCCTGATTACAACCTACACACTAATGTTGTGATCAATATAATAGCATATAATAGCATATGTTTTTTGAAGGGTTACGAATAAATACAACTCACCCATCGCGTAAAACACAAGCAGGATCAGAATCTCTGTCTAGTTAAATGTTGTCGCGAAGCTCTCTCCATCCAGATAATGCAACACCAAATTGATCCTCATTCTTTCTCTCGTTTTGTTCCAAACTCTTCTTGGGTCGTTTGGTTGGCCCGTACGCTTATGGGAGCTGTCTTTGCTGACACAACCAGCGCCAGACGGTAAAAAGTAATCCATAAGTCCATAAGCAAGCGCGTAGCCCGACAGGCGCTAACGCATAGTTCTGCATTTGTCCACGACACTGCCTGCGTCCAAAAACTCAAGGCAGTGACTTGTTGCCTCGCTGCCTCATGAGGCCATGACTTCGGAGGCATGAAGGCAGCGGAGGTATGAAGGCAGCGTGTTTGAAATATAAACAGAGAGCGCCTTTGTGATAACTAATCACATATTTGAAAACTACAATACTAATTTCTCGCTAGAAATGCAATTAAAATGTGTAAAAAGTGAAAATATACATTTATTTACACTAAATTTGTACTCTAGTCGCTTCTTTGGCCGCCATTTAATTTTTTTGAACTCGACCACTGTTGTCATGTGGTTTACGTCAGTAAAGGCGGTGACAAAAGGTCACATGGATATTAACGTCATTGATAGGAGACTGCACTGCCCTGTGTCAATGTTTTGAATGGCAATTTTCTCACGATTTACAAGTAGTTGAAAACATTACAGATATTGATAGTAATCAGCTGGACAACATATATGACACTGGCCTAGTGGTTTTTGGACATTTTACTGCAAATATTTTACAAATTGCACCTTTAATATAATACCTTATAAGATAACTATGTTTGCGTAGTTTAGGGTTTCCACATACCATACATTATTGTTGATCCATTAATCCCTGTCTTCCTGAAATGCTCTGATTTTGTACAAAGCTCATTGAAAAGCATGTCATCCAATTGGCCAGCTTTCCAGTACGTTGTGGTTGGCATGAATACACTGACGTCAGCCGGAAATGTTGCTGTCAATAAGCTTTCTTTGTGTTTTGTGATTTAATGAACATCCTTAACTGTAGGACCAATCCAGAAGAAATTCTTTGAGATTTGAAGAGCAGTGATGGCAAGATCATAGGTTTGACTCCCAAGAATCAGAAATGTATATTTAGATTCTCAGAATGCTGTAGATTTCATTAACTTTTTCTCACTGCTGTATATGAAATGCACTTGCAGCACCTTTATGCTCTTAGTTTAGCAGAACCCACAGCAGGTAAACAGAAAAGTTTCTAATTATTAACAAATCTCCAGCAGTTATTTTCTTCGCTACCTGCTTTGATACATCTTTAAGATGTGACACTTTCTTGTTTATTAGAGCGTTCCTACTTCCGAATATAACCTCCTAGTACAATTGATCTGGTGGCACACCAACTAACTAAAAAGTGATTAAAGTTCCAAACAAGAGAGAAGATTAAAATCTTTGAAACTTTTTTGCCTGTGTATAATTAAATTGAGTACTTGCTTAGCCGGACAGCAACTAAATTTATGAAGGCAAAGGAAGTTCTCTTGATTTTTCTTTTTGCACCTTTTATTTAGTTTAATTTTTTCTATACTTCACTTCTATAAATCTGCTGTTTTTTTTTCTTACAGCCACTCTCTCATTATGGCTGTCCTGCTTCTCTGATACCATCTATCTGAAGCGCACTCATTATTGATCTGTTGTTTCTTCCTTTCTCGTTTTTTGTCCGCTCTAAATATCAGCTCTGTTTTAAGCGCTGTACTGTACCGACTTCACTCACCTGTGACCCCACACGAGCTGATGTTTCCAACAAAGCGGCCATTTGCGGAGGCCTAATCGATTAGATGTTTTCCTGTTTTTTTTTAATGATCCTTTTATACTTGATGCAGTTGCCAGGCAAAACCCCTGCAAAAATACCAACAACAACACCAAACAATGACAAGCTATCCCTCTCTTTCTTTGACTGGGATGCACTGGTAAAGATTTTTTCCTCTATCTCCTAGCTTTGTTATTGTGAACCGGACAGAATATTGATCTGTTTATAGTTGCATTCTAAATGTTGAGTGATGTTAGGCTGGCAGACTATTTAGTATTAGTTGTTGGCAAAATAATTTGATCTTTTTCAGAAATGACGTATCACGCTCTCTAGGCTTATTTAAAATAATGGGTGCAGAGTGGGTCATAATAAAAAATGGAAAGCAGATTCAGAGCTATTAGAAGTTTTTGTGTTTTGATCGCACTGTGTCTCATCACTGCTAATCATAATGCAATAATACCCACTTAAATATATATATATATATATATATATATATATATATATATATATATATATATACACTCACCTAAAGGATTATTAGGAACACCATACTAATACTGTGTTTGACCCCTTCAGAACTGCCTTATACGTGGCATTGATTCAACAAGGTGTGAAAGCATTCTTTAGAAATGTTGGCCCATATTGATAGGATAGCATCTTGCAGTTGATGGAGATTTGTGGGATGCACATCCAGGGCACGAAGCCCCCATTCCACCACATCCCAAAGATGCTCTATTGCAGGGGTCGGCAACAGGCAGTAATATTTTCTGGCCCGTCGGATTAATTTGAAATCCGTTTTTTTTTTTTTAATCACACTTTTTTTTTTTTAAATAACAGTTTACAAAAATGGCCCCGTGTATCATTCCTTAATTCGTTTTTTCAAATCAAAACCAAAAAAAAGAAAGAAAGAAAAACGACTTGTTTTTCTATTATTTATTTCCTGAACTAAAATCAAACGACTTGTTTTCTGAATGTGCGCTCAGATCAAAAATAACAAAAATGAATGAAAACGGGTTCGGACAAATTTTTATTGAACACCTTAGCAGACATATACCAATGAAATAAATTTAAACAGATCAGGTACTAACAGATTACATTTTAATAAGGGTTTGAATAAGGGTTTGAATAGAAACCTTTCCGGTAAGTCTCATTCGCTTACAGTCCGACTTTTGAACTTTTTTCATTATTATTTATTCGCGTATAACACACTGACAAATAATATGTATTACCTGCTAAAAAAATATTTGCGTCGTGGACAAGTTGCCACCGGCTCGCAAGAATGTCCTGAAAAAAATGCGTATAATAGCTAGTTTAATCTTAACCGGCCGCTCTTTCTCGTTCTCTTTCTCTACCAGCGCATCCGCGATCATAACTGTCATTAGATTTTGAACATACTTCTAAAACACAATCAATCAAATAATTGCAGAGGTTTGACTTCATGAATCATTTGCAAATTTACCTCGTAAATCATGTCAATGCGTCACGCGTGAAGACGTTAAACTCCGTGACATTGCAAATTACTGAAAAGTAATTGCAGGCATTTAGAAACCACTACACAAAATATGATAAAATAAACTCTTTTACTGCAGTAATATTTTAACTATTACACTTTTAACGTAGGAATCTACTGTTCTGTTCTGTTACTTGAACTTGGGGCTCGAGCCCGACCTTAGGTTCCACAGCAAGTCAAGTTCGTTTACCGTTAATTATTAAGACTAAATGGGCAGGTAAATTCGTTAAAAAATGAAAGTAATCCGCCAAAATATGGTTTTACATGTCTATTAAAATAAAGCCATTATTAATTTTCCTAACGCATAGTTCTTTGATCTTTACCTCCTTTTAAAAATAAATTTGGCAAAGGAGGATTTTCAGCAATTTGTTTGAACAGCAACTCTGCAACGAATGGTTTCGGTTTGAGTGAGAGGCTTTGTCCAATTTAATTTATTATTTATATTTCATTATTTTTTCTGTGACATTTTTTCTCTGCTAACAATACAATGTTAAAATAATATTTATATTGGCAAGAACACAATTTTTGTATAACATTTATAATTGTTATAGGCTACTTCATCTCCCTTTTTTCGTTAGAGACATTGAATTTGAGATTCTGGGAACGAGATCTAACGTTAAGTCTTGCGGACCCGTCAGGTCGGGAAATAAAGCGGGTGAACACAGAGTGTATTTTAAGCGGTTTACTGAATAGAACCTTGTCGGAGCTGGACAAAAAGCGGAGACCTCCTTAAACCTTAGGTGTGTATGTGTGTGTCCCGGATAAATATTAATAAAAAAAGGAATACAGTTCAAAAGTCGGACTGTAAGAGTCTTTCATGAGAGCATAAATGCCTGTAATGTTACCACTAATAGTACTTGATCTGTTTAAAATGATTTCATTTATATATTATGCCTATAAAGGTGTTAAATAAAAAAATTGTCTAATCCAGTAATTAATTTTTTATCTGAGCACACAATCAGAAAACCCGTGGTGGTTAATTTTTTCATTTTTGTTTTTAATTAAAAAAACGATTGAACGAATGTTACACAGACCCATAACCATGTTTTTAGCCATTTTTAATGCCGTCTTTCGTATTTTAAATAGGAAATAAAGACAATGTTTCTTGAAAAAAGATCAGATAGCCTATACTAGGCTAATTCAAAATAAGACGAAAGTGTGCCAACAGCAGTTGGCCCGCCATCTACTGGCTAAAAAAAATATTGGCCCGCGGCCAAAGTTACTTGCCGACCCCTGCTCTATTGGGTTGAGATCTGGTGACTGTTGGGACCATTTTAGTACAGTGAACTCATTGTCATGTTCAAGAAGCCAACTTGAAATGATTTGAGCTTTGTGACATGGTGCATTATCCTGCTGAAAGTAGCCATCAGAGGACGGGTACATGGTGGTCATAAAGGGATGGACATGGTCAGAAACAATGCTCAGGTAGGACGTGGCATTTAAACGATGCCCAAAGTGCCTAAAGTGTGCCAAGAAAACACCGCCCACACCTTACACCACCACCACCAGCCTGCATAGTGGTAACAAGGCATGATGGATCCATGTTCTCATTCTGTTTACGCCAAATTCTGACTCTACCATCTAAATGTCTCAACAGAAATTGATCAGATCAGGCAACATTTTTCCTGTCTTCAACTGTCCAATTTAGGTGAGCTTGGGCAAATTGTAGCCTCTTTTTCCTATTTGTAGTGGAGATGAGTGGTACCCGGTGGGGTCTTCTCCTGTTGTTGCCCATCCGCCTCAATGTGGTGCTTGTTGTGGCTTCACAAATGCTTTGCTGCATACCTTGGTTGTAACAAGTGGTTATTTCAGTCAAAGTTGCTCTTCTTTCAGCTTGAATCAGTCGGCCCATTCTCCTCTGACCTTTAGCATCAACAAGACATTTTCACCCACAGGACTGCCGCATGCTGGGTGTTTTTCCCTTTTCACGCCATTCTTTGTAAACCCTAGAAATGTTTGTGAAACTCCAAGTAACTGAGCAGATTGTGAAAGACTCAGACCGGCCCGCCTGGCACCAACAACCATGCCACGCTCAAAATTGCTTAAATCACCTTCCTTTCCCATTCTGACATTCAGTTTGGAGTTCAGGAGAATGTCTTGACCAAGACCACACCCCTAAATGCATTGAAGCAACTGCCATGTGATTGGTTGATTAGATAATTGCATAAATGAGAAATTGAACAGGTGTTCCTAATAATCCTTTAGGTGAGTGTATATATACAGGACTGTGCAAAAGTCTTAGGCCACCACCACCAGTTTTGTTGTTTAGCAAAGTGTAGATATCCATTCATATTTATTTTTCACTCTTTTTATGAAGATACAAACTAAAAATATAGGAAATATGTTCACAAAATAAAAAAAACATTTTTTTAGAACTAAATGTCTTCTTCAGGCATTAGTCAGTATTTAGTGTGACCTCTCTTGGCACTAAACACATCTTGAGCTTTTTAAGTCATTCGATTAAAATTTAAAATAAGGGTTTAATTTTATTTAGGTTTAAGAGATCCTGCAGTTGCCTGCTAATGTTCAAGTGGAAGGGGAGTTTACCCTACATACTTGACACTTCAGCTATAAATGTCCTGTATTTTCTGTTTGTATTCTTATAAAGAGAATATACCATACTATATTATATATGATCACTATACCAATGCAAAAACAACAAATCTAATGGTGGCCTAAGACTTTTGCACAGTATATACTTTTTTTATGAATATATAATTGGATAGATCTGTTTTACGTCAGTGCAAAAAAAGTATACAGTATGTGAAGTGTAAAGGAGTGTACTTGTGTCATCTGTGTCAGTTTTACAGCAGAGTCAGAGCGTGACAGGCAGGAATGGATGGAGGCAGTTCAGGAGTCTATTGTAGAGTCCTTGTCCAATTACGAGGTTCTGGAGAAGGTTTGGTTCAACAAGTCCAACAGAAAGTGTGCTGACTGTCAGGTCCCTGAGCCAGAATGGGCATCCATTAACCTCTGCGTGGTCATCTGCAAGAATTGTGCTGGTAAGTAAGAATTATTAACACAGTACGGAAATCAATAAAAACAGAGACACAAAAGTTTTCAATGAAAGGTTCACGTGTAACGCAGCAAATTAGCCACAGCATGTTTATTTTTGTCATTTTTGTACTTTTTTGTTTTTGAAACATTATTATTCAGAATTAAAACAACTTGGCAGTTTCTCTAATAAAATTGAGGTTATTGCCTTCGAAATAGTATGAATTAAGGAAAATAAATGCTTTGGCCCTTTGATAACTTCAAAACAAAAGTGTAGAAATGCAGATTGTGCTCGCGCTTGAGGTGCGCACAAACAAAACTTATCATGTTTCGAGTCTTGTTGTGATTTAATATTTAAATTGACCAATTGGGCCAGTGACTGTTGCATCTGCTAACAACACATTCATTTTAATACGTTTGTAATCATTATCTTACCAATCATGCCCTAACAAATTCCAGCAGCGTTGGTACGCAAAAGTGCCTTTTACAGCAGTGTCTGGAGCACATGCGCACCAGTTATGTGCACCCCTGTATATGTATGTATGTATGTATGTATATAAGCAATAAGCTATATATGGATAACAATAAAACTTCTTTTTAGTTTATCCACTGAGTACTGTATATTTTAATCCTGCTCTTTTCTCTGCTATAATTGCAGTTTCTTATTCTGGCCACCCTCTGACACCATAAATGAACTCATTATTTTAGTTATGTGGCCATTTAATATTACATTAGGTCACGATACAAGAGGAAATACCGGCAGAACGTTTGCAGTCGGGTGCTGAATAAGCCATCGAGCCGGGAGACACTTTTCTTAAATGTGCATTTATAGACTTTGTACCACAGACACTTTAATTAGCCGAGCCTCTGCCTCTGACAATTAGTAGAGAGAAAACGAAAGAGCAAAAATACAACGGACGGCTAACGATTATAAGAGAACAAATTTGCTTTCGGTAGGAGATCGAGAATTTGTGTAAGAGAGACAGGTGAAGCGATTTCATCCTTTCCTTGATCCATCGTCACATTTATAATACTTATCTGATGTTCCTTTTTGTTTTTGCTCATTCATTTTTGTCTCGTTCTGTCGTTTTACTCCATCTGTCTCTCTTTCACACACTATCTGATAGCAATCAGGATCAGTGGCTTTGTGACAGATTTTTGGGTTTGTCTGTTTCTTTACACGTGTAATAGCAGTAAGCTCTTTAAATCGAAGACTGTGATAGAAGACATTCCTCAAATGTGCCGACTGTTACCATAGAAACTCCCGGTATGCACATTTTTCAGTTTTTGTCCTTTATTAGATTGAAATAAGGATATAAAGAAATGTTTTTCTGAACTTGATATAAAGCTTTCTAGTGGTTTTAATTTAAATTCTTTACGTAAGGTTTCATAGAGGCATTGGGAGTTTTCATAGAAAACAGTGAGTCCCCTTAATACAGAAATGCGCAAACATATACACAAAGCATCTTTAGTCCCATGGGCTTTCAGGCAGCTCTTATGATCTTTGATGGCAAACTGGTACTATAAAATGCCGTTAATTATGCTGGAAAATCACACTCTCAATATTCAAATATGTGTTTCTCTCTGCCATGTTTAATTTATCTGCGTCTCACATAAACAACGACTAGGACGGTGCCTGGAGTTCAGCGAAATAAATTTGCAGACCAACAAACACAATTAATTACTTATGATTCATTAGCAATTAATGGCTTTTTCGCTCCTTTCATTTGCAATTATGGCTCTGGCAGGCTGGAGAAAAGATTGCCTGGAAAAGATACGATGAAATTTATAATGAGTGTGTATATATGTCAAATGAGTCATTGCTTTTAGACCGTTTTTAGTATCAAGCTGTGTTTAGTTTCAAGGGTATCAGATCAGCACGTACATTAAACAGAAACATTATAGTATCTGTAAATAGTTACATGATTTGAAGGCATATTGTAATTTGCTGTTTATATATATATATATATATATATATATATATATATATATATATATATATATCTTATTTTTCAATTCAATTTCAGTATTGAACTATTCACAAATAAATGTGGTTAATTCCAGGTCAACATCGGTCTTTGGGTCCTGGTATCTCACAGGTCCGCAGCATAAAGTTAGACAGCAGCATATGGACCAATGAGCTCATCGAGGTACCAATCTCATGTGACATCATTATTATGCATTGATTTCAAGTAAAGTGTATTTTTCTCACGTTCTGTCGCTCTGTCTATCTCTAGCTGTTTTTAGAAGTTGGGAATAAAAAGTCGAACAGCTTCTGGGCAGCAAATCTTTCCCCAGAGGAAGAGCTTTGCAAGCAGCCATCGCTGGAGCAGCGAGCATCCTTTATTCGCAGAAAGTACAAGGAGAGGAAGTACAAGAAAGTTCTGGAAGGTCTAAACACCCAGGAGGAACTCAACAAGGTGTGTGCGCATCAGTGTTCGTATGTGCGTGCGCTAACATCGCCCTTTGACTTGGTTATTTTTTCTCTAGCTCATTAAAAGGCCCATTAGGCCTAGAGAAAATGCTTGTGGTTGTGTGTTTGTGCGTGTGTACATCTGTTGCTGCCCCGGATCACCTGGTAGCCCAGGTGTAAATCAGCGTCACCATGGTAACTGGCTCTTGCCGGTTGTCTGAGCAAGTTGCCAAGTTTGTACTAAAACCACAAGATTTGTTTACCCTTTTTGCAAAGCAGTAAATGTTACACCTTCACGACAAAGTCCAGCAAACTTGGTCAAAATGTGTTTTGATCGGTTCCGCTGAATGTGTCCGTGTTACTCGTATGCCTGTTTCTCTTAGCACTAACATAGATCAAACCTCCTTTTTTTCTGAGAGATGAATGAAAGGTGGGGGGAGCTGTCGATTAAATGGGATAAAACAACTCTGGGAGTTTTCGGGACTTACTGAAAAAGTTTTACCATTGCTAGCTTAAACTGTACTGTATGTGGAGCTAAAGTCAGAGGATAGAAGGGGAAAAGAGATAAAGGGAAATGTCTAGCTACAGTACATCCAGAGGTGAGATTAGATTATAAATGGAGGGGTGCATTTGGGACAGAAACAAACTGAATGTTCCAGAAAAAAATCCCCCCCCATTCTTCAGGTTTTTGTTCAAACCCCAATGTCTTTAAGTTTTCATTTTAGTTCTTGACTGATAGTTTTCAGCCTGAAGTTTCGAGCGGAAATCATTATTTGGCAGTGGTTTTGAGCTGAGGAGATAATAATCCAAAAGCAGGGCTGAAGAGTGAGGATGCCCTGGGGCATCTGGAGCTGTTACTTGCCGTAATGGGCCCATCTCACATTCTCATCTTATGTACAATATATGTGTATACAGTATATCCCTTGCATTTAGTATTATGTGATGCTTTAAATAGTTGTTTTGCTATTTCGTTTGCTTTATGGTGAAATACAGTAAAGATAGATAACATTTTTTTTTTATTGTGATAAGATGTATTAAAGGAATAGTCTACTCATTTTCAATATTAAAATATGTTATTACCTTAACTAAGAACTGTTGAATCATCCCTCTATCATCTGTGTGTGTGCACGTAAGCGCTGGAGCGCGCTGCGACGCTACGATAGCATTTAGCTTAGCCCCATTCATTCAATGGTACCATTTAGAGATAAAGTTAGAAGTGACCAAACACATCAACGTATTTCCAATTTAAGACGAGTAGTTATACGAGCAAGTTTGGTGGTACAAAATAAAACATAGCGCTTTTCTAAGCGGATTTAAAAGAGTAACTATATTTTATGGCGTAATAGCACTTTTGTGAGTACTTCGACTTGGCGCAGTAACACCCTCCCTCTCCCATTATGAGAGTGAGAAGGGGAGCGGACTTTTCAGGCGAGTCGAAGTACTCCCAAAAGTGCTATTACGCCATAAAATATAGTTCCTCTTTTAAATCCGCTTAGAAAAGCGCTACGTTTTATTTTGTACCACCAAACTTGCTCGTATAACTACTCGTCTTAAATAGGAAAAACGTTGATGTGTTTGGTCACTTCAAAATTTATCTCTAAATGGCAGCATTGAATGAATGGGGCTAAGCTAAATGCTATCGTAGCGTCGCAGCGCGCTCCAGCGCTTACGTGCACACACACAGATGATAGAGGGATGATTCAACAGTTCTTAGTTAAGGTAATAACATATTTTAATATTGAAAATGAGTAGACTATTCCTTTAAGGGGTGTACCGATAAATGCCGATATACACTAATAATACGTGGTCGATAACTATTTTTAATCGCACAGCCGATAATATTCACAGCTTTTTCATGTACTACAGCTTTTGATCAGCAAGTCCTTATCGATCTGAAATCACTGTTAGTTTGAGTCGTTTATAACATGCATTTGAAACAGCAACACTCGTCAAACATAATCATTATACATATTCTTTATTATCATGAAAATACCTGAAAAGGTTTGAAGAACAGCAATATAAATATATCCTTAAGCCATTTCCTGGAGCTGCGTGTCATAACTATAGATATGTATAGAGGCTAGACGTCTCGCCCGTGCTGCTGACCAATTGAGTGGAACGTCCGCATTTGGCGGCCATCTTGCCACAGGCAGCTCGCTCACTCGGAGCATTGAGTTTTAATGGCGCAGGTACTTTTTAATGACTTGCTTAATTTTCTACCGATTTTTGGTTTGGTTTGGCATAAACGTCAAAGATGTACCTATGACACTGCACAAAATTAATGAATCATGTTAAAGCACCCAGAATTATAGCCACATTAATAACGTTTGTAAGAAACCAAACCGTTTGAAAATTTGTAGAAAATTGAGCAAATTATGGTCATTTAAAAGTACCTGCACCATTAAAACTTAACAATGCTACGAGTGAGCGAGCTGCCTGTGGTAAAGATGGCTGCCAGGTGATGGCGTAAGAGACTCCGCCATAACACATCTAGCCTTTATACATAACTGCATGTGTATAATTACTCGTCTACAGCGCACGTTGAGTTTCTGAACGAGAGCGCCCCCTGGCTTTTGGATGTAGCGGCATTTCACCGTAATTCATTGAGAAGCATAGCAAGCATCATCGGCTGATATATCGGTGCACCCCTAAGATTTATTCATTTAGTAGATACTTTTATCCAAAGCGACCGACAAATGAAAGGAATCTATAAAAAAGGTGGCATTTAACATTTAGCTTTAAAGCAACACTATGTAGTTTCCATGTAAAAATGACTTACAGCTCCCCCATGTGGTTGAAAAGCGCAACAGTGCCTGGTATCAGACACTCTTCTGCAGGCAGGGGGAGTGGCGGGGCTGTGTTTCCTACCCTCCACCGCCACTTTCAGAGTGTGCTTTGTAGCAGCTAGGAGGTTGCTCAGGTTGCAGCAACAGTACAATTTGTCCAGTTAAAAGTTGTTCTATCACTGAAATAATTTTAGAGACATTATTTAAAGGTAAAAAAACTACATAGTGTTGCTTTAAACTAGAGATGCATCAATATTACGGCTGCGTCCGAAAACTCATGGCAGTGACTCGTTGCCTCGCTGCCTCATGAGGAAATGAAGGCAGCTCAGAGAAAGACTTTCGGACACATTTCGAAGGCAGTGTGTTTGAAATATAAACACAGAGCGCCTTTGTGATAACTAATCACATATTTGAAAACTACAATACTAATTTCTTGGTAGAAATGCAATTAAAATGTGTAAAAAGTAAAAAAATATATACCTTTATTTACACTAAATTTTTGCTCCAGTCGCTACCTTGGCCGCCGTTTTTTTTTTTCGAACTCGAACAGGCTAGACCAATCACAATCTTATTGTATGCCCACGCATAGGTATCTCAGGAGACAGGAACTAAACCTAACATTGAATTCGGACATGCCTTGATGCCTTCCTGCCTTGGAAAGCTGCCTCAGAAGGCAGCAATTTAGAGTTTTTCCACCAATTATATTAACTTGCATGAACTAAATTCTGGAGATTCATATAATGACCATTTATATTGAACATTAAACAAGTGATGTTTCTTTACATTTTCTTTACACCTAGCTCAAATTCATTGCATTTTCCTGTTCTTTTTTGATTGACAGGATTGGCACATCTCTACTTTAAAATAATGGTTGATACTCTTCAGTCATCAGTTAGCATGGTTTTTAAAATGATAGATCAATGCATGCCATGTTTTCAGTGAGTGTATGTATAAATATCAATTACATAGCTGTTAAAGTTTCAACATTTTACTGTACCCCTTAGTCCACTTCTAGTCTAGTTTTTGCATTTCTCACAGCTTTCTTTTTGTGGATTAATAGTGCAAAACTCCAGTTAGCCATACAACACAATGACCTTCAGAAGGTCTCCAGCAATTTGACCGACAATACATGTACACACTTGCACACACACATACACAGTCCTTAGGGGGTTTTGTCATAAGAATTTTTTTTTTTTTTAGGTCATCCATGAAAGGGAGCCAGTGTATTAAACCTCAGTGTTATAGCTGAGCATCATCGAATGTTAGATAGATCTTTAACATACTACAGAAATAAGACTTTGTGACTGTGTGTGTGTGAATGTGATGTATTTGGTAGCTACAGGTATTGGCATGAGAGTACATATGTGTGTGTATGTGTGTGGTTTGCTGTCTCTTGTTCTCCAGCGGATCTGGCTTGTTTGAGAAGGATCGATAGCTTGGCTGGATCGGGCTGTTTCAAAAGAATACCGCGTTCGACTGAATTACTCTTGCACGCACTTTGTCTCTCTCTCACGCTCTTTCTCTCTCTCTCTCCTTTTGGAGAGACACGCTATTGTATTTATTGACTCCTTTCCCCTCCAACTCTTTTTAATTGGACTGACTGCATTCTTTCTGTAGGTGCCCTATTTCCTGTCAATGGCAAACTCTAGCAGGATTCCAAGTAAAGCATTTTGCTACATGCAGTAAAGTTTTTTTTGTTGTTGTGGCTACAAAGGGAAAGGCACACTGTTGACACTGTTGTTAGTTAATTCATCATTCGCTGTCAAGTTAGGTGTGCTCTTTGTTAGCTTACGTGTGTGTGTGTTTGTGTCCTTGCAAAGCTTGTATGTGCCAAAGATGTTACAAGGTGGAGGAGGCGGACCACTTGTGTAAAACTAAATGGGAGAAATCACAACTCTCAATATAGTGGCTTTAGGAAAGGAAGTACTGACTTACAGTTAAAAAAGCCAATCATTTCTTTGATAAAGGCAATGTGGCAGCTGGAGTAATAAAACTCCCACCTTGGAGTTAAAAGTGCCAATCTGCTTTCGGAAAGATGAAGCACCTCTTTTCATATATGCTTTGTAACTTCCATGCATTTTAGCTAGACCACCCTACAAATATCTACTTTTTCAGCTTAAGCAGTATTTATATTTGAAATACCACGGTTCTCAGCTTTTCTTGTGTAGTTTACATACTGTATACGTGACTCTACCTTTGAAAACCCAGCTATTGTGATGTTAATATTGATTGAGGAGGCCAATGTGAAATTATGAGTGAAATCAAACTTTGATGGTCCTAACATAATAATGACACATAGTTTGTAGATTTACCTATTCAAAGTGCCTGCTTTTTTCCTTGTGTGTACTGTACCGGCATGCTTATGTTCTTCATATTTATCAATGTTCTGTTCATTTCCTTTTACTGTGTAAAGGCCCTTTGTGCGGCAGTGCTTCTTCCTGACGTCCTGCAGACCATTACCCTGGTTTTTAGTGGGGCAGACGTGATGTGTGCAACAGGTGACCCTGAGCACTCCACGCCATACCTCCTGGCTCAGAAAGCTGGACATAGACTACAGATGGAGTTCCTCCACCACAACAAGCTTTCAGGTACGATTACTCATTACATGGGCACTAACATCATGACAAAGAATGGACGACAACCTTTGGAAAATCTTTCATGTGACCATGGACCACAAAAAACAGTCATAAGTCACACAGGTATATTTGTAGCAGTAGCCAACAATACATCGTATGGGTCAAAATGATCGATTGTAAGTGGATTGTAAGGTAAGCGTTGGGCAATCATCAGATTCGGTATAAAATACCATTTTTTCAAGACCATGCCACTGGACTAGTTTCATAATCTTCTGTCAGAGCATTAAAATAGAGATGTATAACATCTGAAAGGACTGCTGTGTGTAACACCGAATGCAGATTTATGAGAAGACATGGATGATAAATGACATGCTACCTTAAGGAACGGTTTTTGGTGACCTGCTTTGCATTAAACACGGTATCTGTGCTGATTGGTTGACACGGTCACCGCTGAGGTGCTCTAATTGGTGCTTTGAATCAAATTGGCATTTCTCACAGGCTAATGCAGGACATAACGCACACAACTGTACCTCATGACAACTTTCCTAAAAGTGTTTATAATTAGCAGTAGTTGGTATGTCTAGACTCAGTTGCATTGAAGTGTCATCACATCGCTCATTTAAGGCCTTTATGAGAAGCGTGCCAGCTATCCTAATTAAGCTATCTTCCAATCAGTCCAACCACAAATGTTTTCATAGTGTTTTGCCAATGTTTTGTTAAGCTTACTAACATCATAACAACAGCATGACAACATTCATGCAACCTCTAAATCAGCATGGAGCTGCGGCTTCATTAACTTAATAGCTTGTATTTGTGATTCTCTGTTGGATAATTCAATTATGATCTTATGCACTGTACACACACATTTGTTTTTATTATAGTGGGACACTCAGCTGACATCTTTTATATTTATACCAAGCTTTTTTTATATATTTGATCTCCCTGTCCGCAAAACTTAACACAAACGTTGTTAAATTTGTGCAATTTTATTTGACCCATTTAAAGGGAGACTTCACTTTTATTTTAAAAATTGGCTAGTTTTCCAGCTCCTTTAGAGTGAAACATTTTATTTTTACCGTTTTGAAATCCATTCAGCTTATCTCTGGGTCTGGTGGTACCACTTTTAGCATAGCTTAGCATAATCAATTGAATCTGATTAGACCATTAGCATCGCACTCAAAAAATTAGTTTATATATTTTTACTATTTAAAACTTGACTCTTCTGTAGTTACATCGTGTACTAAGACCGACGGAAAATTAAATGTTGCGATTTTCTAGGTCGATATGGCTAGGAACTATACTCTCATTCTGGCTTAATAATCAAGGACTTTGCTGCCCCCTTGGTAACTTCAATAGCAGGGAACTATTTTCGGGCACTGCATAATATCATTGCGCCTGCTGCAACCATTGTACGGCAGCAAAGTCCTTGATTATTACGCCAGAATGAGAGTATAGTTCCTTGCCATATCGACCTAGAAAATCACAATTTTTATTTTCCGGCGTTCTTAGTACACGATGTAACTATAGAAGAGTCAAGTTTTAAATAGAAAAAATATTTAAACTCTTTGGTCTTTTTTGAGCGCGATGCTAACGGTATAATTGGATTCAATAGATTATGCTAAGCTATGCTAAAAGTGGTACCGCCAGACCCGGAGATTGGCTGAATGGATTCCAAAACGGTAAAAAGAAAAATTAGCCTATTTTCAAAAAAAGTGGAGTGCCCCTTTAATTAATACATTTTTTTGGGCACATTTGGTCCCCTCAACATACTGTAGGCAAAACTTGACATTCGTTCCTATATTTCTTCAGCAACTTCAAACAAGTTCGACTTGAGTCCAATGAAAAAAATATCTTCATTACTACATTGCAGGTTCTCAGTTGCATGTTGGAGGCACGTACGTACGAATTGCCAAATTAGACTTCCTATCTCATTATCACTTTTAATCCTTGTCGTTTAAGCAAGCGGTATCAATGGCTGGAGGGGAGAGATAGATGGATGGATGGAAAGATCCTCAATTAAAAGGCTTTTCAATTAAAGTTATTTGAACTTTTCCATGTTGGGGACTGCGAGCGCATGATAAAATCTCGCCGGTACTGCAGGCCTTCCCGAAGAAAATTGGACCTGTGCATAGTGACTAATTGAATCAGAATGTGATAAGGTAGAAGGTGAAAAAAATGAGTTAAAAGCGAGGGAGGGAAATTGGAAGCACAGATGAAGAGGTAGTCTTCTAACCTTGAGCTTTCTTGTTTGGAGAAAAGTTTTGCAGGTCCTCTAAGCAAATAACCTTGGGGAATGAGATATGTTGTTTAATGCAGTCAAAGCTGTTTGACACGTTACATAAGACTGACTGGTTATCAAAAGAAAAGTGAACTGGGTTTGCATATAACAGAATTTCTGTTCCCACTACATTACAGGATTATCAGCTGTTCACCTTTTTTCTTTTAAATCTTTCTCTAAAAAATTTTCTGTTTAGATTTTCCTAAGCTGGAGGCAGTTTGTGACAGCAGTTTTCGGGCTGATGTTCCTTCTTTCATGGATGGATTTCTCTACTGCTCTGTAAATTCAGGCAAGTCCACCCTGGACCGTAAAGGAAGACCCGGTGAGTCCATCCGTCGTTACGCGCTATCCATCCGAACTCCCGCCTCTGCACTTAACTGTTCATCTGGAAAATTGCTTATGAATATTCATTGGTACTTTTTTGTTTATTCTCAAATGGTTGCACTGTATACGTGCAATATTACCCTCCACATGCACTTCGACTCCCTGCCTCAAACTAACGCCCCACAACACAGTTATTCTTTCATGGGTGTTTAAAATTTGTAATCAGTGTTTCTGCGTATCATCTATCTGGCACCCACTGCGCCCATGCTGTTCCTTTCCAAACATCTGGAGTGGGCCGCTGGTGGTTAGACACGGGTTCTCTCTGGGGAGCGGGCCAGGATAGGGCCTTACGTTAAGCCGGACTCTTAGCGGAGCAAGATGAGCATCTGGTGCACATGTTCCTCTGTAGGGTCCTAGTTTTTTAGCTTGTATCCCGAGGGACATCTGTCTCAAGCTGTGGTGGCCCGCTTTGGTCTTCTGCCGATACCAGCATGTGTGCTTATGAGCGCTAAAAAAATAAGCAAGCTATGTTTTAGAATTAGACGTTTCAATGTGGCTCTAAGCATCCTAAAAGTAAACGTGATGGCTGTTTGGAAGTTAAAAGCACGTCTGGTGTGGTATTAAATGAATGGCTCATTATTCTTTGTAACTTTAGGAAAGTGGGTGAGAGTGTAAAACTTCTCAGAACTGCTGTTGCGAGAACAAAATCTGTTTTGTGGGGTGACACCAACCATTATGCTGTTTTGTGGATTCAGAAAGTGCATCTTTTTAAATGTTTAGAGATGCTAAAGGGTATTTTGGTTTTAGTCTGCTCAGCAGCAGTAGCAACTAAAATGCTTAAAATAGTATTTGATCATTGTTTTTGGTCTTTGCCGGTTAACCAGTCCAGAAAGGCATCATTTCAATGACCCTTTATTATACCCTATTATTTCTCCTCTTAAGATGCCGTTTTATAAAATGGCTAACATGCTTCTGTAAAAAAATTGTAAAGGCAGAGCCTTTAAATACACTTATTATAAAAATATATATAAAAGTGTGCAGCCACAGTAATGGTATCGTAAGAATAGACTTGCCTCTGAAAAATTCAAAGGCACAACATAAACAGTGCATTTAAACTTGTTTGCTCAACAGGAAATGCTGTCTGCGCTTTTTCAATAAAGGACAGATTTTTTCCCCCCAAAGGGCTTACATTCAGGTTGCCTTAAAGCCTTTCAAGCTAATGGTCTAAAATGTCCTAATGTCAATAATTCATGGTTTTGTCCTAGGGATTTAAATAAAAGCACCGTCTGTTTGATCTGCAGCCTTCCAGATGTTTCACTAACTTCTCGGTTGTGACACTGACCAAAATTCTTATCCTTGTAATTTTGGGAGGAATGGTGGTATACAATAATCTTGGTGGAAAAGATTTTGCATGAAAGTGTGAGATGTCCCATAAAACAGCGATTGATGAAAAAAAAATCTATGAGAGTTTGAAAATATACAGCTGCAAAACATGCAAGCAAGTTGGAAAGTGTTTGAATTTTTTTTTTGTGAACACCAGGAGACTTGGATTTCCTCTAGCATTAGTATTTATTGCAGAAAGCGATCTTCAAATCAGAGCATAGAGCCCTGGAGCTGCAGTAACCAAGTCTAACTTAAATGCCTTCAGATTACAATATAAACATGAAAGAAAGGTTACGGTCAGGCAAGAAAGGGCAGCTGTAAACGCATCCCAGATCAGCCCCCATTGAGCAGGTAAACATGATAGCCTCACTGAGACAATTTCTTCATCATGATAAAGTAAGGTTCACACATTTGCCCTAAGATTCACTCGCGAACAAAAGGTCACCAACTCGCCCAATGGAACAAAGGCAGAAAAGCCAGCTATAAGCTTCAATAGCCTTTCTTGTTTCTTTCATATTTAGGTGAACATATACATATGATAATAATTAATAAAACAAAAACACTCACTTTAAATTATATTTCAACAAAAGCTTATGTCTGACCTCATTGTAGATTATGGGCAGAGCTTCTATCAGTGCCCTTCTATTAGACCATTCCAGTATTGACATATCCCATATCCCAATCCCACTGGGAAAAATACCTATACATTACCAAAACTCGATATACTGCCCAGTCCTGGGATGTGACAGTGACATTTTTATGTGCACTTTGACCTGGGCTATAATACACCAAGAGCAATGCCATTGGAGAATTTTTTTTTACATTTGCAAAAACTATACAAATGTATACAAAATCTATACCTTTTATTACATATATATCTATTAAGAGACCACTATTTTCAGTTTTTCTAAATTTACTATTTATAGGTATGTGTTTAAGTAAAATGATCATTTTTGTTTCATTCTGCCAACTACAGACAACATTTCTGCCAAGTTCCTTATAAAATAATGTTTTTATTTGCATTTATTAACTGAAAATTAAAATAGGGAAAACATGGTCCAAATAACAAAAAATATACAAATTAATTTCTCAATAACAAAAATGCTAATGTTTTTCATAAATATAAATTTCTAATCACATCTTTAATGTGTCTTTCTATCCACTTTGGGTGACTTTATGTCGCTTATGAGGTTTACTTTGTTTAAATTAAACTTAAAACAAAAAATTGTCAAAATAAATGTAGAAATTATGATTAAAGGCAAAACTTTAGATGTCTCTTAATTTTTTCTGCAGCTGTATACAGTCTTGGCCAAAATTGTTGGTGCCTTTGGTAAATCTAAAAGCATCTACAATGTTTCTTCTTTTAAGCTTTAATAAAAAAGATGTTTCATTGAAGTAAAACAATTAAAAGTGGGGGGAATTTCATTGAGAATTAATGATTTTCTCTTATACACAGTGGACACAATTATTGGCACCAATAGACATTTTTATGAGTAAAATATTTCTGAAGAATATTAAAATTTGATATTAATTTTTTTAGCAAACCATGGTGACTAGAAACATGATTTTGTCTAGAAATGGTTTCCTGTTTCACCAGAGAATAAATATTAAGTACCCCAAAAATTTTGTCCTAAAGTATGTAAAGTACTCTCTGAAAACTCCAACACAAAGATTTCTATAGAAAGACACTGGTCTCTCATTCATTTGCAGTTGGCATGTTTTAACATAAGCCTCCCACAATTCATTGCACAATAAGTTGCAAACAACATTATACAGAAAGTTATTTGATTATATTAGTATATTATTACATTGAATGCCATTGGACATGATGTTACAGATTGTGGATGTGACAACATTTGTGTGTTTTTTATCCGAGTTTCCGCTTGCACCCCGGAGAGCAATGATGCTTTTAGGGGAAGAAGAGAAAACAACCACATCTGCCCCTTTATAAATCATGCAGCGGTATTCCTCTATGTGTGTTTGTGTGTGTGTGTGTGTGTGTGTGTGTGTGCTTGTGAAACACCCCATGCTCTAAAGTGGATAATGTATCTAACACAACCTCCCATTGCCTGTCACTGTTGGATGCTGTGTGTCTCAGGGCAGCTTCTCGTCTGAGACTCATTTATTTCTTTCATCTGGATCAATGTTGGGATCCTTTCATTGAAAACAATGTCCATCTGCGAATGAAAGAACTCCATCTGTTTAAGTGATGAATCAAGATTATTTTGAGGCACATCTATTGATGACTTAGCCTCTGAAATGTAGCTCCAGGCTCCAGACACTAAACTCGCATTCATCTAAGTCATTTTACTCGCACACCATACATAAATGCTTACAATGATTTGACCTTTAACATTTTAAATAGTGATTCTGAGCGGTTTTGCACTCATTTTATTCATTGGCAAATAGTTTTTGATATGAAATGTGTTAAATAGTTTACTCATAATAAACAAATCGTTTAATAGTTAAAATGTTTATTGTTCTAATGGTACGGAATGTTTTTCTGCATTTCCGTCAAAAATGAGATACTGATGTTAACTGAATGGCTTTGGCACGTAGTATACGTTTATCAAATACTTTTGCTTCAAATCCCAGCCTCAGATCGTTTAGAAATACCCGTTTGGTGCAGAATCCTTTAAAAGCCATACCCCTTTTCAGCAAAGTCCTCTAAGTGCATGGAAGAAGAATTGGATGAATGACAGCACGCGTACAAGTCAGATTTTAATTGTGGAGTTGCAACAGTTTTTAACCCGATTAAAAGAGGTTTACTGATTTAAAATTTTTTTTTTTTTTGATGGATGCATTCTGGTAATACGTTCTTTATGACCTCTTCAACCCTGAGGACCCTGTCCCGGGTCCAAAATTTCGCATTTTGACTTAATATAAAAGATTCTTTTAATCTTTAATGCTCCGTCATGGACCCCAGTAACACATATGAGATACTGTTTGAAAGCTTATAGTCTCTACTTTCTGCAGATATGCATCACTTTGACACATCTTTTACTGTAAGAAAGTAATTTACACTTAATTTACACTATCACCCCCCCAATATTTTTTGATATCATATAATATTCACATATTTCATATTTTTCAAAAATGACAAACATGGGCAAGTCTTATATCAAATGAAAGCTCTCATTCTCAGGAATAAGGCTGCAGTGTTATTTTTGTCCTATTGTCATCATATATCCAACAATCATCGAATGAATAATAAGGTAAAAAATGGTCTTTTGTAAACATATGTGAAACTTGAGTGTGAGCTGCCTCAGATAGCACAGATAGCCACAAATGATACATCATCTTTTATCTTAGGTCCTACTCTAAACAATGAGTCCATTCACAGCATTTTCTTTGGTTGTTTGCATAATTAATCCCTAGCTTTTTATTATATGTGCAAAACAAAAAATTAATATTTTTATGAAAAATGTATTTCCGCACCCTTCAGTAAAATAAGAATATCTTTTGAATGCGACATGATAAAGAGTTCATTATTTTTTTGGGTGTTTACTGTCTGCTGCTGCTAACAACCAGAACTGTCTGCAGTCTGCTAGAGCATCCAGAACCAGAGTTATACACTATCAAAGACAGTGTTTACAACATAAAAAAGAAAATTTGGTGTTTCATCATATGAAAAACAACATAAATAACAATATTTGTCACAAACAGCAGCTTTTTATGTAACTTCAAAGAGTTTTCTTTAAAATGATATAAAGAAATTGCATTTATTCCACTGTATGTGGTTATGGTAGCACTTCAAATGTTTTTTGGCAGAAATTGTACACCATAAGCGTATTATTCCTCCCATCAGTTGGAGTAAAATAACTTTTGCATAGATTATGATAGAGAAAAAATTCCTTTTTCCTCTGTAAGCTGACAATAGCTGGAATCAAACAAAACTGTCTGCAGGGACCTGAGATACCCAGGACCAGAGTTATATACTTTCAAATAAAAACTTTAGAAAAAAAACATAAAAAGCGCCTATTTATTTTTGTTTTTATTAGAGGCCTGACATCACATACAACCATGTTTAGCACTTTCAACAGTGTTTTATGTAATTTCAAAGGGTTTCCTGTAAAATGATACCAAACTTTTGAATGTGCACCTCTGCATGTGGGTATGGGAAGCTTTTGAAATTGGGTAGGCCAAATCCAGGCGAAAATCCCCAAAATAGCTTCAGGGTGGAAGAAGTTATGAAGGATACAAGCGATGGTGGTTAAGCATTTGGCAAAACTAGGTATTGTAGGTAGCTTACTAGGTGCTGGATCTCAGCAATACAAATTGCTATACAAGTCCAAATTAAAAGGATTCTTTTTAACTTTCTCTGTATATTTTATGTAACTTACAAAGAACAATACATTTATAGATTATATATCCAACCCCTCATACACAAGAAACAAAAAGACAGTAACAAGAAGATTTTTGTGGCCGCATTGTGGTGGCATTTGAGCTGGAGAGGTTCAGACAGATGATGTGAAGAGGTTAAGGAAAATAAACACCAGCAGTTTATTGTATTACACTACACAACCAACTAGACAGTCACATTGGTTTTCGTTGATAGTAAATGCCAACTGTCTGTAGATCCCTACGCATGTCTTCGTACACACGCGCAAATGTGCTTTGCGATACTTGGCGATATCTGTGATTAATCGCTCTCCAAATATCATCTCTGTCAACTGAAGTTTCTCACCGATCAACACTTTGTTTTGTACCATCAGTTTAAAAGTCATCGAGTAAAGTCAAACATTGCAAATCGCACCTCTTGTCACATGGGCGGCCCCTCCTAACCCATAATTTAGTGTCTCCTATCCTGACATTGCTGACAGAACCGTTTGTTACCCTAACAGAACTAACACGGATAAGTGGATTAATGAAGTGCTGGCATTGTAGCTGAATCAGGTGAGACATTGCCAGGCTGGAACAAAACATTGTGTCAGTGAAACACAGGTTTGACTTAAGATCCACGGCTCTGTTTAATAGCATCCCTCCAAAAACATCCAACAAATGCTCTCAGCAGTGCTCAGAAAGGGACCATCAGCATTTTTCGCAAGACAAATGAAGATGAGAATGAACAACGTGCCCTTGTGCTGTTTCTCTTTGTGTTTGTCAAAGAAGATGGTGAAATGAGTTTTTGACTCTGGTAAAATGAAATATAGGAGGTTCAGAGTCACTAATTATTGTAATGGCCTACTGCGAAAGACAACAAGATTTTTAAAGGGGACGTGTGTGATTTCTGCACTACTAGTGTCATTTATTTCTCCCATTGTCACAGTGTGTACGTTCTGGGGGGAAATCAATCTGTCGAATGGCTTAATCTTGTCCTTTCTCGGGTATTAGGCTGGAATAAAATAAAGTATTTTAACTTTAGTTTGCTGAGTAATGTTGTGGGATAAATGTTCACCGTCAAATGTCAGTTATGCTTACAGTATATGACTCCTTTAATGTACACCATCATCTAAACTAAATATTGATGATGAACAGAAGCCCTCTTAAAGAGGTAAGGATCTTAGATTTTTTAAAGTGCTTAGAGGATTTTCAGTATATTGCTGATATCCCAGCTGATATCTTATTAAATGATTAAAAAGCCTTGATGTATCTTTTATAACTTTAAACTGCACTTTTATATGTGAAGACTGTGGGGTTTTGAGGTAAAAAGAACAAAATGTGCTACTTTTTTATATTTAAAGACCTCCTGGAGATCTTCCTTGAGTTTTAATAGTACTGAACATGTCGTAATAAGCGCAGTATGAAGCAGTATGCAGTTGCTTGGGTAATTGTTATGAGGGTGATATAGTGTGTTCTCAGTGAATGTTATGCAGCTGCTAAGGTGTTCTGGGTGGTTGCTATGCAGTTGCTAGGGTGTTCTGTGTAGTTGCTATGTGAGTTATTAAATATTATGGGTGGTTGTTATGTGGGTGATAGTGTTTTCTGGGTGGTTGCTATATGGAGTTAATGGTATGGTCTGGGTAAGTGCTATGTGCGTATTAAGATATTATGGGTGGTTGTTGTGTGGGTGATGGTGTGTTCTGGGTGGTTGCAATGCAGTTGCTAGGGAGTTCTGGGTAGTTACTGTGCCATTGTTGGGGCGTTCTGGGTGGCTGCTAAGCGTTTGTTAGGGCATTCTGGGAGGTTCTGCATTTGTTAGGGTGTTCTAGGTGGTTGCATTTTGGGAGGGTGTGTTCTGGGTGATTACTAAGCAGCTGTTATTCTAGGAGGTTGCTAACTTTCTATGCAGTTTTAAGGGCGTTCTGGGAGGTTGCTAACTTGCTTTGTGGTTTTAGGGCATTCTGGATGGTTGCTATGCATTTGTTAGGGCGTTCTAGGTGGTTGCTATGCAGTTGCTGGGTTGTTTTAGGTAGTTGCTATGTTGGTACTGAAATATTATGAATAGTTGTTATGTTGGTAATGGTGTGTGTTTGGTGGTTGCAGTTGCTAGGGAGTTCTGGGTGGTTGCTATGCCGTTGTTAGGGCGTTCTGGGTGGCAGTTTTTAGGGCATTCTGGGAGGTTGCTAACTTGCTATGCAGTTTTTATGGCATTCTGGATGGTTGCTATGCATTTGTTAGGGTGTTCTAGGTGGTTGCTATGCAGTTGCTAGGGTGTTCTGTGTAGTTGCTATGTGAGTTCTGAAATATTATGGGTGATTGTTATGTGGGTGATAGTGTTTTCTGGGTGGTTGCTATGGAGTTAATGGTATGGTCTGGGTAAGTGCTATGTGCGTATTAAGATATTATGGGTGGTTGTAGTGTGGGTGATGGTGTTTTCTGGGTGGTTGCTATGCAGTTGCTAGGGAGTTCTGGGTAGTTGCTGTGTCGTTGTTGGGGCGTTCTGGGTGGCTGCTAAGCAGTTGTTAGGGCATTCTGGGAGGTTCTGCATTTGTTAGGGTGTTCTAGGTGGTTGCTATGCAGTTGCAAGGTTGTTTTAGGTAGTTGCTATGTGGGTACCGAAATATTATGGGTAGTTATTCTGTGGGTGATGGTGTGTTTGGTGGTTGCAGTTGCAAGGGCATTCTGGGCGGGTGTGTTCTGGGTGATTACTAAGCAGCTGTTATTCTAGGAGGTTGCTAACTTTCTATTCAGTTTCAAGGGCATTCTGGGAGGTTGCTAACTTGCTATGTGGTTTTTAGGGCATTCTGGATGGTTGCTATGCATTTGTTAGGGCATTCTAGGTAGGTGCTAGGTTGTTTTAGGTAGTTGCTATGTGGGTACTGAAATATTATGGGTAGTTGTTATGTGGGTGATGGTGTGTGTTTGGTGGTTGCAGTTGCTAGGGACTTCTGGGTGGTTGCTATGCCGTTGTCAGGGCGTTCTGGGTCGCTGGTAGGCAGTTTTTAGGGCATTCTGGGAGGTTGCTAACTTGCTATGCAGTTTTAAGGGCATTCTGGATGGTTGCTAAATATTTATTAGGGTGTTCTAGGTGGTTGCTATGCAGTTGCTAGGGTGTTCTGTGTAGTTGCTATGTGAGTTCTGAAATATTATGGGTGGTTGTTGTTATGTGGGTTATAGTGTTTTCTGGGTTGTTGCTATGGAGTTGCTAGTATGGTTTGGGTAAGTTCTATGTGGGTACTGAAATATTATGGGTGGTTGTTGTGTGGGTGATGGTGTGTTCTGGGCGATTGTTAGGGCATTCTAAGAGGTTGCTAACTTTCTATGCAGTTTTAAGGGCATTCTGGGAAGTTGCTATGCATTTGTTAGGGCTTTCTAGGTGGTTGCTATGCAGTTGCTGGGTTGTTTTAGGTAGTTGCTATGTTGGTACTGAAATAATATGAATAGTTGTTATGTGGGTAATGGTGTGTGTTTGGTGGTTGCAGTTGCTAGGGAGTTCTGGGTGGTTGCTATGCCGTTGTTAGGGCGTTCTGGGTGGCAGTTTTTAGGGCATTCTGGGAGGTTGCTAACTTGCTATGCAGTTTTTAGGGCATTCTGGATGTTTGCTATGCATTTGTTAGGGTGTTCTAGGTGGTTGCTATGCAGTTGCTAGGGTGTTCTGTGTAGTTGCTATGTGAGTTCTGAAATATTATGGGTGGTTGTTGTTATGTGGGTGATAGTGTTTTCTGGGTTGTTGCTATGGAGTTGCTAGTATGGTTTGGGTAAGTGCTATGTGGGTCCTGAAATATTATGGGTGGTTGTTGTGTGGGTGATGGTGTGTTCTGGGCGATTGCTAAGCAGCTGTTAGGGCATTCTAAGAGGTTGCTAACTTTCTTTGCAGTTTTAAGGGCATTCTGGGAGGTTGCTAACTTGCTAAGTGTTTTTTAGGGCATTCTGGATGGTTGCTATGCATTTGTTAGGGTGTTCTGGGTTAGGGCTGCACGTGTGATTGTCATGCGCATCTCGTCAGTACTAAAGTGTTCTGGGTGGCAGTTATGGGGACAATTGTGTGGTCTGTGTGGTTGCTTTGCATGCTAGGGTTTTCTGTGTAGTTGCTATGTGGGTACAGAAAAATCATGGGTGGTTGTTATGTGGGTGATAGTGTGTTCTGGGTGGTTGCTGTGCAGTTGCTATGGTATTCTGGGTGATTGCTATGCAGTTGCTAGGGTGTTCTGGGTGGTTGCAGGGCTGTTTTTACGGCATTTTGGATGATTGATGTGTATTTGTAGGGTGTTCTAGATGGTTGCCATTGCCATTCAGTGGCTTGGCTGGTTACATTTATTCATTTAGCTGACGCTTTTTTCCAAAGGGACTTACAATTGCTACTGTATATATGTCAGAGGTCACACGCCTCTGGAGCAACTAGGGGTTAAGTGTCTTGCTCAGGGACACAATGGTGTGTCACAGTGGATCCAAACCCAGGTCTTTCACACCAAAGGCCTGTGTCTTATCCACTGCGCCATCACCACAGTGGATGAGTAGTAAGTAGCAAGTCAAAAAAGCCCATTCAAGTTTTTGTTATATGTTGGTCTTGTATATGGTTCACTTCTTTTTGTAAGTCTGATAACGGCAAATATGCAGAAATTAACATATTTTTATGTATTATGTGTGTTTCAGATATAGTCCGACGTTGGTGTACGTTGGAAGGAGGGTTTCTCAGTTACTATGACAACGAGAAGATCGCCACACCTATCGGCCGGGTTGACATCAGTGATGTAGTGAGCCTGGCCATCAACCACACTGAGAGCATCACAGAAACAGGGTAGGATTTTTTACACTTTTTCCCTTCCCTGTTTCTCCAAGACAATAAACATTCTGCATCTTAATTGATGGATTACTATTCAATCTTGTATGCAAATTACATTTACACTTGGCCACATTAAAGAGTCTCTTCAAAAGAAATCCAAACTGCTTTTTCAACAGTAAAATTTTCTGTATGCCAATTTCATTTTAAGTTAGGAGTTTCATTTTGACAGGCCATTCTTGTTTGCTCACTTGTAGATTGTGTGGCTCCAAAACATACACATGCTCACATAGTTTTATTTGGGTGGTGTAACGTTTAAATATGTGGCCAGAACAACTGGATGAACTTACACCTAGCTGGGTCACATCATGGCTTTGTTTTAAATCACTTTTGTGATGTGTTGCAATACAGTAAAAAAAATTTCATAGCGCATTTAATTAACAGAAGGTCACCAAAGTGCTTTCCAAAATAGGTGAGTTAAAAAGAATAATAGTTCACATAAACCCAACACATTAACACCAGATGTTGCAGAACATTTACACTCTGTCTTTTTTACAAGCTATCCAATCATTACAAACGCATTGACCATGTGTAAATACTCTCTTACTCCCATAAACTTCTCCGTGACCACCATTTTGTGGTTTAGAGGTAATGGAAAGCATTTCCATGCACAAACAACTGCAAAATACATGAGCGGCAACGAACACGCTAACCTCTAACCTGATTATCCTGACCCTCTGGGAAATGTTTACGCTCTCCGTTTTTCTCAAACTCATTTGCTCTCTGCCGTAATGCATATATCCCCCGTCCAAAAATGTGGGCCACAAGACAGCGCTGTTTTAAAGCCATTAAGAGTGTGACCTTTCCCCTGGATTAATCTCCAGTGTTCAGCTGTTTATTGTAAGAGCAAAAGACTAACAGAGATTAATTGCCATCCTTTCTGTTTCACAGCTGTGGGCACGTGTGTACGTTTGTGTGCTTTTGAGTGCTTGTGTGTGTGTTAATTGTGCTGTTTTCATACCTCCCCCAGGCCAGTGTTCACCTTTGAGTTATACCTGCAGTCTCAGAGAGTGTTGGTTTTCGGAGCGGAAACAGCAGACGCACACAGAGGTTGGACGCATGCCATCACCAAGGTTATGCATATGCATCATACATGATAACTCACGAAAAATAAGTCAAGATTTACTGTAACTTTACCTTGCAGTCGTTTACCACACGTGCACACTGTCTGTGTTTAAATATGTATGATTCTGTCACAGCATTTGTATCCATGTACGTCAGCTCCTGAAGGTCATTCGATCGCGTCTGTCCCCGCTGTGTCTGTGCGTGTCAGTTTTTCTTCTCCGACTGGGTTTATGCTATTACTCCTTCAGAAAGATCCATCGCTCTCGCCTCTCATCTTTCTTTCACATCCCCGTGCACGTGCAAACACACATTTCCATTTAAGTAAAGTGCGGAGGTGCCAGTGTCTCAGCAGATGTGTTTGCGCAGCGCTGAGAGCTCAGCCGGGGAACGTTCAAAGGCTGTTTGTGTTTGTACTTCTAGCTGTATGTGCTGGTTTATTGTAATGCAACTTCAGGGTTAGCTGTAGTTTCTGTTTGCCTGAAAACACTAGAAACTTCTTTGTGTGATCTGCCCGAGCTCCTGACTTTTAAACGTTCCCTCGCTCGCTCTTCTGCCGCATCTAATACTTTCTCGGTCTCCTTCATTCCAGTGTTTTGTCCCCGCAAGGGCAGATTCTCTGCTGACGGAGGACAGCGAGCTTATTGGCCGGCTGTACTATAAAGAGGGTCATGACCTTTATCATTGGAGAATAGGATGGTTCGCTCTGGTGGGCTCGGAGCTCTACTTGTGCTCTGGAGATGAAGATAAGGAGGAGGGAGTCCTTCAACTCAAACGCCTGCAGGAGCTTAGTAAGAACAAACACTAACGTACATGTACAGTATAACATCTTAACACCAGTTTCTGGATGTGTTGTTTTATGTTTGCTTCAACTCTTTAAGTTCATACACTAATGAATTGTAGTTCATCCAAAAATAACAATTCAGTTAGGATTTATTCAACCTTATAAAAGTGCTTCGCAATGTAGGGCTGGGGGATATTGACCAAAATTCATTTCTCTGTAATTTTGGGATTAATAACAATGTATGATACATATCTGACTATTTTCTACAAGGTGGAATAAATGTTTACATTAGATATACACCGATATATTGGCCAAAAGGAATTTTTCACAATATCGGCTATCGGCGGATAGTTTAAAAACAGCCGATATATCGTATCAATTACACGAGAACAGGAAAATGCAGTGAATTTGAGCTTTGTGTATAGAAAATACATCACTAGTTTAAAGTTCAATATTAATGGTCATTATATGAATCAACATTTTCAGAAATTCAGAAACATTCAGAATACGTAATTTTTTATATTTAAAAATGTAATATCTGTGCGTCTTGCAAGTTAAAGGTTCGTGTGAGATGTCACAATCACATTGATTAAAGGGGACATTTCACAAAGACTTTTTTTAAGATATCAAATAAATCTTTGGTGTCCCCAGTGTACATATGTGAAGTTTTAGCTTAAAATATCATACAGATAATTTATTATAAGATGTTAAAACTGACACTTTGTAGGTGTGTCCTTTAAAATGCAAATGAGCTTATCTCTGCACTAAACGGCAGTGCTGTGTTTGGATAGTGCAGATTAAGGGGCGGTATTATCCCCTTCTGACATCACAAGGGGAGCCAAATTTCAATGATCTATTTTTTCACATGCCTGCAGAAAATGGTTTACCAAAACTAAAACCGAGAAACCTTTTCATATTTTCTAGGTTGACAGAAGCACTGGGGACCCAATTATAGCACTTAATATAAAATAAATAAATAAAATAAATTTTAAAGACAGGGTTTTCCTCTCTTTTTGAAAATATACAGCTGAACAACATGCAAGCTTGTTGGAAAGCTTATGTCTGACTTCAGTGTACATATCTGACAGAATTTCTGTTGCAAATCGAAGGGTCATACCAGACTGTCATGTCATGTCTCATACTGTATCCTGCTGGAAAAAGCTGATATATTACCAAAATGTGATATACCGCCAAGCCCTACCACAATATCCACTAAACTACAGTTATATTCCAGTTATTTATGTATGAGTTTATGTGAGACTTGTGATGTTCCAATTGTGAACGAGTCGTAGTTTTAGCTTCTAGTTCACATAATGAGTCTTAATAAATAGTGAAATAATCAGAATGATCCGGTTCAACCAACCGACCTAGTGATTTTGAGAGGAAAATTATTCAAGAATTTCAGTCTGTTCCTCCCACAGCTATTAAATATATCACACAAATTGCCCAGAACAGTTTAATGGCACTTTTGTGTCCTTTTTGATTCATGAATATGTCAGTTTATTGCAGCTGCATGGGAAAACTATGACCAATTCTCCTACTGTGTTTTGCAAAACAAATAAACAAAACCATACAGGTTTGGAACCAAGTAAAAGTGAATAATTAATAACAGAGTGTGTGTTCTTTTAAAGGCCTTTACAATAATCTGTCTAAATAGATCGGTCTTCTCTAACCTTAACATGTCTAACTCTTACCAGGGATTACATCAGGGGTGTGTAGAACAAAGCATCTCGGTAATAGTTCGAGGCACCTTGAGTCTCATGGTCATTTACTTTAAATCCCGTCAGAAATATTACTCATGATCCTCTGCTAGTGTTTCCCTTATTGGCATTCCCAGCGAGCTCATGTTTGATTTCGTTCCCACGGCTCTAAAAGACTCGTCTGGTCACACATCTTGCCCGTCTCCAAGGGAGACCGGAGTCGCCGATGGCAATCGGGTTTGGGCGGGAGGTGGTTGACGTGAGCTTGGCACCCATTGACTAGATTTGCAACATTTTCAATCAATTGCGCTAGAACGAGGTGAGAAAAATCAATGAATCTCTTTTTTCCCCCTAATCCGTTCAAGGCCAAAAAGGGATCAAATCCAGAAAGCCAACATACTCGGGGCAGGATTAAAAGGGTGATGCCTCAACAGTTTGCAGAGCCTTGAAATGTAGCATGGCGTGCTAACGAAGCGTCTCCAGTGGTTTAAGATCTCTATAGTGACAGAACATATGGACCTCAAAGAGCTAGAACTGTGTGAAATTAGATTAGGACACAGACATAGGCAGACCAGCAGTTCACAGCTTGGCCTTGCTCAAACGCTTTTATTGGCTGTTACTGCAGTCGGTGGAGCAATGTCGAATTCATCCATTTAGAAATGGGAAAGCCCTGTATAGAAATGACAGCTAAACGTAATGCATTATATTTTGTGTACAAGTTTTTTCTTTCTGTTGTTAGCGTAATATTTGCAGAATATTTTCTGTAAACATGCTAGATGACAGTACTGTGCATTTGTGGAAAGTGGTGCTGTCCGTGGTCCTGAATCCATGTTACACTATGGAAAAGGTTCCTAATCTTTTTCCTTTAGGAACTTGGTACAGTTCCTTTTCTCAAACCCAAAACTGTGTTCTGGATTACCAACTGGCCACAGTACTCACCTTAAATTGAAGCTCACCATTTTAAATCTGAAAGCTTTAAAGTGTTGGTTCACTCAAAAATAAACATTTTCTTATCATTTACTCACTCTCATGTTGTTACAAACCTGTATAAACTTCTTTTTTCTGATGAACACAAACAAAGATATTTTGAGGAATGTTTGTAACCAAATCGTTCATGAACCCCATTCACTTCCATAGTAATCTTTTTACCTCCTATAGAAGTGAATGGGGCTCATGATTGGTTTGGTTACAAACATCCCTCAAAATATTTTCCTTCGTGTTCATCAGAACAAAAAATGTATACAGGTTTGTAACATCATGAGAGTAAGAAAAAGATGACAGATTTTACATTTTTGGGTGAACTATCCCTTTAAATAAATGTATACCTCTATACACGTAAACTAAAAAGAGTCCCAATGCTAAATTTGTTCAGCACCGCAGTGGTGTCAGCTTTTTAATTCTTTAATAAAAAGGTTAGCATTTAACAGAGGTTAAAAGGATAAAGAGATTAGAGTTTGTTTCATGAAACTGTGAATGTTTGGCTGTTTTCAGTAATGGTGTTTAATAAAGCTTGTGTACCCAATAAGGCAATTTTCTTTATTTAACCTCACTTTCAATAACATTGCTAAACAAAATTCGCCAGCCTTGAAAATAGCTAAAGTGCGGCAATTAAAGTGCTTGTTTTTATCACTTAGGTTCCAATGTTTCATTAGATTTTTAGTAGAGTATGAACTTTCCAAAATAACTGAGCAATTTTGTTCTTAGCTGGCCAGTTTAGTTTTGTTTTATATTACGCTCAATGTTTTAATCTCATGATTAAGTTTATCAACACATTTTATATTTATTTACATACATAATGTGAGGACCCATTGAAACATATAATTCAGTAACGAGTATCACAATTGTGAACATCTGGCAGGGTGAGAGTAAAGAAAAATACATTTGATTGTGAAGTAGTATAAGAATCTGTGACTACGAATGTGATGTACAGAAATGACAAAATTGCTCTGTTTGTTGTGGAACTGTCTCGGTTAGCCTTGCCCTAGTTTCGGTTTTCTAAAGATGTGGGGAGATGGCCAGCATGGTTCATCATTGTCTGAGAAAGGTTTGACTGTCAGCCAGGGAAGAATTTCAAGGATCTGTAGCTAACATTGTATACATTAATTTTACACAGTAGCGTTAGTTCAGTGTAGTAGTTGATATGCTTTAGGTATTTAGCTAATTTTCTTGGTATTTATTTTGCTTGTTATCAAAATTATCTACTCTAGAAGAGATTCTATTGTTTTTATTTTTTGTGGAAGTCTTCTGGAAGTTAGAGTTCGGGGGCGTGGCAATCAAAGGGGCGGGGCTTACGCATCATGAGGAAAATTAGAATATTTTTATTTAAAACACTCAAATAAAGTATTTTGAAGAAACTATGACAGAAAATGAACACTTGCTAGATTTTTTATTGATTAAATGTTTTTACCTCTAACGGGAATAGCTGCGTAATGAAGTGAAACTAAAGGGTTAATAAACACAAACTAAAGCAGATGATGTAGAACGTCTGGCGAACAATGATAGATAGCCCAAAAATGGAAAAAAAGATTATTTCCCACCATTAATTACATTATCTTAAAGGAGTGTAACTACTGTAGCATGTAAATAATGAACATAAATGACATGAGAAAAGGCGCTCAACAATTAAATCGAATCGACAGGCACGTGAAACCTAGCAGCTAGCAGGTTGCTCAAACAACAAAATCACCAGCTAACTTACTTTAAATTTGCGAGAACTATAGACTAATACAATAACAGGCTTAAATAAACCCAAAACATAAGTCCACCTCCAGACATAACGGACCACGTCTTTGTCTCGTTTCGGCACTGTAGCACGCGTGCACGGCTCGCGGTGTTAAACACGTCCGCGCTATTCTCCAAAATGTTTTATCAACTGGCTAGTTATCTTCCAAACAGTGATGGTCCGGACCACGTCTTTCTCATTTCGGCCTTGTGGCACGCGTGCCCGCTCGCGGTGTGAAGCGCGTCCATGCTATTCTCCGAGATGCACTTGGCTGCCTTTTGTGCACCAAATTTTTTAATATTAATTTTTTTGGACGACCTAGTTAAGGCGGTAGGGTTTCCCTGCTTAGGCGGGCCGCCCAAACTGCAAAGTGCTGCGGGAAACCCTGGCTGTTTGTTTATGTTGTTGCTGCTGCGAGGATGCGATTACGCGTCTGGTCGGAACTTTATTTCCATTTTTTGTGTGTTTAATGGTCTGACTAGTTGCTAAACTGAACTCTTGAACAAATACCTAGTCGAAAATAACAAATTTTTTGGTTTCCTAGGTAATCTATGTGTTGTTTATTTTGCTTGTTATATAAATAAACTACTTTAAAAGGACCTTTTATTCTTAGCGGAGTTTACCGGAAGTTACGTGTCTCCAACGAAAGCTGCTTGTTTATGTTGTTACTGCTGAAACCGTCTATAGACCGTTTCATCGGACGCACGTGCGCTGACACGATACACGTCTGGATCCGAACTTTACTTCCGGTTTATTTTCTTTTAATGGTCTGACTAACGTCTCGGTTACGTATGTAACCCTCGTTCCCTGAAGGAGGGAACGGAGACGTCACGTCGTGACCGACGAATTGGGAACTCGCTTAGAGAGACCAATCTGCTTCGAATACTACTAAAACGCCAATGAACTTGGCATTGAGATATTTGCATAATGCTGGCGCCGCCCCGCCAGGTGCGTATATAAGCCACAGGTGCAAATATGGAAATTAGCTTCTTTTTCGCTGAGAAAGCCGGAAAGTGTGACCGGCCAATAAACAGCAGGGAGCAGCCCTGTGGCGACGGGACGTGACGTCTCCGTTCCCTCCTTCAGGGAACGAGGGTTACATACGTAACCGAGACGTTCCCTTTCAGTCGGTCACTACGACGTCACGTCGTGACCGACGAATTGGGAATCCCTACCAAAACGCCACTGAGGGCTGACCTCTTCCAGTGTCTGCGTAAAGCCCTCCGGTTCCACTTAAGGATAAGGAGAATTAGGTTTTAAGGCAGAAGGCCGGGCACTAGATGTTCCTTTAACCCCACAGTAGTGCCAGCGACTGGGAAGCGCCCTATCTGAGCGGTATAGGGACGCTGCGGAAGCCACCGCCCCGTTAAGGGCTATTGGTGGGCGAAAGTCAACCGTAGTTGAGGTATAAATGACAGCCGTGGCTGTGTAAGCAAAGCAGTTCTCTGCTGAGGGAAACGTGGGCTAGTAGGATTAACCCCACGGAAAAATACTCACAAAGGAACCCGGTGGGACGCAATGTGGATGCCCGAGCCAAACACAGGTTCGCGAGGATGCAGCTAGTGAGAGGCTGGCAGCGGATGCTCCGCAACATCAGGCTGCCAAGGCAGCGGAGGAAGGCAAAACAATTTATTACGCGTTTTTGCCTCGAAGGCCTTCCATACTGAGCTCAGTTTGGAGCAGCAGTCGGAGGCTGCAAGCCGACCTGCGAGCCTGTTCTCTGTGCTTCCCCTAACGAGGAAAAAACACGAGAGGAGACAGGCTCGACACGAACACTGTAAAATCTAATGAACGTATTAGGTGTCGCCCAACCAGCAGCTCTGCAGATGTCTGTTAGCGAGGAACCACGAGCGAATGCCCAAAATGAGGCTACACTTCTAGTAGAGTGAGCTCTCAAATTAAATGGACAAGGAATGCCCTGCAGATTATAAGCAAGGGCGATAGTATCAACTATCCAATGAGACATCCTCTGCTTAGTGACAGCTTTCCCTCTCTGCTGGCCACCATAACAAACAAGAGCTGGTCTGAGGTCCTGAGGCTTTGTGTGCGATCCACGTAGCTGCGTAACGCTCGTACGGGGCATAATAAAGCCATGGTTGGGTCTGCCCTCCTCCGGGGAGCAGCGCTTGCAAGCTCACCACCTTATCTCTGAAGGGAGTGGTGGGAACTTTGGGCACGTAGCCTGGTCTGGGTCTCAGTGAGACAGCAGGACCAAACTGAAGGCACGAATCGTCAACAGAGAATGCATGTAAATTCCTTACTCTCTTACGGAGACCAATGCTAGCAGGGTCAGAGTTTTCATTGACAAAAACTTCAGACTCGCAGACTGCAAAGGCTCGAACGCGGAACCTGTAGTAGGGCTTCAGCACCATGGACAGGTCTCAGGAGGAATAGAGGGAGGGCGCGAGGGGTTTAGCCTGCGAGCGCCTCTTAAAATCTAATAACCAAATCATGCTGCCAACTGATCTGCCGTTAATAAGCGAGTGATGAGCAGAAATAGCGGCGATATCAACTTTAATGGTGGAGGGTGACAGCCTACCATCTAACCTGTGTTGAAGATATATAAAAGCACAATGTTAAGCATTCTCTGGGGTCCTCGCGTTGCGAAGAGCACCAGGTGACGAAAAAGGGTTTCATTTAAGCGCGTAAGCCCGTCTTGTGGACGGTGCTCGTACCGCGTCGATGGTGTTAGATACCGCTTGCGATAAATCACCTAAACCTTGCGCGCGCTCAACGACCATACATGGAAATCGCACAGGTCGGGGCGCGGGTGCCAAAATGTGCCCCTTCCTTGAGAAAGAAAGTCCTTCCTCAGGGGAATTCGCCAGGGAGGGGCTGTCGCGAGGAGCATTAACTCTGAAAACCAATTCCTGGTCGTCCAGTACGGGGCGACTAATAAAAGGCTCTCCTCGTCCTGCCTGACTTTGCACAGTGTCTGTGCGATTAAGCTCACTGGAGTGAATGCGTATTTGCGCATCCCCCGCGGCCAGCAGTGTGTCAGCACATCCACGCCGAGGCTGTCCTCGGTTAGTTAATAAAACAGGCGACAGTGGGTATCGTCCGGTGACGCAAATAGATCTATCTGCGCACGACCGAACTTATTCCAAATTAGCTGGACCGTCTGGGGTAGGAGTCGCCATTCTCCGGGGCGCGCAGCTCGGGAAAGCGCGTCCGCCGCTGTATTTGAGCGTCCCCGGAAAGTGAATGGCACGAAGGGACCTCAGATGCTTCTGACTCCAAAGGAGGAGATGACGAGCGAGATGCGACAGGTGACAAGAGCGCAAAAAACGCCTTAACGGTAAATAACGCAACAGTCGCAATGTTGTCGGTGTCGGCTAATACATCCTTCCCTCGCATCTCCATAGCGGAGCGTACAAGTCCCAGATATACAGCGCACCGCTCGCGGCAGTTGGGGTGCTATGCACACCCCTGAGACTGCAAGCCCGTCATACGTGGCTGCTCATCCCGTGCTGGGGGCATCGCATGCTACAGAATGCCAGGAGACCCGACTCAGAGGCATATATTGCTATCAGAAATGCTGGGTCTGACCACGGGGTAAAATAGAAATGACACGCAGGTGTAATGGTACACGGTGTATGCCATTGCGCCACGCTCTCCTCGAGACTCGATCGTAGAACCAATGCTGAAGCGGTCTCATATGAAGCAGCTCGAGCAGATGTCACGCCGCAGCTGCTGCCATATGTCCAGGAGCTTCTGAAATTGTTTCAGAGGGACCGCGTACTTCCTCGAATTAAACCGAGGCAAGTCAGAACTGACTGGTTGCGCGCTCTTGTAAAACACGCCAATAAATCGATCGAGTCTATTTCCATACTGAGAAAAGGATCCTCTGCACGGGGCAAAGTTGCTCTTTTCCCAGCTGACCTGATGACTTAAACGAGCGAGATGCTGAAGCATTAAATCTCTGTGTTCGCGCACGTTTGCCAAGAACGAGCCATTATAGTTGACGTAAATATAAGCAGAATGCGAACAACGCTCTCTCTCTCGGAGATTTAAATGCCGTGACTAGCACATGGAGACACGGGGAGAGAGAGACAGCTCGAATGGTGTACTTAGTATTAGTATGTCCACTCCATGAACGCAGAGCGAAAAACGGTCTAAGGCGAGGGGAGATGGACACATGAAGTACACGTCTACAGGTCTATGCTGCAAACCGATCTGAATATTGAAATACGAGCCTCGGCGTATCATCCTAAAGGATCAGATTTGTAGAGCCGGTGCGTAAATAAATCGGTCGTAACCCACCGCGTATTTTTGGGTACTATGAGATAAATGCTGGAAAAACCCTATCATCATTCTCGGTAAGAGGGACCGGCTCGAAACGTCCTTCGCCAGCAGGACATCGACTTTTGCACGCAGTACATGTGCATCGGACGCTTCACAATAGTGAAACGAATGCCCGAGAATTTGGGGGAGTGCCGGTAATTGTATTACGTAACCGAGGCGGATAGTGCGTAAAACCCAACGAGACGGGCTGGGAACTGAAGCGAAGCATCCCGGGACCGTACGAGGAGAATTAACGACACTACCGAAGTACCCGCGGTGGGGCAGCGAAGCGAGACAGGTGATACTGCCGGTGCATCTGCTGTGACAGCATAAACATCTACAGTATGTGTGTGTGAGACACTGACCTGAGCCCGCTGAGGGTGACGGTCGTCTGGTCTCCTCTGCGGAGAGCGCAGACTCCGATGAGGGTGCTGGTGGTCCGGTCTGCTCAGTGGAGAGCTCGGACTCCTCAGGACACCCGCTGGCGATAGAGGAGAGGTAGGGTGAGCAGGTGTACGCTCACGGCTCTCTCGATCCTCCGGAGACCTGGAGAGGAAAGAGGAATGCACTCTTATGTGTGGTTAAGTGGGTACCGGCTGGACAGCCGGTGGAACATATGCAAACCAAGGATTTTCCACCCGACCCTCTACCGGGGGAAGGAGCGAATCACTGTCTCCTGAAGAGTGATCCTCTGCCACTCCGGGTCGCCCGTCTCTGGCCACTTAAACTCCCGATTTTCACGGGAAGCGGCTAAGCGGGCGGGGCGAGCTGCTGACGACCGGTTCCCCTGCGCTGCCGAGATGGGGTCCGAGGAGGGGAACGGAGGTGGCCGCCGCAGGACGCGGACGGCGAGAGGCAGACTGAGGAGCCGGCGTTGGTGGACCAGGGCAGCTCTCATCCGCCGGGGCACGACCTAGGAGATCGCCTCAGTCTGCGCAGCGGAGCTGTACGACTCCCCGGGCTCGCCGAAGAGGCCGGTCTGTGAGACAGGAGCATTCATGAAGTTGTTCCGTCATATAAGTCAGACATAGCCAAGGGTGGCGATCTTGAACACTGTGGTGGACATCGCACGACTGAAGGTCGCGGCTTCCCTCGTATATCTCTAAAGCCTCGTTTGGTGAACCTGCAGTACGTTAATGCGTGCAGGGCTGAAGCCGCGTCTCCGCATGCCTGATGGGCAGCGCCCGTAACCGGACGACTGTCTATACAAACACGGGAGGGAAGGGTTGGGAGGTCCCTCCAGGAACGCAGCTGCATCGCAACCCCCCGCTCAACTGAAGGGATCCCCCCCTTAGCGGCTCCGTTAGTGAGGGAGATGAGGGGTGAAGCTGAACGGCCGAGACGGCCGCAAATCACGTCAGCTCTTCGTGCCGTCGGGAAAGGCAGGCACAGGAGGTGAGGACCGTAGAGGCCCGGGCAGCTCCGAAGTACCAATCATGTGGGCGGGACGGTTCGGGCGGAGAGGGATTAACCCCTCCAACTCTACCGTTTCCGCCGCTCGAGCGGGCACGGCCGCCATCTCCGGGAAGACTCCGCCTCGGAGGGAAAAAATGGGCACCCCTCTGATGCTGTAGAAGTGACGGGACCAGAAGGAGGTCCAGTGGATTCGGCAGAAATCGCAGAACACGACTCTGCAGTCTCCACCGGAGCCTCAACCGGCTGAGGATGAGAAGGCCGGTAGGTGAAGGACGCATCCTCCGTCCTACTCAGCGTAGTGATGCGAAGAGCGTCCTGCGAGCGCTTGACAGCCGCACCATGGCGGCGTTCAGCACTGCAAAGGCGCGGACGCCGTTCCCGTAGAAACGACAGTCGTCTCCGCAATCCAAGAGGGTTATGCTCTCACAGAGAGAGCAAAAGCTCTCCACGAACGCAGCCTCGGAGTGCTCGATGCCATAGCACGAAGACAGCGCTCGTGACCGTCACTGGAATCCCTGTACTTCTCGCATCCAAGATCGCACGGAGGAAAAGCTATCCTGAAAAGGACGCTGATCTCCGAATATACGAGAGAGTGGCTGTCTTTAAAAAGACACAGAGCTCTCACGTATCACTCTTTAGGGAAATCACTCTTAGGTGCTCAGCTGATGATGCGCACAGGGAGAGGCAACGCACACACTAAACTCAAAACAAAAAAGATGCAGAGCAGTGGAATACTGCGAGCGTCCGCTGTGTCAGTACTGCTTGTCAATCAACTTCAGCAACCGTTCCCAGAAGAGCAGAGAGTAGCTTCTCAGTAGCAGATAATGCCGGCTTTCGAAGCGAAAAAAGCTAATTTCCATATTTGCACCTGTGGCTTATATACGCACCTGGCGGGGCGGCGCCAGCATTATGCAAATATCTCAATGCCAAGTTCATTGGCGTTTTAGTAGTATTCGAAGCAGATTGGTCTCTCTAAGCGAGTTCCCAATTCGTCGGTCACGACGTGACGTCGTAGTGACCGACTGAAAGGGAACTTGTTAAACTGATCTCTTGAACAAATGCTTCGTCCAAAATAACAAATGTTTTGGTTTCCTATGTAATCTATGTGTGTTTTTTTTTGCTTGTTATATAAATAAACTAAGTTTAAAGAACTTTGTTGTTATTTATTAAAAGCGGAGTTTACCGGAAGTTACGTGCGGACCATGACAGCCACTTGTTTATGTTGTTACTGCTGAAACCATCTACAAATGAGGAAACTTTCTCATGTGTTGGTGTACAAGCTAATGACCAGCAACATTCAGCTTTCTGCTCCACTTGCTCCAGCTGGAAAGTTTACAAAAGACTACAGCTCTCATCATTTGTTTCAGTTCATCTCTTTCTGTTTTCTCTCATTATTAGTAAAGTATTTGTTTTAGTGTGTCTTAAGAGTTTCCTTTCTCATCTTGATATAATCGTCTTATGGATACTTCAGCAAATGCTTTTCCTATTTATTTTCCAGCTGTTTCAACTCATATGGAAGGTGATGAGAAAATTCAGGTCTTACTCATGGTTGAGAGTGGAAGGTACGGTACACATTACAACTTATAATATAATGCAACATAACATGTACTGCTGTTGTACTGAATTTGAGCAAATCTGTAATTTAACCATATCATTTACACTTTATTATTTTGTAAAGTACAATAACTAGGATATTGCTTTAATGAAACAGTTCCAAATGTTATTACTGCAGTTGAGAGGCAATATGGCTAGTTGTTTTAGTAATGCTTGTTAGTTACAAAGAAGCTGAACAGCTGTCGTCAAGCAATGCGCGTTCTAAGTGCTGATACACTTGATAGCTTCTAAAAATCCTTCCTTTATTCTTATCCTTATTTTTTATTATTTTTACTCAGGACACTTTACTTACATGGCGTAACCAAGCAGGACTTTGCACTGTGGCATTCTGCCATCCAGTTAGCAGCTAGGACGGACGGTACGGCTCTCAGTAACCAGCAAATGAATAAAAATGATGTTCCTATCATCGTGGATAGCTGCATAGCTTTTGTCACTCAATACGGTAATCCATTTATACTTCACGCTTACGAGGCCTAATCATTTATCTTTAATTTTACATAAAAGCATTTAGATTATTTCATGTGCCTGAATTTCTAAAATTAATTTTAAGAACAGTCTGTTTTCAAAGAATAACATTTCAAACTTGAAATAATCCTAAACCTTTTTAAGTGCAAAACTTTTTGAAAATTAAAACACTTTGTGAATGTCTTAAGAAAATGAGGTTTAGACATAAGTGTATAAAAATGACAACATAGCCAATCTCCATCCCAGCTTAACCAGACCGTGCCCATGCACATTTGCCATGTATACATTGAACTGAAGACTATGCACCTATGTAACACTTTATATGTATGTGTAAACTGGGTTTATATGTACATATCTTTGAATTTACGTATATATCCTACGATTCTAATCATCTTTACATTCATACACTATATATACTGAATGCTTTCATGCCGTATGCACTACCACCAACACATTTGCAGTTGTGAAATTTAGTATTGTGTGCTTATTTTCATATTTTAGGCTGTTGGAGGATTCTCAGAGTAAGAATATCATTGTATAGTGCAACAGAGTATTTCCTGTACATATAACAATAAACTCTTGAATCTTTACACTTTGCCTGCAGGATTGTGTTATGAGGGAATCTACCTGAAGAACGGTGATCCGGTGCGTGTGGCCCAGCTACTGGAGGTGTTTACAAAAGATGCCCGAGTTGTTAAGCTACGGGCTCAAGACCACCGGCTAGAAGATGTTACAGATACACTTAAAAGCTTCCTATCCCATAGTGAAGATGCACTTTTGGCTAAGGAACTGTACCCTTTTTGGATTTCTGCTCTTGGTTAGTGCTACCAACCACTGAATGATAAAGGTTCAATTCAAATTCAAAGTTGTATTGCAAGTGTTTACATTCGGGGGATATGTGTGATCTTTATGATTCTGTCTTGCTATTTGTATAAAAAAAATTCAAATTGTATTAGATTTTAACATTTGTCTAATGTTTTTAGATGAAGAGGACGTGAAGGCCAGAGTGCAGAAATATAAGTCCTACATACAAAGTTTACCCAAGGTCAACAGGTCAACTCTTGGTGCCCTACTGCAACATTTGTACAGGTAATTCATTCCTTTCACAAAAACAAGCATCTCCTAACATGTAACAATTTTTTGAAGTAAGAGTATAAAAAGCACACAGTAAACATGGGCCTTCCAAACCCTCACTGGGTATGTCAGTTTGTTTGAAATATTTCCGTAATGACTCAAATTGTTTGAAGAAGGCTTAATTGGCCCTTTTGGCAGATTTGAAGTGTAGCCTAACATATCCCTCATGATGTACAATAATGGTTTTGTTGTCTTCAGGTCTGTGCAGTATTTGCGCTTGCTTGTTTTGTTTTTGCTGTTGTTTTCTGAGCTTGTTTTGAATTTACATTTACACGCTTAATTTTTTCTGAATAAAGGAACCATAAATTAGTGCTTGTGAAGATATATTGTTTATTGTTTCTTCATGTTGCATTAACTAATGTTAACACATACAACCTTATTATATATAACACATTACACACAAAGAAATTACAAGTTTTATTTATTTAATTCAGAAGTGTATGTTAATTCATATATAACTCATCTGAAATAATTCTTATATCAAATATATTTGTGCACATACATATATTAGGGTTTAAATTCAGACCCTCTAGTGGCAAAGCTTTAGGTTTTAATTAAAATCCTTTTTTCTTTTAAGATTTTAATTAAATGGTTAAAACAGTATTTTTTTATTGTACAGTTTATTATCAGCATTATAATTTTAGTGAAGAGATTTATCATTTCACAGTTTCTTAGTAATTGTTATGTCCTGTTTTAAAGTTAAAGGTATTTCATGCATTCTGACTTATTAACACAGTTTAATGGGGCATACACACCAAACGCACATACAATTTACATACAAAGTCAATGCAAAGACGCGATGAGAAGTGTCCTCGCGCGAGGCGATGCAAATGACGTGATATGGGCGACGCGTTTGCCACGAAAACGCGTTATTCACCTCAAACGTGTCTTCGCCCAAGTTGAAAATATTCAACTCCAGCGAAAAATTTGCATAATATGAAGGTAAATCCTGTGAGTCATCTAGAGCGAATAACGTGATGCCCCGTGTTTGGTGTGTACGTATCATAATAAACATAAACAAAGTGTCAAAAAGGCAGTTGAGCTTGTGAAGGAGTATTTTTGGCCCAAACTCATGCCTCCTTTTTCCTACAAGTTTCGGAAAGTTATTTTCAAACGGGGTATCCGTTACAACTGATTGACCCCATATTCCTTTTATGGGCCTTTAACCACAGAAAAGAACGCCTGCCCTGCACGTCAGGTTAGTCGAGTAGAAGTATCACTGCACAGCACGCGACACATTTTTTTATCAAGATGGTTCGACAAAAGAAGTGTCTTTTTGGATGTAAGGAGAAGAAAACCTTATTTAGCTTTCCGTGTCTTAAGACAACAAAAGCAGTAAATTTTTCCTGGACAGCAATGTAATTCCGAAATGGGTTTTATGTTTGTTTCGTTACCTGGCTGCAATTCGGAGAGGATTGGATTACAAACAAGGCTCAGTTTGACGCAAGATTTGCCAGTTGTTTACAACTGATTGAGCGGTCCCAACTTTAAAAGACCCTGTTTAAGAGTCGCAACCACAGGCATAAATAAATCGAAATCTCAAGTGTCTGGTTTGCAATCGGCGCATATGTTCATGTAATGTAAACAACTCAGTTAGCATTGTACTGCACTTACGACATTTACACCTTTTAAACGGGCAAATGCAGAAAAAACACATCAAGATTTACATTGCATTTTTTTATTAAAGTAGCGGATAAACAAACAAGGATTAACTACAGATAGAGACGTTCTGCTGTAATCGTTGCTGCCGTTGTTCCTGTTGATCAATTAATGACTCAGTATTCGATTCTGGATCATATGTGTAAGGCTGTTTCTGACTGTAAGCCATAGTTATTTAAAAAAAGTTTTTATTTAAGTTTGATTTCATCGATTTTACAGTAGGGCTGGGCAATGTGGCCCAAAATAAAAATCCCAGATTTTTTTTTTTTACAAAAAATCTGATTTACGATTTAAATCGATTCCCCCCCCTAATGAAAAATCATTCTGCAGATTGCAGAAAACAAGTTTTTAACTTTATTTCCACAAAATATATGGGGACCATATCTTTAGCAATGTACATTGCGACTGCATCTGTGATCATTTTCCATCTGCTCCCTTCTTATCATACTGGATAGGTACTGGTGATGCGCGGGTTAGGATTTTTTTCAACCCACAGGTCCCACTTTTATAAAAAATTTGGCCCGACACGCACCACTGTATCTATTTTTCCAACCCACCCTGTGACCATTAAAATAGACATACTAAGCATGTGTAATGTAAACGAAAACAGGCTTAATTTCAGCCTAAAAGTGCTTGGAAACAGCCATTAGATTACATCGCCCTGTAAACTGGCAACATAGGCTTAAGTTATGAATCATAGAAACCAGCATTGTCATATTATAATGATAAATATTTTTAACATTTACAAAGCAAAGTTAGTATTATCTACCGACAAATTCAGACCTTAATATCTCTTGCACCTCGTCTTTCATCTTCACTTTTATTTCTCTGTTTATTTCAATTTTTGTGGCTGGCAGCGGAAGGCGCTTTCGTGACGCAAGGCCAACAGTGATATCAAGTTACGTTGCTACGTAGGCCTACGTAATTTAACCTTATCAAAGAACCTAATAAAATATGAAAATAAACATTCCTAAATATTTCATAAAGTCTATGGGGTATTTAACACAACATACATGTTTTTTTATTTTGTTTTTAATGATCCGCTCCGCAAAAAAGTGACAACTTTACTCGCCCCGCGGGGTTACGAGACAACCCGCATCACTAACGTTACTGGATGCAGTTTGTAAATGCTTCTAGACCAGGGTTTTTCAAACTTTTTGTGTGTGTGGACCACTATTTGTAATCAAGAATTTTCGCGGACAACCTCATAATACTCATAATAAAATATGTCTACACAAAGTCCTGAATTTATCTGCACCTCTAAATAAGCTTACTAGCACTAAAACTATAACTGGTCATCACATCAGTACAACAGATTCTTAAAACATATTTAAAAAAATATATATTATTTTATATTTTATTTTGCCTTGACACGGACCCCCTGCAGTACCCTCACGGACCACTAGTGGTCCGCGAACCACAGTTTGAGAATGGCAGTTCTAGACAGTAGGCTGTTTTTTTGGCGTGTTTGCTTGTGCTGCCGCTGTCTTTCGCAGGGCACAACATCTCTCCCATTCGACAGCATGCCTCCGTTTAAGGTGCTGCAGTAAATTGTTCGTACCTTTGTTAGCAACAGACTTTTAACACACTTTGCAGCGGGGTGTTGTTTGTTTTGTGTCTGACGCCGCAAAACCGAACCGATTCCAAATAACAGATGACACTGTGCCTTTCTTAGGAACGCGTTCTTCCCTGCTCGGTGCCATGTTGTTTGTATATCTCTATGCCAAACGCGTGGGGGAGGGCTGAGCCCACTCGGAACTACAGGAGCCCAGAGGGGAGTTTTGGCGGATGTTAAAGAGGAAACCGATTTAATTCAAACAAATCGATGTTAAACTACACATTCGAGTTAATCAATAAAATCGATTTATCGCCCAGCCCTATTTCACAGCTGTTAGATTAGTATCCAATGGCTGCGTGTACTCGTAACTCTTCAGCTCCACCCACCGTACGCCTATAAGTATTCGTCTTTTTCTGGCAAAAAACTGAATGACCGTTCTGTCTTTTAATAATCTGACAACACGAAAGACTCTTTGGACAAATGAAGGATGAAATACTACTCTATAGGTAACCAAGATTAACATTAGATTGGCAAAAACAGTGTGTGTTATGTGAGCATGCACTTAAGCTGGCATGGGCTCCACAAGTTTCTGCAAAACCTGATGATCTATGTCATCCCAGGATGAATTGAGAATGTTCTAAAGATCATCTTATGTGCTTCAATGGAAGCAGTAAATCAGACTTTTTGTACAAAGGAGTTAAGATAGTCAGTGGTGCAATTTTGCTTTTAGCAGATTAGTGAATAGTGGGGTTGAACCTTATGTATTTCTTCATCATTTCACATCATAACTATTCTTCCTCAAAGAACTTCTCATTGGCTGTTTGCTTTGCATTTGAAACTTAGAAATAGACCCAGATTTTCCACTTGGACTTTTTAATCTCACTGTACATGAAATTGAAGACACATGTTTGTATTTTACAGGATCCAGAGGTGTTCCCACATCAACCAGATGAACACGCTGAAGCTGGCATGTGTTTTCTCCTCGTGTCTGTTTCAAACAGAAGGACGCACCCCTCAGGAGACTCGTGTGGTGGAGGACCTCATCAACAATTACGTCCAGCTCTTCTCTGTAAGTTAAACATTTGTTGTCTCTTAAGCCTGGGATACACTGCACGATTGCCATTGTGAAACAATCGTCACGATTTCTGTGATTGTGGCTCTTTATCGGTGGTCCTATGTTGTACAGTGAGAGAGGTTTAAAGACGGACGCTTTACCGGTGTTGAGTCCAAAGATAGCCTACGATAGTTTTCTGACAGTGTCAGAAATTCAGCATGATCAACACACAGTGTGTTTGCTGCTACAACCTGTGGACCGGTATTTTTTTACCACTAGCGCAGGCTGGTGACATTGCACTTAACATGTGATGCAGTCGTCGCAACCTCTGTGTCATCATCGTACGGTCTACATGCTTGTCGTACCCAAGTTTAAACGATCCAGGTTGCACAATGTGATAAGGTTATGATCTTATAGAAGTGCAAAAATCCTGCAGTGTATTCCGGCCTTTAGGATTCATATTTGGTAGGTTACCTGAATCAAGAGGGCCCCTTTTCAAATCATCATATTTAAGATATTGTACTATGTGACGCAAAAGACATCTTCACAGTGGTCACACATATTGCTGAGATTTGATAGTTTATTTAATTAAATAAAGTAGTTAATCTCCTAAATATTTGTTCTGTGCTTGTGTGTATAGATTTTGGAGTCCTGTGATGTTTGGCATTGGCCATACTGTAAAATTGTGTTGGTACCTCACCGATGCAAACAAGATACATTGATGCCAGCTGCATCTGTTTTTGATCAAAGTTAAATGACCCTCGACCACAAAACCAGTCATAAGGGTCAGTTTTTTAAATTGAGATTTATACATCATCTGAAGGCTAAATAAACTTTCCATTGATGTATTGTTTATAAGTATAGGACAGACTAAGGGTGTTTTTAGACCTGAGCCTTTGTTTCGGAACGTGGTGAGTTTTCTCCCTTGGTTCAGTTTGTTTAGGCATATCTGAAGACAGCAATGGTGCTCGGATCAGCAGCAAAACTACCGATCCTAGAACGCCTGTACGCTGTGGTCTCAGCCCGATCTAGAGCGGTTTGGTATAAGTATGAAAGCAATCCGACCCAACGGACTATCGTATAGGCTATCTTATTGCTTTTTTAATCATGAACGTACCTAATAGCTCTTTGGTGACGATTTCTGGTGAGCACGTCAACCCCATTTAAAACCAAAGCGCACATGTTCCTTAAAATGTCTTCTAATTGCTCTTCTCCGCAATAGATACATGGTAAGAATGTTGTCCCGCCTAAGTTTTCATTACTGCTCACAATAATGAACTAATATAACTGCAGTTACCAAAAAAGCTAAACAATAATCCCGCTTAGCTGCTCTCTGACCAATTTAAGGAGAGTTTACTTGTACATGTCTTGTATTAACAAAGTATGGTTTGTTTGGAAATATTGCCTTGTAAATGCGAAGTGAACCAACATGAAATGCAACATTAAAAATGTATATATGTATAGATATTTAGCCATTTAACCCTCGGTTCTGGAACAAAGCAATCAATCTACAGATCTGAAAATGCTCTAAGGGGGTGTACACACCAAAGCTTTTATGCTCGCGGCTGGCGCAAGTTTTCAATTGTTTCCAATGGAAGCTCTGCGTTTTTCAAATAAGCCAGCAGCTAGCGTTTTTTCTCCGCGCTGAAAGCCGGCGATCGAGAGTTAAAAGAGATTCAACTTTGGGTGAAAAGCTCCGCTCGTCAATGCAAGTTCTCACACGGCCGTCCAATCACAGTGTGTCAAGTATCACAGCAACCAACCGGCTCACAGCTCAAGTATCACAGCTACTAAAGCGCTCGGTTGAAGAAAGCTGGCGCTCAGCTGAAAAAACAGCTGGGATTCGGCGTCCTCCAGGCGTTTCAGCCGCATTTAAAGAGTAACTAAACCCTAAACCAACTTTTTTTAGTTAATGATCTGTAAGAATGATGCTTTATTAGTGCTGTTCATTGATTTTAGTAAGTTTTTTGACATTTGGGTATAAAGTGTTTCAATACTACAATATATGGTGTAAAAACGTCTGAGCGCTGCCCTCTTCAGGTTGAACGGTGGCTATTGCAGTTGAATTTTCCTATTGGATGATGGGTCAAAAAAATGACTTGTGACGTAAGCAGGTTCAAGCTCACCACGCCCTTGTTACGATCTCACCACACACTTAGTTCGTCCCCTCTATCTCCGTTGGGGTCTGCCCACTTTTCTTGCATTTTTCAAATACTGCCAGTGGGTGGAGTCAGGCTCTGACCAGGGGTTTAGTTACGCTTTAAAGGTTTTGGTGTGTATGCCCCCTAAGACTATTGGAAATGATAATATTGAGAAAATTGCCTTTAAATTTGTCAAAATCCTGCACAAAAATAAAGGTTTGATATATTTACAGTAGGAAATTTACAATCTATCTTCATGCAACATGATCTTTACAAAATATCAAAATGATTTTTGGCATAAAAGAAGATTTTTAATTTTGACCAATATAATCTATTTCAGGTTTTTGTTATATATACCCATGCTTCTTAAGATTGGTTTTGTGGTCCAGGGTCACATTACTGTAACAACTGGAGACTTTATTACTATGGACAGAAGCACAATGTTTTATTTATACTTTTAAACAGTTCATTTTTAATGCCATTTTGACTGTTTTAACCCAAACAAAGCAGGTTTTTCATTGCCAGTGTTGTTTATTTGATGTCAGAGTTGTGCTTAATGTGTTATTTTATTTTATGTTGTCTTTAGTCGTAAAAATGATATACATATTATAGTTATGATTATATAACCAATCTTGTATTTTTATAATGAGAAGTCCAATTTAGGAGATGGATCTTTCACTTCCATTCTAGTTTTAAATATGGATTATAATGCGTAACTGATCTATACTGCAGGCCTTCAATATGTTCAACTATTCATTTTATGAGAAACCCTGGCTGTTAGAAACCCCTCAGACAATATATTACACTACAGAACTAAAAACTGTCAAAAGAATATCCATCCAACGCCACAAAATATGCCGCTCTGGTAAAAGCGTGTGAAGTTGGGGACAGTATTCGTGTTGCACTTGGACGTGAGTGTCTGTAATGGGATTTACAGTGTTATTCCCCAATGGTTCCCTCATACACTCACAAGGCTCCTGGTTCACACATACACACATTTGAAAAAATACGAGAGGGAGTGTGTGTGAAACACGAGGTTTAGCGTGACAAATAGCCCGAGCTCAAGATGAAATTCGTCCTCTGAAGTAATATGCAGGCATGCAGGTGTAAATTAAAAGTTCGCTATACGCATTCACAGTCATTTGTTTTTTACCAATACATTCAAACAGAGCCAATTGCTCAGTTATTTTGTCACGCTGCTAAGTAAATATCTCAATCTTCTCATGCCTGGAATAAAAATAAAGTAAAATTTGTTCTTCCGAAGCAGACTTTTTTTATTCTCACCCAAAACGTGACATTGTCAGCAACATGCTCTTTATCGATTAGGACCATGTTGTGTGAAATATCACGTTTCCAGGCTTTCTTGTAAAACTTTTACCATGTCCCTGATGCTTTGATCCTCAAAAATATCTATTTCCTCTCCAAAGTTTGGGACATCATGTCCTCACTTCTTTTTTCCCTGTCCCCCACCCTATCAGGTTTTCTCTGACATGTCAATTTGAAGGGGTCCTTTGATAGGATGCTTGTTGAATGGTTTAGATACCCTGACTTTGCTGATGGGGATATGAGCAGGTCTGTTTACTGTGCACATAGGCCTTTAATCTCTGTTTATCTGTTTGGGTCCATTAAAACAGGTCAATGAAGAGCAGGTTAGGCAAATGGAAAAAGAAAACAGCTTTATCACCAGATGGAAGGACACCACGGTAAGTCGCCCCCATTTGAACCTTTTCATTAAATAGGTGTGTGCTTTTGCAAGAGTAAGACAAAGACAGCCGAGAGAAAGAGAGACGCCTTTTATAGCGTGCGATGTTACCGCTATTAAAGTGCGCGTTTACCCTATAACCTGCTGGGGGTTGCATATAACGGCTTAAGATTTCACAAGCCGTGCATTTTCGTGGGTCACAAATTCACTTTGACCTATCTTGCTATTGTTTGGAGCAAATTAGAGCAAATAGCAATCTTTCTGCTGCCTAACCTTTGTGTCAGACACTTTATACCTCACTGGCACCACAAGGAACAATTTGTTAAGATAAGCTGAAAAACAAATTAATCTTCCTTTGTGTGCTGCAGCCGGTGTCCAAGTTTTAAAACTTTGAGTATGTGTGTTCAAGTCGGAGCAAGGGCGGTTTCGGAAGTGACCCGTGAAAAATACTTGAAAACATTGCCCTACGCGTAATTACACACGGATACGTGCGGTACCAGTCAAAAGTCTAGACGCACCTATTCAATCATTGCTGTTTTCCACACCTTACGAAGAAAATAAATGTTTAAAAACGGTCCCTAGCTGTCACTGGGGCGGCACCCTTTCAAAAAGTACATCGTTGCACCTAAAGAGGTTATATTAGTACCTCAAAGGTACATATTTTTAAGAGTGCACAAAATAATGGTGTTCAATTTATGTCATAAAAAATCTATTAAATAGCAGATGAAAAATGAAATTATGTGGTTTCCAAATCATGTTAAACAAATTTTATTTTTGTTACTAGGATATTTTTTAAACAGTATTAAAAACAATTCTGTGCTCTTATTGGCCTTTTCCATTACAGTTTTGTCCAACTTACACATTGAATGAAAAAATCTTCACTTCAATCTTAATTCATAAAGAGATTTATACATTGATTTGTCCTTGTTGAAAATATATATCTTGTGTCTCTGTATAAGCTTTGAACATGTTTTTATAGAGTAAGTGCTTTACACAAAGAATGCTTGCGTATGTGTCTTTTTCACAACATTTAAATACATTTCGCTATAGCAGTTTTAATCATTTAGAAGGGGAGCTTTAAGCTGTGGTTTACATTCGCTAAGAGGTTTGCCAGCTCTTGTAGTGTAATTCTGCTAAATGATGTGTGGGACTCCAGCTGTGTGTCATTTAGTCAAACACATACACATTCACCAGATCTGAATGGACTGCTGATTGCTTTTGTATCAAATCCACAAAGGCTACTGTACAGTTGGGTGCTTAGTTAGTAAATCTTTCTCCTTCTTTCTCTTTCTTTCTTTCTTTCTTTTTACAATAGCATTAAACTTAAACGATGTCTGTGTATTTACCAGGTGAATGCATATCTTTTAAAAATGGATGTAATGCATATTTTTAAGTAGGGAACATTGGGTAACATTTACTAAGCATGCGTACAGACAAATTTGTGCGTGAGATGTGCGTACGGATGTTTTCACGAACAAATCGTGATTTGTAGCAATGTATGTAAATGTATGCAATAACCACGTACACTATACACTATATTTAATCAAATACTAGGCTATAATTATAATGTTTATGATAATGTGATATATAAAATTTACATGATATTATAATATTTTCTGTATTATATATTATTATATATGATCTATATTATTATTACATTATTATAGCCTACTTATGAAGATGCACGTAATGACAACTCTTCATGCTTTCTTTACTCACTTTTTAAATATCTATATGAAAGCATCTGCATAATGCCTAATGTAAATCTCATGTAAATGTAATGAGAATTCTAAACATCAATTAACTTGATCTCCTGCCTGTTTTTCATTTTAGATACAGATGCGCATCTCTATCATATTAATTTAATGTCATATTCTTTTACGCATCCAATACTTCTTTAATGTTACTCCGGTCGGTGGACAGCACTGGCTTCCTCCAGCCACAGCAAAACCTCCCACATAAACAAGATATTTATAGATATTTAAAAAATATTACAGATAATAAAAATGATCATGGATTTCTTTTCGAGCTCTTTTGCTTCTATGACAAATGCTCTAAAATTTCCTGTGGACTAGTGCTGCGGAAAACCCTTATATGGAGCTAGATTGGGCGTATTTTATGCAAATTACCACCCTTGTGCACGCGTCCGCTCATGTAGAACACTCCTAATTCACTAACGTTAGAACAAGTATAAGAACAAACTCGTGCATGTGTTGTGAATTAGGCTGAAAGTTTTCATGAGAAGTTCAAGTGTGCGTATGAAATTATTAGTGAATGAGACCCAATGTGTTTAAAAAAATTTGTTTATTGAACAACAGTTCAGTACATTTTAATGATTTTTTCATAACAAGTCAGGTACAACCAATCATTGTCTATTTGCCAAATAAGTTTTAATGTGCTCCCTGTGTCATGCTGATTGTTTGTTTATTTGATAGTGCCGTTTAATTTTATAATCCTGAAAATAGTTTGAAACTTTACCATAAAACTAACATTTAAAATTTAAGAACTATAAATTTAAGAACAGTAAAAAGTAAATTATAATAACAATTATAGACAACTTTAGCTTATTAGTTTATTAAAACTATTTAGCTTAATGTTTATTTTTTGTGTATTAGCGACGTTAATAGCAGTTGCACCCTTTGGCTTTCTGGTTACACCACCTGTTCAATGAATGTACATTTAACATACTTCTACTTGAATGCTGGTATAAACGTTTGCCTTCTAAAATATACTTTTTAAATACAATTAAAATGTGTTTTTTTTAAAATAGCACTTTTTCTAGTTTTACATTGGTTGACTTGTACCACCTGACACAGAAATTGTACCAGCCTACCCATTACATTAAATGGGCTATTTTTCAGTATTTAAGACAAATCTACAAAATTTTCATTCAGCTATAAAGACCATCACTAGATGATGTGATATCATGTTTACTGTTTATACTTGTTAACTTCTCAATTAAAGGGGTATGATTGTGGTTCTACTTGACATTTGAAAACATCCAAATTGATGGACAAAAAAATTTCATTTTACTGATGTTCGTAAAATTTGTTGTTATAAATTATAAAAAAATACTAAAAATGTATTGAAACTGTATAGGTTGTATAGACTAAAGTGTCTCAAGTCATATGTCCGATTATTTGTATAGTAAATAATGCCCTTGGACACACAAATATGCATGTCATGTTATTGACCCATCTGTGTTTGCAGTTTTCCCCCGCTGGCGATCTGATATTTGAGGTCTACTTGGAAAAAAAGGAGCCAGAAAAGTGCTGTTTAATTAAGGTTTGTTTTCTCCATCTCTCTGTGGTGTGTGCGCTTGTGTCTATCTGTGAACCTGGAGGGGATTTCTGCCACAGACTAAATCAAACTGCAGTTAATCAAAGCAATGTTTGATTTAATTGTAAGAGTAATTGTGTTTTATCAGTAGTCAAGGTAAGCTTCAGTTAATAGACTTGCGGATGTGTGTTGTCATATGAGGATCATCATGGCCTCAGTCTGGTTTCTCCTCTTGACAGTTTTTTGACATCTTTTTTTCAAATTTTATATCTTTTTGCACAGAGGAATAGCTTTTAATGTAGTGTATACATTTTAAACGTTTGAATGAAATACATATGGCTAATAAATCATATTAATTGCATCATTCAGATATTTCAGTATTTGTCCTCAAATAAAGTAAAATCTCTGTACCAGGTTTCTCCAAACATGCGGTCAGATGAGCTTGCTATGAACACTTTGGAGATGAAGGGCGTGGAGGTCAGAGCTCAAGACCTCTGGACCACCTTTGAGGTCATTGAAAATGGAGAGCTGGGTATGGGTCATGCTACGAATAATTCCTAACTATCCAAAATAATTACGCTCATTAAAACTTAACAAACTAACTTAATTGTTTGTGTTCGCTTTTAAGTGCATGGCAAATAATTGGAGCATATAATGATGCTCCTTTAAGGCTTACAAACACATTAAAATGCTTCAATAGATAAGTGCATGTACATGATTAGAACTATTATGATTTCCTGGTGGATACGAGAAACTATTAACAGATTGTGATGGGATCAGAGGGAGGGGGAGACAGGTGGTGTAAGAGTGATTTTTGCCAATAGCGAGCATTGTGTTTTCCTTTTTACAAATAACAACTTGATAATAGATCTATTTTGCACTTGACTGTGTTGTCTAATCATAGTCAGCTTGGCTGGCGATAATTACAAATTTGCACTTGGTAATTATGCTTGTGTGGAGGACAAACCCAAAGCACAAACATTTTTTTTTTTTGTGTGTGTGTTGGTGATACGTTTAAAGTTATGGTCACACTTTATTTTACGGCATCAATGTTACGGTGTAATTATACATTTAAGTACTAAGTAAAAAACATAATTTACTTACTATAGGGTTGGGGTAAGGATAAGGGTTTGGTATAGGGTTAGTTGCATGTAATTATGCATAATTACCTGTTATAACTATAATAATTACATGTAGCATGTGTTAAATAAAGTGTTACCAAAGTTAAGTAAAATTATGTAAGTATACATTATGTTTCTGGAGAATCTCTCTGTTACACAAGCATAGAAAGAGTGTCTTTTAAATGTGTAGCCTTTGGCTAGAAACACACATGCACAAATACAGACATGAATACTTGTGCAATGCATGGGGGAGTGGATTTGTTTTGCAATTTTACTGTTGCTATATTTTTACTGTGGTGGTACTGTAACAAACCGCAGTACTCTAGGGGACAATACAAACAAGACTATGCCCTTACAGAAAAGCTACATGCACAGTATAAGGTGTAAATCCAATGGAAATTCTCATGTGAAACCATTGAAATTACATGTGAAAAATGGCTTACACTTTATGTATAAATAAAAATATAATATTTACTACACATGTAAAACATATTATCCCATTGGTCTTAAAATGGGATTTACATAAAAGAGCTGTAGAGACACAGGGCCCTATTTTAACGATCTAAGCGCATGGTCTAATGCAGACACTTAGGGCATGTCCGAATCCACTTTTGCTAGTTTAACGACAGATAAATGGTTTGTGCGCCTAGCACACAGTCTAAAAGGGTTGTTCCTCTTTTCGTAATGAGTAATAGGTGTGTTTTGGGTGTAATGTGCAATAAACCACTAAGAGTCTCAGCTCTCATCCCCTTTAAAAGCCAGTTGTACTTGCACCATGCCACCGTTTCCTATTTAGATGGTGGAATTTGTAAACTGAAAAACAAAGCGGAGGAAGAAGACCACCAGTTTAAGATTGATGTGAAAAAAATTGCATTGTTTTTATTCGTATTGAAAAAATGTTTATGTGTGGAGAGCCGAAACGTTTAGCGCTACTTAAGGAGCTGATCACACCAAAAGCGTTTATGGCAGTTGCAGGCGCCTTTTTTGAATGATATTGTATGGGCAGGGAGCGTTTGCGCGCTGTTTATGCGCGCCGTGTGTCTTGTGCCTTGCTTTTCCGGCCGCAGCACGCACTTTTGAAGGAGCGCTGAGAGTGGAGAAGCGCCCAACGTCATTCGCGTCTTTCCTTTGTCCAATCGAATGAGGGGAGAGGCGGGCCATAAGTTGTGGTGAGGGAAGTTTACAGTTGCTCACTCTCTCCTGTGTGTTTGTGCACCTCTCACCCTCAAACAAGGTCAGAGCAAGCGTCCCCTTTTTAAAATTTCTGCTAATATGACAGTTAACAGCAAAATAGCGCCCATGCTTCAATATTTGATTGACAAGACAGCTTTTTTTCAATATAAAAAGCCGCGTTGCGCCTTGCGTTTTAAAGCATTTAAAGCGCGGTTGGTGTGGTTAGCCCCTAAAGCATTACTTAAAAAGGTTCTCCTCTCACCATGTCTAGCGGTACATCTAGTCATCATATACAATAAATCCATGGGGTAGCATTAACAAAAAAACATTTAAAAATAAATGCAATATTTGCATTTGTTAAAAGCAAAACTTAAATTATTAAATTTAATTACTTACCAGGCTACAGGTAAAGCAGCTCTTAAGGCCTTCTAACGTCTCGTAATCAGTCCTCATTTATGTCCAAGACACACAATAATAATCTTTTAAATTTTTTAATTTTTCATATTTAAAAATGTTTATGCGCTGCTGTGTGTGTAATATGCAAAGTGCAAGCGCATTATCGTCCAGCTTATAGGCGCATATTACGCGCTCTTTAAATAACAACACAAAATATTGTGCCATTGACTTTAAACTTCAGACCAGGTTTTAGTTGTTCAATGTGAAAATAGATAGATCAACTTGTGTGTAGATTAACTAGTTCTCACCATGAAAATAGCCACGCTGAAATGGCATTTAGAACAAACAATTATGCTTACTGTCCAGTGACCATTATAGTGCCCCTTGTGGCAGTGGTGATAATAACATAATACTTTTTGTAATGCAATGACACTTGTGTAGCTAAAAGCATTTTAATTTATTTACTGCCTTTTATGTTTTACTGTAGTACAAAATAAGTCAGATGTTGATTTGCTTTCACTAATGCTTGCCTATTCTGTCTCTCACATCTGTACTCAGAGCGGCCCTTACACTACAAAGAGAAGATTCTGGAGCAGCTATTGGAGTGGAGCTCTCTGGAGGATCCCAGCTCGGCCTTCCTGCTCATCAAAAAGTATTCTGGATTCAAAATGACAGACTCCAATTCAGGTACTGGCAGTGCCCTACTGCATCAAATTACTTTCCAAAATAAGGGAATGTTTTGTTCCGTTACATTTCTAGTGTTTGTTTGAAGCCAGGTTTTAAAACTGTTTCCCATGTGAGACAACTGGTGTAAGGATGCTTGTCTGCCTGTGTGCATAAACCAACATTTAAAAAATAATGCCGAATATTTTCAGGAAAGCAAGGACCTTCAATATGTTATTTGACAAATATGCAGCCTTGTACATCAACTACCTAAACAAATGGAGACTAATGGATTATGCATAATAAAATGAATGCTGCTCACAGCAGTTGAAGGCAGGGAATTTGTTCCATTAGCGGTGATGTTTTAAAGGGGATGAATTTAGAGATTCTGCCTAAAACTCTTTCTTAGCCATGCTGTCTCTTAACGTACCCCATCTAAATCTTTATATATCTGGGTCATTCCACCGAATCGGTGCCATTTGCATGTTGTAACGCATCAAAATTGAAGATGATATTTTTCTTTTTTTAACGCTAAATCTAATAATACACGTTTTACTTTTCAAAATGACTATTGGTCAATCTCAGGTAACTAGTTTATTTTTTAACATGATTTCTTAATGGAGGCATTTTGATAACAGGACTGAAAGTAACAGGACTGAGTTTTTAGCATAGATTTAGCAAATACATGAAATATAGCTGCAGTAAATATGTGCTAATAGCATTACGATACTTGAAAAGACACAGATTTACCAAAATGTTTATTTTTTAAAATAATCCAACAACATCAAAGAAATAATATAGGTAACAGGACTGAACAATCATAATCATTGATCAATATTATAAAATATACAGAAAAGAAAATGAAAAAAGTGACTTTTGATCTTCACATGACCTTTAGAAGATCCAGATGATGTCACTTCCTCTTTAAAATGTGATTTGCAGGATATTCCTAAATTTTCAGAGGGGGAAACGTGTTTGGTAACAGGACTGAGTAAAATCCTGGGGACATAACTAAAATGTGCATTTATCTAAAATATTATGACTTTTCAATGGAAAAAAATATTAAAAGCAAAGATGGGATGGACCCACACAGAAATGCAAAACATTTAGGATATCTAAAGAATAGTTTGCGTTATATTCAAAGGTAAAGTATAGAGATAAAGAGCAGGGGCAGATAAAAAAATTCTATTTTTCAGAGTCCTGTGTATTTTTATTAAAGGAATATTCCATTTTCTTAAAAGAAAATCCAGATAATTTACTCACCACCATGTCATCCAAAATGTTGATGTCTTTCTTTGTTCAGTCGAGAAGAAATTATGTTTTTTGAGGAAAACATTTGAATGGACTTTAATAGAGCCCAACATTTAATACTTTACTCAACACTTAACAGTTTTTTTCAACGGAGTTTCAAAGGACTATAAACAATCCCAAACGAGGCATAAGGGTCTTATCTAGCAAAACGATTGTCATTTTTGACAATAAAAATAACAAATATACACTTTTAAAGCACAGCTTCTCGTCTAAATCCGGTCCAGCGCGACCTAATGTAAATGCATAGTGACGTAGGGAGGTCACGTGTTACATATATAAAACGCACATTTGCAGACCATTGTAAACAAAAAACTGACACAAAGACATTAATTAGTATCAGTTGACATACAACAACGTAGGAACAGTCCTAGTTCTCAACACTTGTAAACACTGGGGCGGAGTTTCGCGTTCGTCCTCTGTGACCTTTTGACGTCATGACGTATTGCGTGGGGTCACGTGTGAAGTTGTGCTTTAAAAGTGTATATTTGTTATTTTTATTGTCAAAAAATGACAATCGTTTTGCTAGATAAGACCCTTATGCCTCGTTTGGGATCATTTAGAGTCCTTTGAAACTCCGTTGAAAGTGTTGAGTTAAGTATTATATGTTGGGCTCTATTAAAGTCCATTAAAATGAGAAAAATCCTGCAATGCTTTCCTCAAAAACATAATTTGTTCTCGACTGAACAAAGAAAGACATCAACATTTTGGATGACATGGTAGTGAGTAAATTATCTGGATTTTTCTTTTAAGAAAATTGAATATTCCTTTAATGTTTTTAAATATTTAGTTTAAATTTGGTGTTAGATTAACATACAGGACCCTTGCATATTAATCAAAAAAAATGTATTTTAGAGTTAGTTTACTTGCATTTTTATACTTATAATGACCTGGGGACAGAAATGGCATGGATTCGGTGGAATGACCCATCAATATATAGATATACATATAGATATAATACAACTACTCTATCCTGTTCCATCGTTTGCTGAAAAAAATTTATTTTACATAATTTTGCCTACCCTAATATAACCCTAATAATAAATCTTCCAATGTTCTAATGCATTTAAAAATGTGGTGACTAATAGAATTGTGCTCTTTCCTTGGTTGTTAAATCTATCAGTAACTGCAGCCAAAATTTGTTATTTTCTACCTACGCTGAGTAATAGCTTCTCCACAAGCCTCACTAAAGATATTAATATACATTAGGCAGTGCAGTGATACAAAGTTTTATTCATCTGCTGGTATGTGTGCTAGACTCTCAAATGTGTTAAGATGGAGAACATGTACAAGTTCAGCTTTCAGCAGCTTTCTCAATGCATCTTTAGACGTTTTAAAAATGTATGACACCGTGCTACAGTTTGGAGCAGAGCGGGTGTGTTTGGGCTATATGGTGTATGTATAGTTTGTATGTTTTTTTCTCATAAATAGTTTATGACATGACTCAATATATTTTTCTTGTGTCGTGTTCTTCCCAATATTTTTGTGTGTGACAGATAAACTGAAAGATTTCATTAAAGGAGAGCAACTCAAGTTCAAAGACGGCTCCTCCAAACTGCTGTCAGGAAATAAATTTCAGGACAGATATCTGGTACTTCAGGACAAGAAACTGCTGTTGTACAAAGACATAAAAGTATGTCCCTCTCTCTTTCTCGTTCTATCTTAATTGTCTCTAATTCCGATTTTTCACACAGCAAAATTATTTTCAGAGTACAAAACTTTTTCTGCCCCTGGTAATATTGAAATATATCTTTATCCTCGCTGTTCCATCAGAAGGAGTCTCATAATGTCACCGTTCGCCAGCGGCCCTGCAGCAGTCGCCAGCAGTTTACCAATTTAGATATTCCAGCATGGAGTTTCGTGTTAGCGATGTTTGTTTTCTTCGCATGCATTTACAGATGAAGTAGTAATTAAAAAACACAGCGGATGTGAAATTACCTGCTCGGGGCCAATCGCTGGCGCCCGTCTGTAATAAGTGTGGAGAAAAAACGAAACAAATAAATCCATAATGGCTATTTTCATTTTGAATTAAAGTAATGTGGAGGGTTCTCACACCCTCTGAAATGAGCACGCAGATTTAAACAACTCAGCTCTTTTCATTTTTTTCATTGTAATCTCTCTTCATATTCACTCTGATCTGTGCTTTCTCTACGGCGCAGACCTCATGAGCTAAGGCACAGTCTCCTGAAGAGTGCGGGATGTGTTAATAATTAATATTTGAGCTAAGTGTGGAGATATATGTGTGAGAGGAGGAGAGATGATGCTCTGAATAAAGCTTCTTCTTTCTTTAATTAGTGTAATTTCTGGCTGCTGCAAAATATTCAACTAATTATCAAGTGTAGAAGGTGGGAATTGGCTGTGAAGCAGAAATTTAATTGATATTTGGATGCCTTTGTTTTCGGTGTCTTGCTTTTATGTAAGTTAGGATCCTCGATTAGAGTTCTTTTCGCCATCGTTGATGTGCGCCTGTGATGCTCGTGGTTTGCAGTGCATAACGTACGAAGCACATCCCTTCCAGGCAACAACACGGCGCTTTGTCGGCACATGCTAGTTTATACAATGCCCTTGGGCTCCTAACAGCTGTAAACAGGAAATTGCTGATGTGAACCTTGAATTCTGTCACAATTTACTTTCAAGGTAAAAACGTGCATACATTTGTTTGGTTCTGCTAAAAAAATGTTTGGAACCAAGCAGGTTTGAGGCACCACTGACTTCAATAGTATCAAAAAAATAATACATTTGTAAGGCTTGCAGTGTTGCCAGGTCCTTGTCTTTTTTTGTACTCTCATACCATTTTGGTGCTTAACCGTTTATGGCTTTTGGCTCATGAAGTGATCAAGTTTTTGGTGTTATTAAAGTGTGAACATACCGGTACGAATATTTTAATCTTTCAGATAAAGCATTTGGATTTATTTCGGTTGATTATTGGATTTTTTTTGTTTGCTGCAAGATCTGGCAACACTAGTCAGCAAACGCTCGTGCCTCTGTGATTTTCTGCACCGGGCATACAGAAGATTTTTTACCCTTCTAGGAACATATTTTTATCAGAAGAAAGACCTTTCATGTCCATGATGCACGTTTAAACACTTTATTAACTACTACTTGTTCAGTTCGGTTATGTACACTATGCAGAGTTACTGTAGATGTGGTTGTCAATTAGTTAATTTGTTAACTTGGTTGTAGAATGCGGTTGTAAGTCCTGTAAATTACTGAACTGCCTGTGTACAGAACAGGATTAAGCATTGAAAGGTGAAGTTACAATCGAATTAATATGCAGTGTGTACGGGACCATCGTAAAATAACTAATCGCGGGACTCCCTATCGTCTGCTTTTCGCCATCGTTTTTTTTTGTCATCGCCCCTTTGTCCACTGGCTCCTCCTGAGATGTTTTCTCTGCAGACCTCTTAAGGCCTACGATGTAATGCCACATTTTTGAAGGCCTTTTGTGTGCCTCCTCTAAAAGTGTCCGGTTGAAACAGTATGCTATTTTTATTTACCCGCCACAGTGGTCGGTAGGTGAAGCAAGTTTACACGCCACAACACAAAATCACCCGCATTTGGCTGGTGGCGGGTGCTAATTTCCATCCCTGTTTGGGTGAACTATCCCTTTAAAGGGGACAGAGAATGAAAAACCATTTTTACCTTGTCTTTGTTGAATAATGGTAGTCTACCCGCATTCACAAACATACAAAAAGTGATAGACATGCTAAACATCTCAGTCTCATAGAAATTCCTCTTTTAGAAATGTCAGCTAGAAAACGGCCCAATCTGAAAAAATGATGCTTATGACATCACAGGCGTCTCACTGCCCCTCCACTTTAAAATAATTGGCTACATTTTTTGAGTGGCAGCAAAGTCAGCCAATCAGTAATGAGATTGCAAGTTAAGCCAGTAGGGGGAGCCAAATAGGTGCAAAACCACTTGTTTAAAATCCCCCACCCTAATAGAGCTATCTGAGAGAGGTTTTAGGAAGCTTCTAAGGCATTACAGACCCAAACAAAAAATGTTTTGTCTACATAATAAGGATAAATACCCCATTCAATCCTTCTATGTCACCTTTAAGCTACATTTAATTGCATTATACCTACAATAAAGTTGTATATGTATAAACCAAATCATTTCAAAATAATCAAGGCTTTTGTGTATTTGTTTCCTCAGAGTACCAAGCCAGAAAGGGAGGCTCAGCTGAAGTCTGTTAAATGTTACTTAGGGTTACGAAGGAAGATAAAAGCAACAAGCAGGTAAGTATTTTCTCAGCACTTTGGCACCAAAATCTGTTTTTCTTGTTTAAAACAAAACAAGGCAACTAATTATGCAATCACCCTCAAGTTCATCCACAAACTGGTGCTGTATTGCCACCGTTTATCCAAACCCTCATCTTTTTTATCTGGAGTATGTTGAATCCACAAGCAGCGCTGTGAAACGTATTATTCAAAATTAGTGTAGCCACGTTGAAAAACATATTAATAATCCTAAACGTGTAATTAAGATCGATTCATAATTATTCAGACATTATCTCTTGGTCCATGTTGAAATGAGCCCCCAGTTCAATCTTTTTCTCCTGTGCCAAAAATGCAAAGCTTGCTTGGCTTGGTGCCAAATGCCCTTCCTCCAGAAACAAGACTATCACAGTCAATCTAAACACAGATTTATATCTCACAATTACAAAATTCATTAAACGTAATTTTGCAAATGCAGCGTTTGATGTTTTTCTCTCCTACTGGGAAAATTGGTAACAGTGGATTTGTTTCATTTCAATAATGTTGCATTTTTGTAATTTATGGGTGTTGTGTAAAAAGAGTTCTTCATAATTTGTGAGCGTAAGTTTAAGTGTAAAATGTTATTTTGTTATCTTTTATGGATCAGTGTCCAACTTAGGCTTCAGCATTTCAAGTACTCGGTCAGAAAAGATGTCATGGGGGGCAGTGCCATTTAAAAAGGTCCATCCTGGTACCAATATATACTCCAGCAAAAGGTCTTTCATGTATGTCAGCTGAATGTAATATCATCTCAGCACTTAAGCGGTCATCAGAGGTCAAACTGTGACACCATTAATGTTAAACATAGTCTTGAACTGATATGGGGAACCTGACTGCAATGCTGTACTAATGAAATAAATTTGTTGTTTTTCTGTCTAATTCTTAACAGTTGGGGATTCACTGTTTATACTGAAAAGCAGCAGTGGTAAGTGCAATTATTTCTTTTCCTAATTGCATAGTCAATCACATACTTTATAAAAAACACCCAGATACAGCTGAAGATTAGAAATGGAGATTAATATGCCCTTTTTTAATATTTCAGGGTGAAACTTACTAAGGTTTTGTTCAGCTTTGCGCTTGAAGTATAGTGCTGCACAACTGAATTTCAAATAGGACACTTGAGTGCTTCAGTTTTATGAATATCTGCGCTTGTGTCTTTCCTAAAAAAGGTATTTCTGCTGTAAAGGGAATGAATCTCAGCAAGACTGGGTCGCCTCCATTATCAGAGTAAAGGTGAGCTTTTTTAGTTTTTTTGAGTGCTGATAATGTGCAGTGTTAACGTTGTTATATAGGACCTACTGTATATAACAACGTTAACACTGCACATTATCGCGTCGTCCATCTTTTTTTACAGTCTATGGTTTGACCACTTAGGCAGCTAGCAGATAGTGAGGAGATGTTTACTGTATGAAACAAAAAAATGTTTTATGGCCTAAAACGTGTGAATTCGCTTAGCGCACCTTTAAAGCATTTCACGATGCTGGATGACAAACAGACAATAAATTTGTTAATTACTGGATGCATCAAAATGCCATGATATTGCCATCTAAAATGGTCATAGTGGTACTAGTATATTATCACCATGGCACTAAAAAAATTTTTCCCAAAGAAAGTTACAAAACAACTAGCCCTAAAAATCATTTCAAGGTCATTCTCCATGGGTATAAATCACGTTATCCGCAAAGGTCTTTCAGCTGAAATAAGGTCAGAGGAGTGCTCCAATAACACTAGTTTCAGCACCGCCTTCTTTACACACCGTGGGCCTGACTCAGCTTATTCAGTATTAATAACTTAAACCAAAGGCAAGAGATGGCAAAGAAGGAATAGATGATTTAGCCATTGTTTAGATCTCTCCTCCAATCCACTTACCCTTTCAGATTTCTCCTGCCCCTCTCGTTCGTCCTAATGCCTCATCCTTATCTACTTCTCACAGGTTCCCGATTTTCATTGTAGAGGTTTATTCATGCTTCTGTGGCTTTGAACTGATACGAGGAGGAAAAACAAAGAGCTTCGGTTTATAATTTTTCTCGTTTCTGTGAAGAACGGGGTGGGAGAGTTTCTTTTTGTTTTTCAAGCTGCCGAATATAAGATGGAGAGAGGAGGTCACGTCCCATAATTCAGTGTACATATTGTCGTCTCTCATTATTACGTGTTCTAAAAGTGCTTCTGAAGTCCGTGCAGGTAGATTAATCGATGCTGAGACTCTTCTAACCTCTTAACGCTTCCATTTCACCCAGCAATCTGCTTGGCACTGTTGCCATAGAAACTGGAGAGGAGTGCTGGGTAGGTAAAGGGACAGGCAGATGAGACCTTCTGCTGCTAAAATGAGAATGTAGACGTGCAGAACAACTCAAAGGCCATAAAGTCACGGTGGAAAGTATAAGCTGTCTCCGTGAACGCGCTGCTCAGGAATAGGTCCAGAATGTTCCGGCACATTTGTTCCTACATCATTAAGGTCAGAAAGTTAGTGTTAGTTAGAACTGCTTGAGAATATATAAGAGTTTTCAGTCTATTTGTTGCCTCAGACTGAAACTTAAAGGTGCATTGTGAAACTTTTTAAAGGATCTCTGCATAAATATATTATTGGTGGAGTATAAAGACCTTAGCAAATGACTGTATTGTTTTTGATTACCATGCAATGAGGCGTTTTTATCTACATACATACACTGTGGCTACCGTAGCTTCTCTCTGCGTTTCGAAAGGGAGGGGTGAGCTGTGCACTTAGCTGTTGGTTGCAATTCGCAATTTCACCACTAGATGTCACTAAAATCTACACAGTGGACCTTTAAATATAAGCCATCCGTTTCTGGTATAAATCATGATTTTACTAGTCAATTGAAATAAGTTAAATCTTATTATTAAAGTAATATAGTCTATTGTAAATATAACTACAAGGCAGCACTGTATTGATATTTCGAAAACTCAAGTGTGATTGTTTTTTCTTCTGCAATAACACATTGATTCTTGTGCACATCAATTCATGACTTCAGGACACAAGTTTAAAGGGGAAATATCATGAAAATCTGGCTTTTTCCATGTTTAAGTGCTATAATTGAGTCCCCAGTGCTTTTATCAACTTAGAAAATGTGAAAAAATCAAAAATCAACCCCATAACTTAGTTTTGGTAAACCATTCTTTGCAATCATGTAAAAAATAAGTAATTGAAATGAAGCTCCCCTTGTGATGTCAGAAGGGGATAATACAGCCCCTTAATCTGCACTATCCAACCACGGCACTGCCATTTAGTGCAGAGATCAGCTCATTTGCATTTAAAATGACACACCCAAAACGACACATTTTTGCACACACCTACAAAGTGGCAATTTTAGCATGTTATACTAAATTATCTATATGGTATTTTGAGCAAGAACTTTACATATGTACTTTAGGGACGCCAAGGATATATTTTACATTTTAAAAAAAGTATTTTGAAATGTCCCCTTTAAGACATCTCTGATGCATTTATGTGTACACAGCGTAAAGCGTTATTTTTTTGGGAAACGCAGGTCTAGTTTTCTTTCTAGGTGAGCAAAAAGATTATTTTCATAAATCGATATAATTGACATTCTTATCATGTATTGAGTGGAAATGAATGAATGAATCATGAAAAATCATTGGTGTAAGGATCTGTGAACTTTTTTTCACAGTAGCTCTTTCATTATTAAAGACTGTCTGTGTTTGCAGCATGGATGTGACTTATGGTCTAAAGACCTGAAGCAGAGCTCATCATTACCTTTCAACCTAAGCAGAGGAAGAACATCAACGTACAGCACCACTCAGACCTTCTCAGTCAAATATAAAAGAGAGGTTAAACTCATACACCATTTAAACTCACATGAATCCTTAAAATACGTCATTCATTTTTCTAGTTAAAGGAAAACACCACCGTTTTTGTATATTTTACTATTTTCTTAACTCAACTTAGATGAATTAATACATACCTATCTTTTTTCAATGCGTGCACTTTTAATCTTTGTACAGCGTGTCGTGAATATGTTAGCATTTAGCCTAGCCCCATTCATTCCTATGGCTCCAAACAGGGATGAATTTAAAAGCCACCAAACACTTCCATATTTTCCCTATTTAAAGACTTATACATGAGTAGTTACTCGAGTATGAATGGTGGCACAAAATAAACCTTTTTTTTTGGAGCCATAGGAATGAATAGGGCTAGGCTAAATGCTAACACATTAAAGAATATTAAAAGTGCACGCATTGAAAAAAGATAGGTATGTATTAATTCATCTAAGTTGAGGTAAGAACATTGAATAGAAGAACAAAATATTAAAAAACTGTGGTGTTTTCCTTTAACCAAGGGACAGCAGATTTGGCAAGTGTCAGCTTTGATCTATCTTGACATTTCCTGAATTTGGCCTTGACTTGATTGAATGCAAACTATTTTTGACTCAAATATCCATGCTTTGTTTACCATTATGTATGTAGGCTAAAGGGAAGTCGGTCCTTACTACAAGCAGAGAAGGTTTAAATACAGAGAAACAAATGACCACCAACAAGGGCAACCAACCAGACTCTACTCATAACTTGGCTGCCAGTGTGGAAGCTCGGTTCGGATCCATGCCGGAAATGGTGATTGATCACACACTCATATCAAAGCGAAGAGCATCGCTTCAACAGGACCTTGGTACTCTCTCCCAAATATCTCAGAGGAAAGTCTTGCCCAGCAGAGGAGCACAGTTGCCTCAGACCCTCATTAATGAACTAAGTAGTGTCCTGAACAAAACGGGGCGTTATCCAAAAGAAAATGATTAAGAGAACGGACACAAAACGACAAAGTCTTGGTAACAAAAAAAATCCTACATTGACCAATAAGATAGCTCTATTATATTCAAACCTTCTGCACTTTGAAATAACCACAGCACACCACAGTTGTTCTCACTTATAAACAGTACATTATTAAATAATATACTACTTATTGTTATTTAAAAAAAAGGATAAGTGTAAAATAAGAATAAAATGATCTTATTGAGGTAAATTTGATCCTTGAGATGTAAAGAATATGTTTGTATATACAGTAGGTCGATCTTTCACTCTGGATGATTTTTTTTTACAGGATTTATCACATTAAGCCATATTCCCTTAATTTATTTGAAAAGTTATATTCAGTATTAGTAAACTTTTAAGTACTTTGCATTGTAACCTGCATTTTCACTTGGTTTAAAAAAACACTACCAGACAATATTGATCCAACATCATTGATCTATTTAGAACAGATGCACTTTTATCATTTTAAGAAAGCGGTTGTTTTTCCATGAGCAGGATTAGTCATTATGTTGGTTTTAATCTTGATCGTCTAGCAAGCCTTTTTCTGGCTGACTATCAAGAGAATCTGGTGTCCTTTTATACTTGGATACAAAAATAACTCACTATTCCAAACCTCCAAAGTTCTTGAATAATGCATAATAGTACGAGAGCGTACACACTGGATATTGTCGCCCAGTTGGATATTAAATATTTATAGTCGACATTTTATGTAGATTATGAATCACTTAACAGTCGCCCGAACCTCGTGTTCTTTGAAAGTTTGTAATCGCGCACTTGTGCCTGTCGTGAAAACTTTAAACACGCAAAGGTCGGTGTAACGTGTAAATAAAAAAGGCAAATGTCAGTTGCTAAATAGTTTTTATATACTGTGTAAGGTTTCTGTGGCTGTATGTTTTGTGTCACAAGTGCTAATGAATTTAATGAGTTTACTTTTCTGTATATTTGTACTCTCAACTCCTCTGTTTATATAAATATTCTGGAGAATTGCTAATTTTTTATATGTCTTGTCATAAAATATCCTGCTGCTGTTACTTTTCAGTTTGATATGTTTTTATTGTGTCTGTTTGATGTGATTTTCAGCCTCTAATAAGCCAGGGGTGTTAGTGACACACCCGTGTCATCTCCCTTATTAAACTTTTTATGCCTAAACTAGAGTTTTTATAAATGACACCAGTCAGACGTTGACACCTTGAGCACTGCCACATGTTACGGTTTTGATTTAAACATGTCACCTGTGTGCTTTGTCACTTTTGTTGTGTGCTTGGTCTCACCTGTTTTTACTGCTCTTCCGCTAACACGCATGCTGTCGCTTTTCTCTCATCTGAAGGTCACCATATGGCAGGAGGGTGGGGAGTTAAGGGCACTGAATAATTGAAAACATTATGCGTGACTTTGCCACACAAAGGAAGGTCTGTGTTTAGTGGTAAAATCCAGTGCAGCGTTCTGTTTCAAATTTCTCTGCTGTTATTTTGATTAAACACATCGTTCCTGCTTTTTTTAGTAGCTATTGTTTACTTTCATATTCCAGAGCAAACTTTTCGGACTGGCCGTACCACAATTGAGTCACGGCAGACAAAGCTTCTGAAATAACCTTCCCAAAACCCATTTAAAAAGGAGATTAGGCTAATATGACACAAACATTTGCTCATAAAAGATGCAGTGTGTCACCCTAGGCTGTTATTTCTCCGGGGCATTTGTTTTATCAGTACAAAGCCTATTCACTGTTATTTAAGACCGGAAAGTAAGCGTCGTCGAAGACCCTCAACCGCCAAGCTTTCAGATTTCATCACTAATGCATAACCTTCCCTCCATGCTATTAGTCAGTAAACACAGAGCAGTCCGGAGAGATTAGAAGAGTCAATAAAGCAAGTTAAAGTTTTAATTTAAGCAACAAATAGGAAAGGTGGGACAGTATCGCTAAGCACACCAAAGACACAAAGTGTCTCTTATGGGATAATTAATGTTAAACTATTAAAATGATGGACTTGGAATACAAGAGAGTGTGCTTACTGTAGCGTCAAGTTACAATGTCACTGTTTCATTTTATTTACAGTACTGTGCAAATGTCGTAGGCCACCATGCCACAATTATATTTGTTGTTTTTGCAATGTTATAGTGATCATATATAATTGTTTCTCAGTCACTTTAATAGAATACATCCAGAAAATTCAGGAAATGTGTATATAGTATTAAAAACTATATAAAAATGTAAACTAATGTGTGAAGTTTTTAGGGTAAGCTCCCCTTCCACTTGAGCAATAGCAGGAAACTGTAGGATCTCTTAAACCTAAAAAAAATAAATCCTAATTTATAATTTTAAATACATTTGTCTTTTAACTTCATTCTGCTCAAAAACGCTCAAGATGTGTTTAGTGCCAAGAGAGGTCAAACTAAACGGATGATGCCTCAAGAAGACATTTAGTCCTGAAATTTTTTTTTCAATTTTTCCTGTATTTTCTGTTTGTATCTTAATGAATAGATTGAAAAATTTATATGGATGGACATTAAAACTTCTAAAACAACAAGTCTGGTGGTGGTGACCTAAGACTTTTGCACAGTACTGTATTTATATGCACTTTTTTTTTTATAAAGAAACAGTTCAACTGTGATGGATAAATAATAGTGATGCACCGATATATCTGACGATTTTTGATTAATTTGAAACCATCGGCATATCGGCAATAGCACGAAAAAGGCCGATACCAATTGTACCGATTGTAGATTAACTGCATAAAGAAATCCATTATATGTAAAAAATGTGTTAATGTTCTAAAATAAATGCTGAACAGCAAAAAACCCCTTTGAAGGTTGTCATGTTGTCTTATTATATTTGTTTTAGCTTAATTTGTGCCTCTCTTATTGGGCCCTATATCTTGCACCCAGCACAATTGACTTTGTCAGTGACGCAGTGGATCCACCTCCCGTTACACGGTGTGCCCGATTTATGCTGGCAAGCTTGGGATTCCCCCGTCTCCTGACATCATTGAAGCGCTTGGCGCAACGATGGGGATGCCAGCTGATGAGACAATTGTGGCTATTTCCTCTCACACCTGTTTAACCTACGCTGATTTGGGGGGGGTTTCTCCTATCCCCATACAAAACAACTTCTCTGTCTTTGACTGCTCTTACAAGAACGTCTGTCTCCTCGGCTGTGAACCGCTCCTGGCGTGCGCCTGGTAAATCCGTAATAATAATAGCAACCCACCATGGAACTTGCGCCCTTGCGTTTAAAGGGAATGTTGGATAGCGTTCTGATTGGTTTATTTGACGTTACGCCCAAACCACACCTATGAATACTGAACCAACTTCAGACCAACCCCTTATTGATTTGCGCATGGCGCAAGAGTTATTTCTCCCGCCGGGAAAATAGCAACAGCGCCCACGATCCGCCCACAAAGTCACTTGTGCATTGCGCTTCGCACTTGCATTTCAGATTGTTAAAATAGGGCCCATTATGTTGGTCAGTTGAATGTTAATTAGATCCAATCCATGTTCAGTAAAAATAATTTGGTGCAGAAATAAACTAGCTAATAGACCAACTGTATAGTATTGTATACAAGGGTTTAATATTGGTATCGGCCAGAAGTTGTCTGTTTAAATCGGTATCGGCCCAAAAAATCCTATCGGTGCATCCCTAATAAATAATAAATGTGATATCATTAAGATATCAAATTGTTTACAAACTCAAGTAGTTGGCTACACATTAAACATAAAAAAAATTGTTTGTCTTTTATCTCTTAAAATTTGCATTTTGAGCAGATAATTTATCTCTTAGTACCCTTAAAACCCCTGCTGTAGAAGGTGTGTTTGTGATGGTTTAGCTGTGATTGTGAGTACAAAAGTTAATGGCGGTCTATGAGATGTCCTCACTAAAGCTGCATGCACACTGCCAGCGACTAGCAACGGCAGAGCAATGCAATCTCATTCACTTCAGTGACACAAGTGACAGTGGCCCTCTTCCAAATGGCCCCCTTAACGCCTTAAAAGTCTGCACTTTGGTAACAAAATGCTGCATTAACTGTCATGCAGAAGTCTTCTGTGAAGCTCGCCCAAGTACAGGCTCAGGAAAAGTGTGCATCAAGGGCCCATATCTACAAAAAATGGGGTGCCCAAGACCACCCTTTTGAAACCTTAAATGACAAATGGGACCCCCTATGTTCATGCAGAACCCATTTCAAGACGTCAAGTACCTATTTGGGACAGAGCCAGTGACGTGACAATGTTGAGAAATGTTTCACTTTATGCAAATGATGACTGCCTTTCAGGAGCGTCTACCAATGGGAGTGAAGCAGTGGAGATCATGTTATCCATCTTTTGTCAGTTACTGAGTGAGAAGATTTGTTTATAGTTGTTACTAGGATAATCAGAATTAGAGACGCCCCCCAACGACCTTATTAAAAGAGACGGGCGACAAATTCGCTGGCAGTTTGCACGCAGCTTAACATAGTGAAACATACCTTCGGGTGTGTTTGGTGTCATTCTATATGGATTTTTTTCTTGCAGATGGAGACAATTGTGCCCACAGCATAAACATAGACAGTGATCTTGATCCTTAACTGGATATCGGCGGCTCTTATTGCCCACTCCGATTGGTCATGCTGCAGTTTTGCCACCTGCCACGTAGCTAAGAAGCGATGGGATGAAATTACCTTGACGATTGGACAACTCTGCAGACAACATTTTAGCGATATAAAAAGCTTGCGGTATAAAAGGCCGCAATCTTATCTGAAAATGATGCCAAATTGCATTCATCACATCCTGTTTGTTTGTGCATTTCGATTACAGTCCGTTCCGGCAATTTCCTGTATAATTCATACTTCAGTAAATTCCCTGCCCGTTTTCTCCGGCGCCTTCCGCAGGTGTCAGAGGTTAAATACCCATTGTTACGTTATACGGTATATCTAATCAAGAGAGTCTGAGCGTAATGAAAGCCAGTGAACATATGTGTACTACTAACAGATAATAAACTGCCATTCTCTATAAATTATTCACGGATGAGATGAGATTTAGGGGGTTATGAATCATTACAAGGCTTATCTTATCAAAATTAATAACCCAAATGGTATTGCACCAGTTGTTCACTTGGCATGAGAGTTTGGGTTTTGTACCATAATGTGCATCACCGCAATCCATCGTTTCTCTATCCCGTAATGCCTCTTATCTGATGTAAATAAAACAAGTCTCGTCGGACAGCAAGATTTCTGATTGGCCACAGAAGTACAATAGTGGCTAATTAGCGGCTAAAAGACAATGTAGGACTGATGGGAGATAATATCAGCACCCACACAGTATAAATGCTCATAAAACCGGGATCGCTCAGTGTAAGTGAGCAAAGTGGAGATGAGAGAGAAAGAGACAATCAAAGGGAAGAGGGATAATCAGGGAAGTATTATAAAAGAGAATTGATGCTTGAATACGGGGTCCGAACATCTGAGGTGACATTGAACATTTCAATTGTAGCTGGAAATAAACAATGTTTTAAAGTTTTAATGACGTAAAGATAAATGAAAAATGAAAACACTAATCAAATGAGTGAATTTATGACATTGGCTGTATTCTCAAGGCCAGATTTGCTTGCTTTCATTAAAGCACGCAACATGCTCCCTGGAACGTTCGCAAATCATGCTGGGTAAACATGGATCATCAGGTTTCACTAGTGAAATCCATGCCAGCTCCAATGCATGCTGTCATTAAAGAAAAACAACGCAAAATAAAAACTTCTTCTGACAAATGTTAATTCTTCATCTCAGCTTCTCTTTAAAATCGCTGATAAAAATGCAAATGAAAGCATTTGAGTGGTCTCAAACATTTAAGTAACGTGATAAATTGCATGTGTTGTACTGTATAATGCATTTACATATACAACAGCTCACGCTTTAACTTAGCTTTGATCGTTCAGTCATTAGCATCACCGTGGCATGCATGACTGAGAGTTGGGTTACTACGGCAACAGTAAATGATTTTATTATGGTAGCCTCTGACATCAATTTGTCACTGACTGCATCGCTGATGCCCTGTACTTGCATTTAGATAACAAACTCTGGCTGCATTCATTCTGTCAAATTTATGCTGCCAGTGGTACACCCATCACAAGCCAGACTAATGCTTTAAGCTAATTTGTCAGAGCATTTATCATCTCTTTACTCGCTCGCTCGGTCTCTCTCGTGCTCAACCCAGCAGAGTTTTATGTTTTTTTTATCAGCCATGATGGAAAACCACTCAAAAACATTGCTATGTTCTAAAGATAAAATTCAGCTCAGGGCATGGTGACCAAAACCTTAAACCTGGTTCAAATTAATCCCCCTTCCCAAAAGTTGATCTTTGCTGGGTACCTGACCGCCCTTCAGTCACGCACTTTGGGGAGTTATCTATTAAATTGGAATCATCATTTTATGAGAAAAATAAGGAATTAATTCTCAAATATCTTTCTCAGGAGTCTTGGCTGACTTTAAGTAACCTTCCTTCTTATAGTCACAATTCTGCTATTTTGGAAACTTTTCATGCCAGAGTTTTCACACTAATAAGACTTTCCCTTCAGTTTTAATTAGCATTATCTACTAGTGTTTACACAGGCGAGCGATTCAGGTCATAGACAAACTAGGACAGTAGTGGCATCCTTGCTTATTTTTCTGCATCTGTATGCAATCTTGAGGATGGGAGGATGGATAAAAACTCATTGTGGCTGTTGATCGGATGCTGAAAGACTAGATGATGGTGAATAATTGATGGTATGGTCTCGCTATAAGTCTGTCTGGTGATATCTTTAACTCCTTTGACTTCCGATTTTTTTTCTATTTCTTACGCGAACATGGCACAGACAGATGTCCACTAGAATTGCGTATAAATAATAAATGACCAAAGAAAACCAACCTAAAAAGTGCCAACATAACGGGGCGGTTTCCCGGACAAGGATTGCACTAGTCCTAGACTAAAATCAGAGGTGGACACTACTTGAATATTTTAGTTACATTTTCCAAGCATCTGTGCTTTATCAGTTTGTCTTGGGAAAAAATACTTTACAAAAAAATGTTCACTACATTCTAAAGCATAAAATCATACTGTGTATTCCTTTCATAGTGCATATGAAAATCGATTTAATACCTACTTACAAATTGTCTACTTTTACTTTTCTTGAGTAAAAGTAAATTACTTTTTCCTTAAGTATAAGTAAAAAAAATCTAGATATTTCATGTACTTAAATATTAAATATAAACCAAAAACTTGAAATTATGAAATGTAGTGGAGTAAAAATTATGATAATATGCTTTGGAATGTATGTTTTCCAAAGAAAAACACTGATAAAATATGAATACTTGAAAATTTACTTTTATGTAAAAAGTAAAAATACTTAAGTAGTGTTTGCCTCTGCCTAAAATAAATGTAAGAGCTGTCCAAACTGAAAACAATTTGCAGTGACATATCTTAAATACCCTTTGTTTTGCCTCACAAGGCGGCACACAAGTAATGCTTTTAGTAAGGCATATTTGTTAAAAAATATTATATTTCATAAATAAACTAAGGAATAGTCTTGGTTTAAGCAAAACCCTGTCTGGGAAACCACCCCAATACGTTTTAACTCTTTCAACGCAATTCCCTGCCAATAACGAGAATTTCCGGCGTTCCGCAATACCGCTATTATCCACCAGGTGGCGCACTTCCGAAATTTATACATCCCGGAAGTAACGCCTTACGTAAAAAAGCTAAGAACTCTGTCTATGTTTCTGCCTATGATCTCTATCAAAAGACCTTCACAAAAATGGGATTATCTCAGCTTTTTGCTCAAAATTGGGTGTTGTTGAATATTTGAGAGGTGATAAAAGAGAACTAATAAAGGTAGAATGAAACGTTATTTTGTTTGTTTGTTTGAAAGCAGAAGGTCTGTTCTTTCATTTCCCAAATGGCGCACTTCATGTGGACTTTCGGTCTCGTGGCCTTAAATTGCGCGTTCTCGCTTAGTCTACGAGTCCGTAGGCTGTCACATCTGTCATTTTTACGCTTTGAAGTGTGCTCATCAGCGCCTCCTTTGCCCCCTTGATGCGATCTTCAGCGAAGCCCGCACTGCAGCAGGCTTCGAGCACTTTGCCAACCCAGAAGTCCTTGCAAAAGGGCAATCAGACCAATCAGACAACGAAAGGGAGGAGTTCACACTGACTGGCAACTTCTCTACCTCTTTCCGGTGTGATGCTCGAGTCTGTCCCAAAATACGACTCCGGTGCACCAACGTGGACTCGCATCAAGGGTCCCTAAAGTCTGGACTACGTGATGTCATCAAAGTGTGGACTCTGAGGAGGACCACAAGTCCGGAGTGTGCCATTTGGGACAGGGCGAAAGTATGTTTAACGTTATATATTTAAAGAAGAACATTTTCTGGAAGGCATTAAACTTTTGTGAAAATCATGAAAAATGCTGGCGTTGGCTGGCAACTTTTTAAAATGCTGGCAGGGAAAGAGTTAACATGCTGTACATAGTTGGAACCAGTGAACCCTTGGGGTTGTGTGCAGATGTTGCAGGGACTTTTATTGTACAGACAAAATGTTTATAAATAAGGATACATTTTCAAATGATCAGTTTGGTCTATGTAACATATTAATAATTGCTGTAAAGTATGATAATATTTTAATACTTACAGTATAGGGGGTCCCTGAGAGTTTTCTGCCCTTGAAAGTTTTGTGAAAAAAAATATGTGAGAAAGTCATAACAATAAAGTTGCAAATTTAATTATAGAGGTGAATAAAGGACAATGGTGGGAGAAAATGGATTCACAAATGAAGAAAACTATACCCCTAAAGAGCATGACTAAAAATTCTGAGAGCACTGCAATGATGAACCTCTCTTATACCGCAGCCATGACAAATACCCACAACAATTTATCTACTGCATTTATCAGACCTGACTTGTGCTTTTCATCTTAATGAAGGATTGTGTTTACACATGGCTACCCATGTCAATCCAGTCCCCACCATAGCTCTCACATCCTTTGGCAGTAAATACTTTAAATAAATGAAACAAGAAAAGCTGAACCAAACAGATATCCGCTAGTAAAAGAGGTGTGTTGGGACCATTTCTCAAATCTGGAAGGGCCTGGGAATGAAACCTATTGAGAGACTGCCTTCGTAATTTGTCACATCACCTTTAAGTCTGTAGCTTTCGTGGGGCTGAAAAACGAAGAGCGAACTACACTACAAAGAGCAATCAACCAGGCTTTGTCCTAGGTTTTTCCTTTTGCTCCTTATTGTTTGCACTGTCAAAAAATGGTCCCAAGCTGTCACTAGGGCAGTACCGTTTGAAAAGGTCCTAACTATTTGAATATACTGCTCAGATTGGATACAGATGTATACATTTGTACCAATCTGTACCTCAGGGTTTATAATATGAACATTTAGGTGCAAAGGTGTACTTTTTTAAAAGGGGTCTGCCCCAGTGAGAGCTAGGGACCACTTCTGACCTTTTATCTGACAGTGTGTACAAGGGTGGCACTTATCAGTGAGTGCAATTATCGTTACTTGCAATCCCACACACGTTGCTGTGTTACAGTCAGGGTTGGGTATAACGTTTTAATCTTAGCGATTGCGATGCCAATTCCACTTATCGAATCCGGTTCTTATCAATTCCTGGTTCCTATTTCAATATGTTAAGTGAGAGAGTGTTATTTTATTCTTGCCACATTTAGTATATAACTGTTAATTGTGACAATTCGTCTAAAAATAAAATTGCAAAAAGTGCCAGAATGAATGATTGAAACTGCAGGGCTCTCAATTTTTATTAAAAGTTTGGAGTGAGATTAGGGCAGGACCAATAAGGTATTTGCAGTAGTGCCCCCTCTGCCCCACCCAATTTTTACAAGTTTGTGCTAGCAATTAAAATGTTCCTATTGTTCATAACTGACAAGCACAAATAGAAATTCTAATGGTGCATGCTTCAAAAAGACAAAGCGCAACGCGTCATAACCTGAAAACCACGCCCACCGGGGCGGGGGGAAAACAATCCATCCGTCTCCATAGATTTTGTATTGTGAGAGGCTGCCTCCTTGTCATTTCTGGCTTATAACAAAAAAAACAGAATAATGCCTAAAAGCTGCTGTGTGACAGGGTGTTCAGCTAACAAGCCAAAAAAAACAGAAATACGTTTTTATAAGCTGTCGACCCCAAAAAAATTAGCGTTTAAAGACACAAAAGTGGAAACAGGCAACTTTTCATAGTACTACTATTAGTAGAACTGCGCCCACTAGATGGAAAACATAGTCGGCAATCCACTTTTTTCTCCTTAAAGGCTGGGTTTTTATGACTCGACAGCTTATAAAAACTTATTTCTGTTTTTTTTTTGGCTTGTTAGCTGTACACATTGTCACACAGCAGCTTTAAGCCATTATTCTGTTTTTGTTTAAGCCAGAAATAACAAGGAGGCGGCCTCTCGCAAATAAAAATCAATATAGACGGTTGAATTGTTACCCCTACGGTGGGCGTGGTTTTCAAATTAGCATAACTGCGATCTGTCTCTATTGGGGCGTGAAAGCGATACGTGAAATTTTAGTCATTCGAGACATTCACGTGGAAATTTGTGTCATGGGAGGGGCTTCTGCGACTCCGCTGAGACTTTGCTCGCTTCCTGTAATCACGTCACTACTATAGCAAGGTCCGCATTTGTTAACACGGCGCGGAAATCCGCCAAAGATCAGGTGTTTCAACTTGTGCGTTTCCTGCGGAAATGCTAAATTCATGCGGAGTGCGCCATCCGCGCCGAAGGATGCCTAATCGCATCTTTGCATTGACTTAACATGTAAATCACTTGCGCTTGCCACCTCTACCGCGTCTGGTGTGAACCCTGCATAACAATTGTTCAGTTTGATAAAAGACAGACAAATTCATCAAAAAATACAAGGTGTGAGTGTGTGGACTGGCTAAAATTCGTGTCTCACAGTGAATGTGTGACACTTGAGAGCCCTGCAAATTTATATAATTTTAAATCAACTATGTTGTCCTGTAGCTGCCTAATTTTTTTGTCTTTATCTTACAAAAGAGATGTTTTCCAAAAAATCCAGAAGTTTGCAGAGGTATTGACTCCCTTACTCAAAATATCCTTGCCACATGTATTGCATTTGACAATATACAGTCTTTTTCACAAAGTTTAACCAAACTTTTAAACATTTGCTATGGTACAAGTGCCGAGTGTAAAGTACTGTGCATGTGCGTAATGAGAGGTTTGTCGCAGGTCCTGGCAGATAGATCCAACTGTTAAACGCTCACTGCTGTTCGCCATCTGAGAATGACTGAAAAAGTCAGGAATCGATAAACAGAATAGAAATTCACTCGTCATATTGATTCCCTGATTTATTTTTTTTGTAACTGGTTCTAAAATAGAACCGGTTCTTGATTCCCAACCCTAGTTATATAGTGCTCTTTGCTGTGAATAAGTATACTGTGAACACCAGTAGGGAGTGGATTGAGACACCCATACTCTCACAGATGCAGCACATTGCAAAAAACATGTTATTCTTGGCTGGAAACCCGAATATGATTACAATGATAGATTAAGTTAGAGAGGAAAAATGCGGGAAGCAGAGGTGATGGGCTATGCAAAGAAACTAAGTAAATGAGGATTAATTACCAAGATTAGCACATACTTGTGTGCTGAAGAACTCTGCGCTCAAGAATTGCTGTCTAATTAAAACACAATGTGCAATTGAGTAGGAAGGGGTGAGCAAAAATTAGGCAGAAATCGAAAGGTTACAGATAAAGAACATGTAACAAAGTGAACGCAATGAATAGCGGAAAATGAAAAAAACAAGCAGGAAGAAAAGCGCTCAACATTCTAATGCACAGTGCTTCGTCAGGTCCTTACTTTATTCTATAACACCCCCTCCCACCCACCAGCCTTGTTTTTCTGAGACACAAAAAAACGTTTCAATCAGGTGAAGCTTCTAAAAGCTAATAGTCTCAATACAATGCTAGTCACAGTCTATCGTCTCCATTCACCACCTAGCATCTTTGGCTACATGCTCAAATAAGCAGACATGCTCTCCATATTCACTGCAATTATATTACGTTAGCTACAATTGCACATCCCATCTGACTCACTTTAATTCAGTGAAACGCTGTATGTAGCCTCACGCTAGCAGGAAATTGAGTTAGTACAGAAGTATTGATTTGTGTTTGCTCTAAAGCGTCACTCCACAGAATCCCAGAGACAGACTGCTTTTAGCGTTCTAATTCTTCAATATAGAGCCAAAAGATTGACTGAGTGTTAATTGCATGATGCAGTCATATTTACGGGCATGAAATACATAACTAACCATACAGAGAAAGAATATGGACGAATTAAAAAGCAGGTATAAATTATTGATGAAAGCATCTGAGCTGACAGATCTGAGCTCAATCAAAAATCACTTTATCAACGAAGCAATGCAGTGAAAATCTGTGCAATGCCATTTGCATGGAAATGTTCATGCAGCTGGGACTGTGAAAGTGATTTACATCCAGGGCCGCTCATGCTTTTGCCCTTTTTCATCCTCTCTCTCAAAGACCTACATGTCAAATCAAATAATGACAAATGGCAGTGTCATTTTTAAGGATGTTTCTGATATCATACACACCCAGCTCCCGCCTCCATCTCCAAAAACCAAACATATCCATTCTCTGGCATCTCTGTGACTGTGTGCCATCGCAAGTTTCATTTGCCACAGGCTGTGTTTACTTACTTAAAAATATATATATCACACACACTCTCTCATTCTTTTCTCGTTCTTCTTAATTGAGTTTTTTAATTTGTAAGTTTGCATCAGCCAACTACTTGTGCTACAACACAAATTGAACCAGGACTACATTTTAAACTGAACATTCTTGGAGAAAAATCAGCCACACTGTAAAAAAAATTCTGTAGAAATTACAATGTTATTGCAGCTGGGTTGCCGGTAATTTACCGTAGATTTAAATTTATGTTATTTACTGGCAAGACTTTGTTCAAAGTTAAATAAATTTTAAATATTAACAAGTCTTTATCTTTACAGAATAAAACTATACAATAACAGCCTCATGCAAAGCATTCTGGGAACCAGAAATCATCATCAACCTTTTTCTGTTTTTTGCTTCAGATTTTGTTTCCCAGAATGTTTTGCTTGATGCTGTTTTTTTAGTTTTACCCTGTAAAGACAAAGACTTGTAAATTTTTAATGTTCATTTTACTTTGAACAAAATGTTGCCAGTAAATAACATAAATTTAAATCTACGGTAGGTTACCTGCAACCCAGCTGCAATTTCTACGGATTTTTTTTACAGTGCAGAAATGTAAAAAAATATATATTAAATAAAAAATTGTCAGTCACAGTTTTCTGCCTGTTTCTCCACGTTTTCCTCAGTTATCGCCCTCGGACTCAATTTCCCCAAATCCTTGTCACTCCTTCACCTGAACTGTGCTTTTATCCTCACCTGACAGTCATCACCCTCATCACTCCATTGTTTTAAAGAGTAACTAAACCCTAAACCAACTTTTTTAAGTTAACGATCTGTAAGAATGATGCTTTTTTAGTGCTGTTCATTGATTTTAGTAAGTTTTTTGACATTTGGGTATAAAGTGTTTCAATACTACAATATATTGTGTAAAAACGTCTGAGTGCTGCCCTCTTCAGGTTGAACGGTGGCTACTGCAGTTGAATTTTCCTATTGGATGTTGGGTCCAAAAATTACTCGTGACGTAAGCAGATTCAAGCTCACCACGCCCTTGTTATGATCTCACCACACACTAGTTCGTCCCCTCTATCTCTGTTGGGATCTGCCCACTTTTCTTGCATTTTTCAAATATTGCCAGTGGGTGGAGTCAGGCTCTGACCAGGGGTTTAGTTACACTTTAAATGCCCTGCTGTTTCCTTTGTCCTGGTCCGTTCTTGTCTGTTGCATGGAAGTTGGTGTATGTTTCTTAGTCTTTTGTATTAGTGATGCAAAGTCCGATTCATTTCCTCGTACCGGCTCTTTTTGGACTGTTCGGCTCATTTCACCGGTTCAAAAAGCCGTTTCACTGGTTCCTGACGTCATCAAGAAATGACATCACTACTTGTATCAATGAAACATTCAAATAAAGTTGTTTGTGTCAACACATTAAAACATTCATATAAAAAGTTGTTTTTGTGAAGGCATAGCTGATTTATTGCCTTTCATTCACAAGTTAGTAAGTTTATTTATTCTTTATATACTAAGGATATGCAGAACACATCCTGTGGTCACAGTTTCAATCGCAGACCGTAAATGCCAGATACAACAGTTTTGACTATACAACTTGAATAAGATTCCTAAAAGTTTGGCACCTACATTACAGACACTGATGCACAATTGCGGATGTGTTCTGCATATCCTAAGTATATAAAGAATAAATAAACTTGTCTTTTAAACTCATTGGTTTTCCTTAACCAACTTAAATATGATTTGCATGCACAATAAATCGTACTCAAACTAAAGCTTTATAATAAAACAAGCATATCAAGAAACGAATAAAACAAGAAACTTCACGCATCAGGCTCGTTCAAATGCTTGGTGATACACATGCAGTGTCAGCAACTCATTCATCAGAATCGTCTGCAATCCTCGCCTCTGCAATCATCGACAAACTTCAACAGTTGGTTGAACCCTATGGGTTAAACCGGCTCATTCAGTTCTTTTTGAGTCAGACGTGCTATTTCGGCTGTGCGTCCTGCGTCATCAACCCGGAACCTATGCCTGAAACTAAAATTCGATTCAGTTTGATTTGCGAAATGGCTCGACCGGCTCAAAAGAATGATTCGTTGAAGAACCTAACATAAATATTTTGTATATTTAAGTGATTTTATCATTAAAAGTTATATTTTTGCTTGCCTTTATTATCCTACACCAACCATGGCACATATATTTTTATGTTACTTTGACTCAACAAATTAAGTTAATCAAATTCAACTTGCTTTTTTAAGTTATGTCAACTTATCACAAGTCAAAACTTAAAATATTAGGTTGAATTGACATAATCAAGTTGTTTTAACTAACACCGTAAAAAAACCTACACTTTATAAATTGCAGCATCAAGTTAAAACAACTTGGTTTTGCAAGTCAATTCAACCTACTATTTTAAGTATTGACCTGTGATAAGTTGAACATAACTTTTAAAAACAAGTTGAAATTATTGAAATGTAATTTGTTAACTTAAAGTTACATAAAATATGTTGCTTTGACAAAAATGCTGCATTTTATTTTTTTATTGAAAATGTACAACCCTTATACTTAAAAACCATAAAGAGATCAATGTCACCCCCATGATACATTCTAAAAGATTTTGGGTTAATTTTAACCCAGCATCAAAAGGTGTTTAAATAACCCAGAATATGTTTATATTTGACATTTTGGGTTTAAACAACCCGGCAAAGGTTGAATCACTGTTAGTAAAAACAAACGGTGCTATATAGCACCAAAAGTGGTTCTTTGCTCGTAATCATAGAAGAACCCTTTTTTTAGTGCCATATAGCACCGGTGAAGCACCTGTGTAGAACCATATGGGGGCCATATAGCACCACTATAGCACCAAATATGGTTCTACATGGCACTATGCGGTTCTACACAGGTGCTTCACCGGTGCTATATGGCACTAAAAACGGTTCTTCTATGATTACGAGCAAAGAACCACTTTTGGTGCTATATAGCACCATTTTTTTTTTAGAGTGTAGTGTTTATTCATTAGTATTAGATCATGTTTGCATATTATTGCACATTTTATCCACATTTTGAAACACAACCCAAATGTTTATGTCACAGGAGTGACGATCTTTTAGGCGGAACCAAAAATTGGGAAAGTTTGGTTCCGCCCGGATGTTTCCGCCCGGACCGGTAAGAGAAAACACCGGACATCCGGTAGCGTCGCGAACGCTGTAATCAGCCAAATTACATACAGCTGAGAGTCATTAAGAGGGGCGCCGGGTGATTGGACGATGGCAACACTCAGGAGAGTATTTTAGAGCAGTTTAAACCACAGTTTGTGTGCTTATTATCCCTGTCGTTGGTGTGTATCGTAGCGCTGAGTTGGGCTCACCGGGTACGCTATTTTGGATTGCTGTATTTGCTCTCTCTCTCTCGTTTGGATTATAGACTTACATTGATGAAGATACCGAAGACCTTATAGGTAGAAGAATTAAACGAATACTGACCTTGGATGAAAGAAACGAAGGAAGGAAAGACGCAACATTGTGAGTATACGTTTGTGGAAAAGTGGTGTTGGTGGCTGAAAACCACCCTGTCTATGCATCTGGAGTCCTAGCAGTGTGAGATCAACCTTGGGGAACGTGGGACGAAGAAAGTGCAGCAGTTGTGAGTAACGGAGTCTCCTTATGGAAGTGTTGTGCATGTATTTGACCTGTATATCTCTTTGAGTGTTTCCGAAAGAGAGTGGGTGGCCCTACCCCTGAACCAGCGCGGTGGGTGAGCCGAAGGGTCTTTGTGCTGAAACAGCTCCAGTGACGAAAACAAACACTAGGCCGAGTTACCATCTCCATATTTTCGTCCAGAGCGAAGTAAAGGAAGACGGGCGTCTATTGTGTGCACTGAGCGTGGTGGGTGAGTCTTGGATGTAGAAATTTTCACTTGAAGTGGTGCTGTGTAATGCTGTGTATTGCAGTGAGATTGCTGTTGTCTTGTCTGACGTACCCCCGCCTCCGGTCACTCGTTCCTGAGACGACGAAGAGGAAGAACGGTCCTAGAGTAAGACCTGTACATGAATATGCTGTGAGTGTGTTTCAGTCTTAAAATCACGGAGTGGCATCTCGAAGTATTTTCCCAGCCGAACGCTCGGCGGACTTGAGTTTAGGAGTGGCGGTGAAGAACTGTGCTATTGATGGTGTGTGAGTATTACCTATAATATTGCTACCTTACCTGTGTCTTTTTATCATCACAGAGCTTGAGGCGAAGGAGATCCGCCGCCCCGAGGTCTCGACGAAAGGGCGCCCCGGTCCAGTTTTCGATTGACCAACGGGTCTCGAGGAAAGGGCAGCGCTCGACCCGGTGTGCCGGCGTGACGTTCTCGCCCCTCTGTAGACCAACAAGCTCGCCGAGAGGGTTTTGGCCCCCGGCGTCACATAGGAAACCACTGTCCAGTTGACGCATCGCGTAGCCAGCTATCGTAAGTCCGCCACCCTGTTAAATAATATATGACCTGTTAAAACTGCCAAATCAACAGGGAAGAGGAGTGTTGTGAGAGCTGTGCAGAGAGCCATACCTACCTCGAAGCGGTAGTCAGCAGACATCTGTGGAGAGAGAGAGAGAGAGAGAGAGAGAGCCAGCGTGAACGCTGAGATATCGAACTGTGAAGAGAGCCATACCTACCTAAAGCTGTAGTCAGCGCAGAGGTGAGAGAACCATTGGAAACCGATTCATTGTGCCTTTGTGTCCCAGCAGTCATCTGTGGAGAGAGAGAGAGAGAGCCAGCGTGAACGCTGAGATATCGAACTGTGAAGAGAGCCATACCTACCCAAAGCTGTAGTCAGCGCAGAGGTGAGAGAACCATTGGAAACCGATTCATTGTGCCTTTGTGTCCCAGCAGTCATCTGTGGAGAGAGAGAGAGAGAGAGCCAGCGTGACCGCTGAGATATCAAGCCGTTCAGGAAAGCCCAACGTACCAGAAGCTGTAGTCAGCGACGAGGTGAGAGAAACCATTGGAAACCGATTCACAGTGCCTTTGTGTCCCAGCAGTCATCTGTGGAGGGGTAGAGAGAACCAGTGTGAGTGTTAAAGGAACGAGCAAGGAAGGAAACCCATACTTACCAAAAGCTGCAGTCGGTGAAGAGGTGAGAGAACCCTTTGAGGTCGATCCACCGTGTCCTCGTGTCCCGGCTGTAGTCTGTGGAGAAAGAGAGAGAACAGGGAAGGAGAGTGAGTCGACAAGCAAGGAGCTGTGTGAGATAGGCGGTGAACCGCCTCGAGCTAGCTACAGGTACACGGATGAGAAAAAGTCCATACCAACACTGATTTTGATCTATTCTGCCTCCAGGAAGGAAGAGGAGCGCGCCACGGGCAGAGGGAACCAGAGGCGGGAGCCCGTTCCCCGACGCAACCCCCACCCCCTGTCACTCACTTGCTCGTGGCCCCCTGGAGGGCAGAGCCGGACATTAGTTTTTAATTCCCCTTTCCCCAAATCCCAGTACCTTTTAAATATTTAAATAAATAAAGAATATTTTTTATACTTACCTGTTCCTCGTTGTTGTTTGGTCATTGGGTTGGTTTTGGGGACCTCCTCGAGGTGGAAATTGAGAAGGGGCGTGGCTTAACCACTAGCAGCCAGCCCCTGGCTTGTGACATTTATACGAAGGTCAAGTTTATTTATTTTTGCTCAAAACAGGCCTTAGGGAATGTTATTGTCTCTGTTTGGGAGTGTTAAAGCAATAGACACTGATATCCCTGCATGCTAAAGAGAGACTGACCCAAATTTCTTTTGACGTATGTCACTTAAACGCATCCCTTTCAAAGAAACAAACTCTTTCTCCCTCTGTATCACTCTCTTTCACTTTTTCTAAGTGTCAACAGTCATTTTCAATAATACCAGACAGCAACAATGGAAAGATGAAGGCTCAATTAGAAAAGTTTTGTTTAGAAAGAATAAAAGAAAATATGCCTGTGAAACATCTGGACCCTTTTGAATGCATTTTCCAGCAAACAAAGAGGGGGAGATGCAGCCCCGGCCTCTGAGGCAAACACACAGTGATTATTGAACGACTCTCTTTATAAACACTCTCCTACCCTTAATGGAGGCTTTTTAGTAGCTTCCTTGCTGCGATCAATTTGGTCCCCACTAACAGTCAGACCGAATTTACCAGCGGACGCTAGGAAGTTGGCCCGGTGTGATCGGAAGGTCTCCGTTCAAGGGGGATTTTGGAAGATGAGGGCAGTTTTTGCACAATTAGACAAGCAAATTAAAAGTGGCAGAAACTGTGCGATTGCCCGAGGGGCTCTGCTATCCTTCACTCCCCCAGCTTCCCTCTTCGTTGTTTTTTCCAGAGAAATTCTTATTGTGCTTGGTTTTGTGCTTGGCACGAGATTTCTCTCTGCAGCTGCCATCACTTTCTGTCAGTATTTTCTTAAGTTCCTCTGCTTGTGTGGCTAAAGTTTTATTTTAGCCTGTAACCGTGATGTGTATGTATGTGTGTTTTTTTGTAGAAGAAATTTGAAAACAAAGTGAAATTTAATTTCATATTTGGCCTGTGATGCAGAACACCTTCCATGTACATATATACTGTATATATACGCACACATACAGTAAATCTCTATATATGGTATCAAAAAAGAGACATTTTTAAACCTTACTGAAAAGAGGAGTTTATGTTTTACCCTTCAGATTTGATTCATAGTCTCCGGCTAGTGTTTTTCAGAGTTGCATTTGCTTTTTTATGCTGCTCTCACCTGGGTGTTTTTCATCTTCCCAGCAGCACCATTTGTGTGTGTATCTGTTTGTGAAAAATATTAGAAAGTATATTATTTACAATGATCTGTTGACATTTCAAGCTGACCTTTATGCTAAAAACAGTGGACACGGAAAGCGAAGTATCCCATTAATGGGTGATTCTGTGTGTTCTGCTGATTTTGAGGTCCATTAGGTTTGTTAGCCTCCTAGCACATCAAATATAAAGCATTGTTCTACTCGGCTTACCCAAAGGCTAATTGTGATTTTAGGATTTGAAGGTACATTTAGGAGGTCATTTGACCACAAACAAGCTTTTTGTCTCTACAGTCCAATGTAGATGTGTTTCTCATAGTACTATACAAAGGTTTATTTTGCAACATATGTAAACTATTAAGTGCTGCACATAACTCCCAAGATACAGCTAATGAATATTAAGCAATCATTTTAAATAGTATTTGCAATGTTTACATGTCAATTTATTAGTAGCATGACTTGGGAATGATGCACGACCATTCAAAAACATGACTGGGGTTCTAACGATACAAAGCTTAATGCAAATCGGTGAAGTGTCCCTTTAACATATATCAGTGCCATTGTTTTGTGTCAAGGTGCACACCAGTAATGTTTTTTGTAAGGTTTGTTTGTAAAAATACTTGAATGTCCTAATATAACTAAGGCCTAATCCTGGATTAATATAAACCCTGTCCGGGAAACCGCTCCAATAAGTATAAGAAATGCAGTTCTTTTTTTTTTCTGTAGACCAAAATTAAGAATTCCTATGGTGAGTGTAGTATTGGGCTGACATGGCCTTAGTTTGCTGATTGTGCTCACAACAGCTAAAAGAAATGGGAAGAAATAAGCTGTGTTAAGCCATTTTTAAGAACGCCTCCAGCAGCACAAAGACAAAGTAATTGAATGATAGTGTGCACACTCGCACGGAAACTGTCCATGGTGCTGAAATTGGAGCGTTTGGGCATAAGAATTCCTTTTATAATACAGTGCCGTGAGACAGTGGAGAGGAGATCAGAAATAACCTTTTTGGGATTTTTTTTTATTGAATTGAACAAACCATTCAACAGTATTACATATGAATGACCCATAGTTTTCAAACTTTAATAGGAGGTCATAATGGAAAAGCAACATCATGAAGATGTAAAGTTAGGCATCTTGCAGTGAACAAGAGGTAGATGAATACAATATATTTTACTTGCACCTCTTATCTACACAGGTTAAAGAATGGTATGGTTAACACAATGGGGTGATTTTCACTTTAGTGGTTAGACAGTACAAAACATTGACACTTTGGCAATCAACAATGAAAATATATGTAAGTTCTAATCCATTTAGGCCAGTGTTTCTCAAACTTTTTCAGCCCAAGGACCACTTCATCTTCCAATATTTTTCTGAGGACCACCTAACAGAATCTGACTCTAACACGCCCCCCAAAAATGGTTGTATCTATGGTAACAATATAATGCTGAAAAAAATTCCCCTTAATGTCCAAAATCACTGAAATTACAGGGATTAACATGAAACAAAAACTAGTACATTACAAAACTAATAGATCTGTGGATTTTAGCTGCTTTCAGTTTATGGTTGACATTAAGCTTTATTCTACATTTAAATAGGTAAATAAGATCCATATCACACTCATTGAGAATTTAACTCATTTACTCACTTTAATACAACAAATAAAGTTAAAACAGCCATAGAGTCCGGTCTCTTAACTCACCACAGTCAGCTATCGCGTCTTGAGACGCGAGCGGGGGAGGCGATCGCGTTGAACTTGTGGACCAAAGCGCGAATATAAACACGTGACACAGCTGCTCGCACCAGTCACGTGACTCGCGCTCTGCAGCTCATGCTGTATGAAACAGACGCACGCGCATCAACTCGTAACTGTAGGGCCCGTTGTCTAACTTACTAAATTTATTCTAGAGATGTCTTTTTTACAGACTACATAAAGGGACGGATCAAATTACCTTGGGGGCCGGGTCTGACCCGCGGGCCGCCAATTGAATAGCCCTATAAACACTTGCCTAATTTAGGTCATCTTTTGGCGGACCACTAGGGGGGTTTGGCGGACCACACTTTGAGAATTACTGATTTAGGCTATTAGACATGCTTAAGCAGTGAGTGAATGTTATCGGTGTCCATACTGTTAATGCAATAAATGATTTTAAACTGTGCTTCATCAAAACTAATTAACATAATAGCATTTCTGTATGTATGTAAGCTCGTAAACATAATGAAATACATAATGAAATTAACCTCAATAAAAGACGATAAAAACTAATGTGTAAAGATAATTAGTCTAGCACATGTTTGAGCTAGAAACGCAAAATACTCAGTTTTGGTTGAGATATGGGGCTTATAACATAGGCAAACAGTTTACTCCAGAAAAAGCATCGTCTCAGTATTTATTGGTAAACACAAAGAAGAGATGAGGCAAAGTCATTAGACACCATACGGTGTAAATTAATTAGAAAACGTGGCAAAAATTGCATCGGCGCGAGTGGTCATGTGACATGAACTTTTTTTATAATTATTTTTATTAAATATAAATGTAAATACAACACAATGAAACTGTTCAAGTAACATTTCAAGTGCTAGGGGGAGGTATCATTTCAAACAATATTATAAAAATACTTTGAAGAGAGTACACACTTGTAAAATATGGATAGTGTTTTTAGGCCAATATCGAGTCATTCGCTTCAATTTTAAAAACAATAAAACATGTTTTCCTGACATTTTACATGTCAATGTGAAATTTTGCCATAAAAGTAAAAAAGTATTAAAATAAGTGTGGGTTTGTTTATCAATAATACCTCAAAGAACATCTTTCCACTGTTTAGCATGTGACATGAACCCACAGTGCGTTCTTAGATGTGTTCAAGTTCAACTTCATGTGGCGCCAGAAGAACCGACAGGTGGATGACGTCAAGGTATCGTGAGAACGATTCGAGAAATCATACAAAGAAGTCTAATTTTTTATCGCTCTCATGGTATTTTGATGTCATTTGGGTCCTGGTTTTTTTTTTTTGGATGGATGCAGGTGACTTTTGAGAGTAACAAGTGTTCGAGAGGTTAAGTGAATCTCATTCATTGAGAGATTTCAGTTTTACTCACGGGGATAAGTAAATTATGAAATTTTAAGTATAATTTTTATTTTCACTTACATAAAACTTCTTTTGCATTTACTATAGATGGTTTCATCGGATGCCTTGTTATTAGGCTTATTTTGAGATGCGGCTTGCCTCGCTTGAAATTTAGACCAGAGCAGGTGGCTGCAGTGAGTTAAAAAGAGCTTTAAAGGGACACTCCACTTTTTTTGAAAATAGACTTATTTTCCAGCTCCCATAGTTAAATTTTTTTACTGTTTTGTAATCCATTTAACTGATCTCTGGGTCTGGCTGTACCCCTTTTAGCATAGCTTAGCATAATCCATTGAATCTGATTAGACATTTTGCCTTGCGCTCAAAAATACCAAAGAGTTTTGATATTTTTCCTATTTAAAACTTGACTTGTAGTTACATCGTGTACTAAGACTGACAGAAAATTTAAAGTTTTCTAGGCCGATATGGCTAGGATACTCAAAAGTAACTATTGAAAGTTACTGTTTTCAGGCGGCATGTTAGGGCAGAAATGTCCTTGATTATTACGTCAAAATGAAAATGTAGTTCCTAGCTTTATCAGCCTAGAAAAAACACAACTTTTAATTTTCCATTTGTCAACACTAAAGAATGTCTTTACTTAAAATCGCTCGATGCGAAGTTCGTCACATGTAGACCGTCATGTGTGTGGTTCATAATTTCAATGTTCATGTTCTGTGCGTCGAATGATCATATGTGCATCACGTGTCTTGTCAAAATAAGTGCCTGCTTTATTATAAAAGAGACGCTCGCGATTGCCAGATACTTGCATAATCTCATGCGTAATCAGAGTTTACTGTCTTGCGTGTATTTTTTAATTTTTTTGAATTTGCGCCCCTCGGATGAGCAGCCACGAGCCGCCACTGATCATTTACATCATTTGTTTATCAAGGCCTTTCTGTCACCATGATGACTAAAAAGTCATTTAAATCGTGTAGCTCCTCCCATAGTAGTACTGTAGCTTAAGGGAAAACACATACTGATAAAATATATAGACTGTTCATTGAAGTTCAGTTACGTCTCTGTTTGTTTAATGGTCTGGCTAGTGGCTAAACTGAACTCTGGAACAAATACCTCATTGAAAATGTCAATCATGGATCAACGGTGACTTAGGTTTGGCAGTTGATCTGTAGTTAACATTTTATACATTGATTTTACGTTAGCGCAGTGTAGTTTTTGATATGCTTTAGCTATAATTTGAACTAAGGTAATTTACTTGTTATTTATTTAAAAAACCGCAAGGCGCTCGACGAGCGCGCATAAACAGCGCGCAAACGCGCCCTGCCCATAGAATATCATTCAAAAAAGGCGCCTGCAACTGCCATAAACGCTTTTGGTGTGACTGGCCCCTAAGTGACTGGATAAAAAGTGTTAATGTAAATCGCATGTCATCAAGAGTACTTCAGCTTCATCTGGACTGTACTATAGTGTAGTATAGTTCAGCTTGCTTCCACCTGTGCTTTGTGAAACTTTCTGAAACGAGATGATAAGTGTGTAGAAATGTTGAGGAAGTTGAGCAGTGGGGTGCAGACAGGAAGATGCTCTGAATCAGCGGCAGGAAACAGACCCACAATCTGCCTTATATCAATAGCTGGTGATCGTCTGTGCTGAAGAATTCAATTCTCTCTTGAAGCTTCAGTATAAACAAGCCAGGGTGGCTATTCTATTTTCTCCGTTGCTTCCTCTTTTCACAGAGGAATGAATTGATCTGTGTGTGAAGATATTAGGGTCTTCCTGTGGAACACAGATAATTCGGCAGCACTGAGCAATGTGCAGGGAGTGTATGTGTCTAGATGTCTTTATATATATATATATATATATATATATATATATATATATAGAGAGAGAGAGAGAGAGAGAGAGAGAGAGAGAGAGAGAGAGAGAGAGAGAGAGAGAGAGAGAGAGAGAGAGAGACTTTGACTTTTAACACACTTTATTAAACCATCTGAAAAACATCGCATTATATCTTAAAGCGATCACAAAGCAATGTGATCAGGCCACATTAATAAATATAAATATGAAAAAGAAGAAATAAACAACCAAAAAAGAAAAGAAAAAGCAATAAAATAACTCGGGTTAAAGATGTAAAATCAACATCACCAATTAAAGGTTATTTCACCATCTTCACCAAGTAACAAAAGAGCTCCCTTAACGCACCATTTAAAATCAAATTCAAGTAGATTTTCAGTCATCTGAAAGAATCTGTGCTCCACTCTGACTCTAGATTCAACCAGAGCAGTGAACAACTTTAAAACATTTAAATCTCGTCCTTCAGCTGCCAGTTTGCGAGACTTCCAAATGGCTAGCTTAGCTTGTCCAGTTATAAAATTAGCCACCGTACACTGTTGTCTGTGTGTTTTTGAATATTTGCAACCGAACACAAAAAGTGACTTATCGAACACAAACCCCAAATCCCCAAGTATTTTCCCAAGCAAGGCAAATAGTGGAAACAATCTTGAACACTCAGTAAAAGCATGAAATACAGTTTCAGTTGCAGAACAGAAAATACAAACTGGTGAAATGTTCACATTGAACTTAGAAACATGGGTGTTAGTTGGCAAGACACAATGTAGTAATCTCCACTGTAAATCTCCCGATCGTTTAGGTAGGGGACTCTTATAAAAAAGCCTCCAAGAAGGTGAAAGTCCAGCAGAAACCAATAAAAAATCTCTCCATTTTGTGTCACATTTTTCCTTAATAACCTCAAAATGGTCTGTTTTAACACAAATCTGATAAAGTTCCTTTTTCCCAGCCTCCTGAAAAAGAAGTTCATGTAACCCTTTAAAAGACAGCAGTTTCCCTTCACAGTCGTCCTCCGAAAAAACCTTAGGCGACACAAATAGTGTAGGGAAAGCACATTTGTCAGAACCTCCAGCCAAGAAAGAGTTAACAAAACCGAAGAGTGGTGAGGGAAGGGCTTCTTTCAACCCTCCTATAGTCCGCTCTATCACCCTAACTGATCTGAAACCAGACTGATTACAGATGTCCATCACTGACCTCCATGTTTTAGAGGAAAAGTCAATTAAATGAGAAACCTTAGTTAACCCATTTTCCATAAAAGTTCTAACAATGGCATTAGACGTACAAGAAGTTTCACCTAAAAAGGAATTATAAAACAGAGGCTCCTCAAGGCCATAATGATCTTTTTCATTCCTAAGCAGTTTAAAAACTGTCCAGGACCTTAAAACAGAACCATAAAATTTTGCATCAGCTAAAAAACTTTTGTCATAAGAAGACATTAAGAACAGCTGCCTATCAAGACCGAATCCACCAAAAGCCCTAAGCAAAGCAAGGCCAAAGGATACCCATGGCCTAGCTTCCACGGGGTAAAGCAAGCTTTGAGCAGTTCTTAACCTCAAGGCCTTAACCTTTGCTGATAAATCAATTAACCCCTGACCTCCTTCAATAACTGGCAAATAAAGAAATGCAGGGGGGAGCCAGTGATAACCATCCCAAAAAAAGTTAACAAAAACCTTCTGCAGGCGTTGAATCAAATCTTTTGGTGGGTCAAGCACATTCAAACGATGCCACATCATGGAAGCTGCTAAATTGTTGACAATGAGGACTCTTCCCCTGTATGACAATTGAGGTAGAATCCATCTCCATTTTTGTAGGCGACCAGAAACTTTTTCAAAAACACCCTCCCAATTTTTCTGCATATAATGATCAGTTCCAAGAAAAACTCCCAGCACTTTAAAACCTTCCAAACTCCAGGTACAACACTGAGGAAGATCTGGGGGGCCTCCATCTTCCCATTTACCAAGCAGAAAAGAAGCACTCTTTTGCCAGTTAATTCTAGATGAGGAGGCTTTCTGATAAGTCTCAAGGGATTCCTTTAAGTTCCTGATATCCTGAAAGGATCTTATAATAACAGTAACATCATCTGCGTAGGCAGTGAGTCTAACAGTTTCCAAAACAGCAGTGGACGGACACACTGTTGATATGCCACAGAGCTTGTTTCTTAAAGCTACCAGTAGAGGTTCAATAGCAATAGCATACAGAATCCCTGAAAGACCACATCCCTGGCGTATACCTCTGCTTACTTTAAAAGGTTTAGTGAGGGAGCCATTGATTTTTAACATGCTATGAACATCCGTGTAAAGTAGCTTAACATGAGCAATGAAAGAAGGACCAAAGCCAAAAGCCTCCAAACATTTGAAAAGGAAACCATGATCAACTCGATCAAACGCCTTCTCCTGGTCCAGAGAAACAAAGCCAATATCAATTTTGTGTATCCTTGCAAAAGAAATTATATCCCGAATCAAAAAAAGATTATCAAAAATAGTTCGTTTTGGGATGCAATAAGACTGATCTGCATGAATTACTGAAGATATATGAAGTTTCATTCTGTTGGTTAAAGTCTTAGAAAGTATTTTGTAGTCGGTTCCAAGTAAAGAAACAGGGCGCCAGCATCTAATATCCTCAAGGTCACCCTTCTTAGGTAACAGAGTAATTACCGCTCTCCGTAGACTCACTGGTAGTGCACCTTTTTTAACACTCTCCTTAAAAACACAAAACAAGTCTTTTCCAATGACTGGCCAAAACTGCTTATAAAACTCTGCATTTAGTCCATCCAGACCTGGAGCTTTGCCGGATGACAGTTCTTGAACAGCAGAAGATAATTCCTCAAACGTCAACGTTCTATCAAGTGACAATTTTTCCTCTTCTGAAAGCTGTGGTAAATCCTGAAGGAGGAGATCAGCCGTGTCTTCGTCACAGGGTTCAGCTCTGTAGAGGTCCTCATAAAAAGAAAGTGCATGAGCAATGATTTCATGACTATCAGTAACTCTTCTCCCGTCTGAGAGTTTCAAACAGCTTAAAACTTTTTTATCCACAGTCCTGTTTTCCAGGTTGAAGAAAAAAGATGTTGACGCATCCATGCTATTAAGGGATAAAAACCTTGCACGGGTAAGGGCTTCCTGGCCCCTTTCCTCCAGTAGATTCCGCAAAAACAGTTTATTGCGTTGTAAAGTCTCAGTGGCATTCACAATGTCCCCTTCAATATTGAGATTTAAGATTTCTTGTTCAAGCTTTGCCATCATGCTATCCAATATGTTTTTATTGTAAGCAGAATAACTCTGGCAAAAAAGTTTGATTTGAACTTTGCCAATATCCCACCATTGGCTCAGGGACTTATACTGTTTCATACTCTCTCTCCAGATCTCCCAGAAGTGAGTAAAAGAGTGCACAAAAGAGTGATCCTGTAATAATCTGTTATTAAATTTCCAGTATGAATGCTTAAAAGTGCTCTGTGCAGTGATAACATCAATAGATATACAGTGATGATCTGATAAAGCAGAGGGGAAGATACAGCTATTATAGAAATTGCCTCTTGTTCCTTTATGTACATAGATCCTGTCCAACCTAGCTCCAGAAACCATATTAGAGTTTATTTTCACCCAGGTGTATTGCCTGACCTGAGGAAAAGCCTCTCTCCACACATCAACAAATTCATGGTAATTGATTAAGGACTGAAGTGCGTCAGCAGACTGATTGTGGGGTTCTTCATGATTCCTGTCTAAGGTGTGATCTAAAGTGCAGTTAAAATCTCCAGCCAGAACAACAGTCCTATCATGAGGGACATCACTTAAAAAAGTCTTAAGTTTATTAAAAAAAGAAACACGTTCTAATCCAATATTGGGAGCGTACACATTAAAAAGAGAAAAATTAACACCATGAAGAGTTACATCCACTCTTAATAAACGACCTGAAATCAACTGAAAAACACATACAGGTTGTGCTTTATATTCAGGTGCCAGCAGAACAGCGACCCCTGCACTCAGACTGGTGCCATGACTCAAAACAGCCTGACCCTTCCACTCGCTCAGCCACTGAATCTGGTTATTCAAATCCGTGTGCGTCTCTTGCAGAAAAACCACACTGGCACACTTTAAAGTAATATAATCAAAAAGACTAGTCCTCTTAGCAACATCACGACACCCATTAATGTTAAAAGAACAAAATCTCAAGGGTGCCATGGAAAAAATAGCAAAGAAAACACTAAAAAGTAACATCCCAAAAAAGCATTTCCGAGGTGACCAAGCCATCTTTACTTTTTACCTTGTACATTTAAAACACTTCTAACATTACTGAGAAGTTTCTTAAGACGATACCGTTTGGGTTTGTCAAGCTCATCAAATGAAGCCTTCCTCATAGCCAATGTACAAGAAACCAAAAACAATTTTAAATCAGGAAAGTACGTTTCAATTTTGGGTTTGCGAAGCCCTTTCGTTATATCAAGAAATTTGTTGATTTCCTGAACAGAGTACAGTTTAGTCTTACCGCCAGAGGCAGGCTCCGAGTCCATCGCGTCATTTTCAGTGATGTCAACATCCTCGTAATCATTTTCAGAATCGTCCATATGTGATTTTAGATCCGCGGGTTCTTGGGATGAAAAATCATCCTGACTCTGGATCAATGAGTCATCAGTGGTTGTTATGTCGAGCTGCAATTGTTTTTCACAAAACAGCGCATCCGTCTCAGAAACAGCCTGCGTATGCACCTGTCCCGGCCCCGTATCTGCCTGCGGGACAGCGGGTAAATGACTCGGGCCCGCCGCCTCCTCATCGGGCTCCATCGGGCCGTCATTAGAGGTAGCCAGCACCGGTCTCACCTCAGGCAAGTCACCCGGTGCTGAAATCACTCCGGCCGGCTGGGGTTGTAACTCCACAGCCGCCGCAGTAACATCCGCACCTCTCGCCCCCACGTTGCTCCCCGCATCTGCAGCTGAAGCCGTATCAGGGCCCGCCGGCCTGTCCCGATTCGGGCAAGTTTGCCTAACGTGTCCAAATTCACCGCACACAAAGCATCTCATCGATTCAGAACTGACAAATATAGTGTAATCCTTCCCATCAACGCTTAATTTCGCTGATAAGTTTAAAGGATCACCATGAGTGTTTAAAATCATGAAAGCCTGTCGCCGAAAAGACATAACATGTTTAATTTCAGCGTTTTTGCATCCAAGCGGGATCATCTTAATAGGGCTCACTATCTTGCCATACCTCTGGAGTAACTGCTCAAGTTTTTCATTTTTAATAAACGGGGGTACATTTGATAGGACAACTTTTTTTGACGGGCTTGACAAAGGCAAAACTGGCACAAAAGTATCCTTGATTACTAATCCAGATTCGATCAAATCATCCACCAGATTCCTTTCACTTAGGAAGAACACAATTGCCTTATTCATACGTGAGGCAGATCTAATATTGGTGCCACCGACCACCGCGCTCACTGCGATCAAACAATCCTCCACCGACACTGCGGCATCAGGCATGCATTTGCAGCCGTGTCTGAGTGTTAACATCGAGAAATCCCCCGCATCCGTCCCCATTATTCCCACCCGCTGACCGAAGTCAGTATAATACTCACTATTTCCTTAAACCTATCACCTATAACTGAAAAAAAATATATATTGGGTTTAGAGAAAAGAAAAGAAAATCTCAACAGAGTTACTCTCGCTCACGCCAACCGGCTCCGGCACTCACTCCCAGCATGCACTCGAGAGAGAGAGAGAGAGAGAGAGAGAGAGAGAGAGAGAGAGAGACAGGCTGCAATAGTGTGTCTTTGTCTCTCTCTGTAGAGATCTACATTATCTACATTGTGATTTAATTATTTACTCACATGCAAGTACAAAGTGTGATGTCATTCCATTTAAAGGGATGCTTACAATTATTTAAATTATGATGTATTTGCTCTACATTCTCTATTCCTGGCTCTTTACTTGATAAAAATGCACTTCTAGTAATCAGGGTTCGATTTCTAATGTATTGTCTCAGAGGAACAGCACTGAAATTTGAAAACAATAAAGTCAAGTTGATCAGTCACTTGCATTTATAATAGTTTCGTCTCACTGGATGAGATGGACTGGGACTTGGCGATGACTGAGAGAGTAGTGAGACAGTAAGAGAGAGGAAAGGAGAAACTCAATAAGATGAAACAAAATCAATGTCTTGATGCTGGTGTTGCATTTTGAGGCACAAGAGACGATCGAGCACACACCCATAAATTTGTCCTCTTTTAAGAATCGAGCTTTACGAGTGAAAATATATATATATATATACAATATATGTATTCGTATTCAGAATGAAAACAAAATGAGCAAGACCAACTTAAAACTAAAATCAATAATTCATTTCAAAGAGAATGTCTGTGAGAAAGAAAGAGTGAGAACTGCAAGCAAATGTCATGCTTTAAAGGAATAACAGTGTTGACAGACGATTAAATGAGTAAATATTTAAACCTTTAGGGCTGTGTGTAAACCATTTTAAAGTGTTTTGCTCTGTATGAGGATGCCAGTGGTTCCACATTGTGAAAACATTGTGGGAGACCCAGGATAATTTCACTTTAGGAATCATACATTTTGGTATATGTTTGAAAACTTGGTCACTTTAAATTAAAATATATAAGGGCAAAATGTTTCTTATTGCTCTCTCTCTTCCTCAAATGTACCAATCTATTACTTATTAACTGGTTTGCTTGCTATGAGGAAGAGTAGAAGAGTGCAGCACTAACATGCATTTGGTATTTCCGGCAACCAAAACATTTTATAAACAACTCTGGGTGGATGCGAAGAAAAAAGGGAAGATAGCGAGAGAGTTCATTGAAATGAGACGGTGAGTGCAGTGGAGGAAAATATGCCTCTCAAAAAGCATCTGAAGAGCTTGTCTAATGGGCTGCTATTCTCAGTCTTTCAGTGTTGACGGATGTATGTATATCAAGGTATAGATTGTTTCAGAGGCAAACAAACAACTTTTGTGGCCCAAACTTAACTTTTGATAGACTTTTGCATATCGATAACAACAGAGTACTTCCAGAGTTGATTCTTTTTGATAACAAGCAAAGTAAGCTAAAAGTACCTTATCCTAGTTCAAATCAGGGTTTTGAACCAGATTTTTTTCCTAATGGGTTCATTCCGAACAGAAACAGTATTTTAACTTTTCCGTTTTTTTGGTTCAACCCTAAAATTGACGTTTCTGAACCGGTTAGAACAAAAAATAAAGTTCCCGAACCGGTTAATAACTTTCCATGTCAGCTGTGGGACATACAAATAATTAGGCTGATCATTAGGACATTAAACTTAAATTATTAAACAACATAATTTTCCTTAAGTCTCTATCTTGTCATCAAACATTAAAAAGGCTACATAATGTAAGCACCATAACTGTAATTCTTACATGCCTACATTTGTTGAGTGCACTTAAACATGCGCACACACACAGATGGTGGACGAATTCCAAAGGAAACTTCGGGAAAAAAGAATCACCAGCATAAACAATCGCACCACATAAAGTGAAATGTATGTTGTTTTTTAGTGCTTTATTCTCCAAATGAATTTAAATGAACTACAGTATGAGACACAGTAGCACAAGTCTCTCTCAAGTTTATACATCAAGAGTTCTGATCTTTGAAGGGCATGGATAACCACGTTTAATTGGAGTTGGACCGGACACATTCAACCGCATGTGCGTCTGTGCGTAAAGAAAATTGCTCACTTTAGCGCCTTTTTGTGATTAAATTGTTTAAAATTATTTAAGTGTTAACATTCGCAAGCCTTTGAAACACGTGCAAATGAACAACTTTCACCCTATTTAAATTTGCGTATTAATGCACAAAACGCATGGGAGCCGAATTGTGGGTCGTGATCTGTACGGATCAACTGCGATCCGTTACACCACTAATTAGTATTAAAAAACATACTGACATACTTGGTAGCTTATGATTGAGCATTAGAGACTTGGGCTTGAGTAGGCTACTTGCTGGTGGCAAGCTTCTCATTTCTCTGATGAGTCAATGACGACTGGAAGTGAACTTCACCAAGTCATATTAGACAAAAATCTTGTCAAAGAACGAAGAAAAAAAAACGGTATTAACCGGTTACCATTATTTTAAATTAACGTTTCTGTTCCGGAACATATATTTTTTGAAAGTTTCTAGTTTCGTTTCTGTTCCTTGCAAAAAATAAAAAGTTTCTGGTTTTCTTTTTTCGTTTGTGAACCGGTTCAAAGCCTTGGTTCAAATAGCTAAAGCGTATCAATCGTTACAGTAAAGCCGGGTACACACTAAAATAATTTTTACATTTGATCAGATTTTCATTATATGAGAGTCCACAAACATTATGAAAAATGTTGAAAAAGATTAACTTCACAAACAATGCGAATCTCAGCTGAGAACACAGGAAATCTTGATGAAATTGTTATAAATACGTGTTTAATACTGTAAAATACCCTCGATGTTACAGTCATTGCCCTTGCTGTCCAGAATTAAAGAAAACATTTCAACTTGGACCCATTGTGCGAGCTGTCTCTTTCACGGCGTGGTTTATTTACATGTTGCTGCTGATTGGACTGCAGTTCTGAAACACCCACCAAACAAGAGAAAATGTATCTCAAAACCCATTGCACACCGGTGCACGCCGTTTCCAGGAAACATGACGTTCAACCTGGAAACTGTAGCAAAACATTGTGCACCGGTTTGGCTTGAACGTTCCTCAGGATTTTTGCTAGTAAATATTCAACATATTGTTTTGCGATCGGAGCGGCCCCGACATGCTTCTGAGCTAATTCAGATACTCTTAACGCACCGCGCACCACAAGAAAATCTAATAAGATAATCGGTGCAACCACGAAGACGATCGGGACTCTAGGATTGTTGTAAGGGGGAAAATCAGCAAATTCAGCCCAAATATCTTGTGGTGTGTACCCAGCTGGAGCTAACATTACTGTGTAAAATTAATGTATGCAATGTTAGCGACAGATCCTTGAATTCATGTTCAGTCCCCCTTCATCTTTCGGAAACCGAAGCAATTTTATTTTTTATTGTTACGGAGGTCAGTCACCAGCCAGACCGATAAACAATCACAGACAAAAAGTTAGGTTCGGGTCAGGTGCATAACTGCGGCAACACACGTATATCGGTGAATCCATCTATGGGTTGAAAATTTAGGGGCGGTTTCCCGGACAGGGATTAGACTAGTCCTAGACTTAAACACTTTTAAGAGCTCTCCAAACTGAAAACAACTTGCACGTACATATCTTAAAATACATCCGAGCCCTTTGTTTTACCTCAAAATGCACACAGGTAATGTTTTTAGTAAGCCATGTTTGTTAAAACTAGTTATATTTCCTAATTAAACTAAGACCTAGTCCTGGATTAAGCTAATCCTGGTCCGGCAAACCGCCCCTATATGACTTAGACATTCCATGGATTCTTAAGATCAAAATGGGAAAATACAGAACAAAAATTTCCGGAGTGTTTTTAATGTACAAAGATATTGCACTGCGTTTGGCAAGTGCACTGCGTTTTGTGTACCTTGGAGTTTTTTCTGTGATTGTACGTTTTGCCATTCAGTGCTTTTACTTGGACACATTCCCTAAACTTTTTAAGGAGATTCTGAACTTAAAGATGAAGTGTAAATTATGAGTCAGAAAAACAATGAATTATGTGAGCTTGGAAAAAGGGTTTGAAAATCTCCCAGTTTTGTTCGGTTCTGCTAGTGGCATGGATTTTTACACCTAAAGAGACGTTACAAAAAATGATGTTAACAAGTGCGTTGGAGGCAGTCACAGTAGAAAAGGCCAGTATAAGGGAAATCTGTGAGTATGTAGCAAAAGCCAATTTACTCGAAATTCACTACTGCTGGAGAAATGTGTGGCTAAAGTTTAACAGCATATTCAGCAACAATAATGGCATGCCCAAACAAACACCTTTTCTTTTTCTGTTTTAAAAACCAGTCATGTAGGAAAGGCATTGAGGCTTGGTAAGAACCTTATCAATATTTGAAGCAAGGGATGGGCCTCACTCAATATTCCACAGCCTCCTGCCGAAAGAGTGGGAAAGAAATAAAACCGGGGCTAATTGAAAGGGACAGGCCAACACCGATCATTGAATGGTCTGTCTTTGTTATAGGCCTCTCTGTTTTTAATGTTTTGGCATTTCTTGTCTATTACTCTTCACGGCTACATTTACAGCTTAACAGTTCACTACATTGTGAAATAAAGCGGGAGCACAAGGTCAAATAGCGCTTTAGCTCACATTCATCCTTTCCTCTTCTTCAAGGCAGCTGAAATATACACAATAGAGCTCAGTCTCTCCTCTCCCATTTAGTAACTCACTTATTTCTTTAGAAAACTAGATGACTAGAAAATAACATAACAGGTGATTCATGGAGAAAGCGAGAAGGTGCAAGTTTAAATTTTTCCCTTTTGGTGCATCTCCTTTGACCTTTGCTATTCTGTCCTTGATTGGTGCGTTCGTCCTTTGGCTTTCCCATGGCTGCACTCTCCCCTGTCTACGTATCTGAAAAGAGTTAGTGATACCTAAAGAAAATAATCCTACTGTATAGTACCTACTCAAAGTTGAAAGAGTAATGGAACAGAAGTGGAAATACTGTTGATGGTCAAAGTGAGCACAAGATAAAGAAACAGTGATATAATATTGATGAGAAGTGCATTGAAATAAGAGACCGGAATGCAGGAGATGGCAGAAGGGCCAGAGATGAGTCAAGCTATGAAGAAAAGGGAGAGAGAGAAAGAAAGGAAGGAGAGAGAATAAAGACGAGGAGGTTTTACTGTGGCGCAGGGTGCTGTGTAGTCTTTTACAAAGCTTTTTGAAGTTGAGCAGTGGGATTATGGGAATGCTTCCTCAGCACCAGCAAGACGGCTCGCTCGTTTCATACAGAGAAGAGCCCAAATCCTATGTGCACACACACACAATTTCTAACCAGCAGCCAGGCTACTTGAATCTGTAGTGCACAGGGTCCAAATCCCATATATACACACACACATACATAGACATACAGTGTCCTTACTTTATCAGACTGGCACATAAGCAGGCACAGGTGTGAAAATATTTCCTCACCACCTTCTTGCAATTCAGTCAGCCCGTATTGGCAGAGGTTTTGGCATCATTTGTTGCCAAGTGCATTAAGGAAAGAACAATGAGTCTTTTCTAGGATCTTTGTCTGTCTGTCCATCTACATTTTTCCCCTCAGGCCAAATTGCATCTTCATGCCGGGTGTAGCTTTATAAAGTTGCAACACCCCATCCCACCACTCACTTTCTCTCTTTCAGACCTTCGCACAAACATGCATTCTTGCCAGACTGGTTGGGTAAGATGTGTGCAGGCAATTTGCCCGAATCGTGTGGCATCAATCAGTGGGACACAGGGAGAAAGAGAGGGAGACAAAAAGTGAGAGAGACTAAAGCAGTGAGTATTGAGAGATTGGACCCATTCATACTGAGGCAGGACGTTCTGCCCACGGGCACAACACAAAACAATGCATGATGGGAGGAAGTGGCCATCCGTGTCGGAGCATAACAGCGCTGGGGGAGAGAGCGCCATAACTCACAGACACCCCGCAGATGAATTTCTGTGAGTATGTGTGCAATAGAATAGGGATGCGATGATGGACGGGTCGAGTATATGGAGAGTAAATCGAGAGCCTTGAGTAAAAAACTAAATAGTAACTTGAGGAAAAACAAAAAGTTTGAGGATGTCTAGTGCAGTAGAGCCCTCAGTTGTCAAAGATATCATGCATGCAGTTTTATTTGTCATGGTTTAGATGCGAAAAGCATTGCAAGATTTAAATAGCACATTTAATTTGCAATTTTTCTTCAGGTAGGACTAAACTCTATCTTCCTTGCATTATTAGGGAAGGTTGAAAGGTGTTAACAGATAATAAGTTTGCTATGTTCATGTTTTCTTATGATAAGAATGTTAATGGATTGATGCATTAATGTATAAAGAGCAAATGTCTGACATTTGACCCATTTTTCCCTCAGATTTTAGTCTATGCCAATCCCTCAAATGTCCACCAGAGGGTGATAACAACACACTCTTATACCAATGTTGAGCAGGCCCAGCAACTACAGTGTTTCTCATATCTAGCAAAGAAATTGAATGATTTATTACATTACTGTCATATACTTCCAGTAGAGAAATAATATATCCCATGGTCAATGCATTACAGAAAATTATAAATCAATTAAAGTTCCTTTTCCAGTTATTTACAATCAGAGAGGCTGTTTGTATCCTAAGTACGATATACAGGACGTCATTGGCTAACGGCCAGCTCATTATGCACGTAAGATTGGGGACATGACAGGAAACTGAATAGAGAGCTCAAGCTAGCTACAATAAACACCACACACACAAACACTCACACTCTCACACACACACGCACCCACATGCAGTACAGGTCTATAAGTGCTGGAAGAATGACATGCTGAAATTTTCAATAGTGAGACAATGAGATTATGACTGTTGTATGCAGAGAGGACTGTAACAGGTTTGATGTGATGCGATGCACAGTAGCCTTGTGCATTCCTGTGGACACACTGAAGACACCAAAACAGTCAATAATGATTGCATTACTGTAATGCAAAAAACAAATCCTTGCAAAGGATTTCCTTTATAGTTCTTTAAAGTTAATGTAAAATTATTATGTGGCTATGTGGTACTTTCTAATCTTCTCTGTACTGTGTGTTTGAGTGGCCCACCAGTGGTTGTTGCATGAACTCTTTCACAGCCAGCGTTTTTAAAAAAAGTTGCCAGCCAGCGCCAGCGTTTTTCATGATTTTCACCAAAGTTGAATGCCTTCCAGGAAATGTTGTTCTTTAAATATATAAACATACAATTTACCAAATGAAAGAACAGACCCTCTGCTTTCAAACAAACAAACAAAAAAAGTTTCTTCCTACCTTCAGTGGTTCTTTTGTAATCAGCTTTTGAATATGGGTAGGTTTCAGCAAAAAACACCACATTTTGAGCAAAAATCAGAGATAATTCCATTTTTGTGACAGACTTTTCATAGAGATCCCATTCAGAGCGATCTTTAAAACAGACACAGACATGCAGCCGCTTGCCATAGGGCAATACTTTCGGGTTTAAAAAGTTGCGGAAGATAATAGCGGTATTGCGGAAAGACGGAAAATCTCGTCATTGGTGGGGAAGCGTTTTCTCTCAATTGACGAGATATCTCGTCAATGGCGGTGAAAGAGTTAATCTGAGTTTCACGAGTTCACACTTACAAAGAAGCCAGATAGATTAAATTGGTAAATGTATTTGCGTGCTGTCCGAGGGAGGGCTCTGAGCTTGGTCCCCCCAGGTTTAGGAAGTAACCTGGTGAGGAAGAGGAGCTGGGGTGGTGGAGGGATTCTGAAGACTGTAGAGGATCCTTAGGTGAGTTTGACTGTGATTATATAAAGGCTTGCCTTCATGGTGATTGGGTATGTTGATTACAGATTGTAGATAGCTGGTTAAGATGATGTGATGCTTGAGTACATTGCTGGAATTGAATCAAGTCTTATGGGGGGTCCCCACAATGACATAGCAGCAAACCCAAAATGGCAACACATTACTTTCTTTAAACACAAATGTATGATTTATGTAATACTGGCCAAAATATTTTTGTATAAAGGCTGTAAACTAATTTATTAATCATTTACAAATATAACGTTTGACTAGATAGGATGTTAATGTGTTAGGCCTATAAGTGGTGTTTAATTTGAGTGCAGGATAGCTTACATTAGGTGGTGCAAATTGCTTTCTTTATTAGTCACTTAGTAGACTATTCTTTATTAACAGTGGATCAACGTTGGATTTTGACATCAGATGAATGTAGGATTTTGACAACGGATCAACTTTGGATCTTGATGTCGGATCAATGTTGCATTTTGAAATCGCTCAACGTTGGGTTTTTCAAATAATTCAAACGTCAAAAGCAAAGACAGACAAACAATCAAACCCCAAGCATTGCAAGTTAATTAAAATGTACAATATACAAATCTGTCTGTTTACAAAAAACATAAGTCTAAAACAAAAAAGCCAAAATTCTCAAAATAAAACAGTTCAATATTTTTGTAGAAAGGATTGGAGAGGATCCCAAAGACTCCTGAATTTGTCCTGTTTGTGGTTGAGATCAGATTAACGTTAGATTTTGACGTCGGATCAACGTTGGATCTTAATGTCAAATTAACGTTGGATTTTGACGTCGACGTTGAGTTGGATCTTGACGTCGGATCAACGTTGGATCCTGACGTCGGATCAACGTTGGATTTTGATGTCAGATCAACATTGTATTTTGCCATCGGATCAACGTTGGATCTTGACTTCAAATTAAGGTTGGATTTTGACGTCAGATTAACGTTAGATTTTGCCATCGGATCAACGTTGGAACTTGATGTCAAATTAACGTTGGATTTTGACGTCGACGTTGAGTTGGATCTTGATGTCGGATCAACGTTGGATTTTGATGTCAGATCAACGTTGGATTTTGACGTTGGATCAACTTTGGATTTTTATGTCATTTAGGACGTTAATGTGTTAAGCCTATAAGTGTTGTTTAAGTTGAGTGCTTTCTTTATTAGTCACTTCTGCTTCATTCAGCAAGTAAGCTGTTCAAATTATTTGAACTGACCCCAGCATATGAGGCAAGTGATAAGAAATGCATTACTAAGATAACGCTGAGGCTTCCCTTCATACATAAAGATCATTCTTTTCAAAGTTTTTGGTCACAATGTAATTATTTTAGTTCCCATGACTCTTTTGCAATAATTAGGGGCGATTCTAGGTTTTTAATATTAGTATGGTTCAGCCTTCAATGAGGATGTGATTTAAAAATATATATAAATATATATTTAATATATATAATAATATATAAACATTGTGTAAACTGTTTTTAATTAAAGAACTACACAGATGCAGATGTCATCAGTTTATGTACACTATACACCTTGTACTTTGATGTTCGCTTTGATCCATGTCTGCAGGATAGGAAAAACTGTGAAAAATTTTCATTTGAGATTTAAATAGGACTTAAAAGCGACCATGAATTTGTGTACCAATTGTGGAATAAATCAGGTTTTTTTTGGGTGGACTGGGCAGAATTTTAAAAGGACCTAGTGATGCCACTGACAATAATTATAAAATGATTAAAGAAAAAGTAAACCTAAATGCATCCAATTTATGTTTGTAAGGAATGCCAAAGTTCAGACATTAAGTTGATAAATAGGCTACAGTACAATGACAGGGAGAATATTACCCCCTTAAAAATGTCATTAAAAGCATTCTCTTTCCCACGCTGAGCAAATAATTATTATTCTCAATTTTTAAAGTTAAAGTTAGCCAGTTTTTTCCCTTATTTAGCTTCAATGAATAGATGCAAATGCAGATGATGCATTTTTATCTTTTTTAAGTGAAAATAAAAGGCAGGATAAACATTTGTTAAATGATTCATCATAACATTTTAAAGCCACGATGTTCAAAACATCACACAAAGAATTAACAAAAAAGCATTTTTTGATAACTAAACCTATTAAAATTACAAATGTGATCCTGCCTGGGAAGATGGAGATTTAGCATGTCAAAGTATTTATGATAAAAAATGACAAATGACATATAATTTGTGATTGTTACTGTAAATGATAAAAACTAAACTTTATACTATTCCTTAAATGTTAATTTATAACAAAAAAATACTGAAATTAATGATTTATTATAGAAAATAATGCTTTAAGGGGGGCCCCGGATACCCCAGACCCCCCCCAATTCGAGTACTGCTTGAGTAGCTTATTTGACTTGTTCCTCCATAACTACGTTAATAAAATATAATTTAGAGAAAATAGATTAAAATTGAATGAGCAATACTGAGCAGAACTATTTTAATGTATAACACTTTTGTTTTTTTTAACTCGGGTAGAAGTTATTAGATAAATGTCAGTCATTGGCCACATCTAGCATCTGATTAGTGCTGCATCCTGGAAACCAATTGTTAATGGAAAAGTTTACTAGAGTCTGGTTCTAATGGAGTTTTGAACAATGCTGTGTTAAATGTGTGGTGTATCCTGTTTAAATTCCTCTCAAAATAATCTATTAAAACCTTTGTTTTTGTAGCCAGACAACCCCAAATGGTTACACAACTACATGTGTTTAACTGCTAAAACACTTGCATACTGTACTGTAGGTGCTGTAGCTGCTGTTGTTTGAATGCAATACGCCACTCAAGTTTGTACATTTGACCATTTAAAGGTGCTCTAAGCGAATTGAAGCGTTTTAGACCATAAAACATTTTTTGTTACATACCGGAAACATCTCCTCACTATCTGCTTGCTGCCTGTCCGCTGATCAAACTGTAAAAAAACGCGATCTCTGTAGACAGCCCAGGCTTCACAAACGGCAATATCAACAAATGGCCAAACCTAGCATCACAAAACTAAACAAAGTATTCCAGCCAATAAACGACAAGAAGGATTTGGGGGTGGGGGTTGGGCGCGTTCATGAAAGCACGGAAGGGAGGGGGAGGGGGAGGAGTTAGCTACGCTCTGTCTGTTTGAAAACAGTTCAAACATCAACAGGAAGTGACGTCGCACATTATTCGCTTAGAGCGCCTTTAAGCTACTTTATTTACAGATTTTTTGCCTTGTTTGTGGTAAAATCACTGTAACCTTTATACATTAAGTGGGTTATTGCTTCATTTGAAGACAGATCCCAGCTGAAACAGACTGGTCATAAAGGGATACACACTTATCCACTATTAATACCCACAACATTCCCCACACAATTACACCAACAACACTGACGCAAGGCACTGACGTCTACAGATTGAAGTTGTTTACGCTTGGCTTCTACCAGCAAAATTCAAGTATTGGCAAAGGTTTATCCAGTCTTCAGCTGTCTAGTTTCGGTCCTCATGTGCCAATCTTACTGGTTTTAGCTGACAGGTGTGAAACCTGAAGTGGTCTACTGCAACTGTTGCCCATCCACTTCTAAACTGAATGTTCTCACATGAGCTCAGAGCTGTTCTTCAGCACATCATGGGTGTAATGGGTGATTTGAGTCACCTCGCTGGATAACACAATGTTTTACTCACAGAACTGTCATCTTGTATTTTTTGCTCTCTGAAGTGTAGTGTTGAAAATCCAAGATTGTGATATATACACACATACATGTATATATTTAAAGGTCACATTCTTTTTGATCCCATTTTTTAAACCCTAGTTAGTGTTTAATGCTGCTATAATAGCATAAATAATTCCTGTAACATGATAAAGCTCAAAGTTCACTGTCAGGCGATATATTTTCTTTAACAGAATTCGCCTTTGAAAGCCTACAGTGAACGGCCAGTTTGAACTACAGCCCTCTACTTCCTGCTTTATGATGTCAGTTGAACAGTTTTTTGACTAAACTCCACCCACAGGAATACGTCAGTTGCCAGCTAAGCTAACGGCAAGCTAAGCTGCTATCGAATCACAACACACTAAACAAACTACACAATCAGAAATTGTTACGTATTTCTGAAGGAGGGATTTCATAAAACAAGGAAGACATCAGCCCTTTTTTAGGACAGTGAAAACAACGCTATACAGATCAAGTCAATTGTGTGGAAAATCCCGCGTTTTTACACGTGAAACATGAACACATGTTATATTGCCCACTATAAACACAATCAAAGCTTCAAAAACACAGAAAGGATCTGTAAGAATTTTTTTATATACAATATCTATCTTTAATACATACATGCATGCATGTGTATATATATTTGTATATTTATGTATATATACAAAATAATTACACACAGTGCTTTTATTTTGTATGCAATTAATTACGATTAATCTTTTGACAGCCCTAAAAAAATTAAAACAATAATGAAACCCCATCCCTAACCCCGCTCTTAACCCCAACGTCACAGGGGCAAAGGCAAATCGTACAAAAATGTACAAATGTAGTCATACAAATTAATCCGAATAAGCCACCTCCTAAAATACAGCACAATCTCACGAAAATTCGTTAAATAGTCACGTAATTTTTTGATTCTATTTTTCAATATTTTCTATTTTTGTCTATTATCACGAATTTCCACATTTTTTTGATCGTATAACGAATTCCTGTTTTCGTGTGATTATCACTTATTCGTTACTCAACTGTTTTGTCCTATTTCCTACCATTGTCGCCTCAGTTGAAATGACATTCCTACCCAAACCCAACTCTAACCCTAACGCAGGCGACATATAAAAAAAGTAATCCGAAAAAATATAATAAACCAATATATAAAGTGACATTCTAATGCAAGCACCAAATCTAACCCTAAACCGAAGCGACATTAGTTTAAAAATAGGAAAAAGCAGTTGAGTAACCAATACGTGATAATCACACGAAAACAGGAATTTGTTATACGATCACGAAAAAACGCGGAAATGTGTGACTATATAACAAAACCTTATGAGACTGGGTAGGAAAATATGTATGAACTGCCATGAGATTGCCTGTTTCAAGCATTAATCTTGTAACAGGCCAAACAGGCATTTCAGTGGATATCAGTGCTTAGTCTGAGAGATGATAATCACTGAACAAAATACTTTAAGAGGATGAAAGATAGGGATAAGGATGTTTTTGAATCTTGCAATTCTGATGCTAGAGAAACTGGATCTTCTGTGGATTGAACATCTGATTTTGTTGGTTTGGATTTGTATTAGAAGAAATCACTGATGGTGCGGCTTTTAGCATTTTGGGAAATACACTGGCTCAGTTCATTTACAGAACAGATTTGCTGAGACTTTTCCATTGTGCAAGCTCTCTCAAACTTTAAAAATGACTAGCTGTGTAGTTTTCAAAATTTCGCACTGTTCAAACCCCAGAAGCTGGCATGGCTTCTTCAGCTCAGTGTGTCTGTATGATCAACATTCACACTCGGATAAATGTATAATTTATTCATCAGCAAAGAATTTAAGACATTACGGTGGTAGAAAGTGGATCAACCCATATGATGAGGTTATTATTTCCACAAGAGTGGCTTGTGGATCAATAACGGTGTCATTCCAGGATATTTTAAAGATAGCTTGCTATTCATTTCACCATTTAAATACTGTCCACTTCAATGCTTTCCTCTAAGTTGTTTTTACATCGATTTAATTCAGCTTTGCTAAAACAGTTGCATTGCTTCAGGGTATATGGATCTGCAATTAACTAACAAAGCAGAAGCATTTATCAGGCACAAAATTGTAATCTGGAAAATTATTGGGTGTTTTTTAGGATGATTATTTATAATAACAGAAAATAAAGATAATGAGGGTTTTATCACCTGAGGTGTTATGTGATCATATTTGTTTCTTGAAGGTGCACTTGGTCATTATTCCCTCATTAAAAGTTTTACACATAAAGAAACTAATAGTACTTTTGAAAAAAGTGATTTAAACTTACATGAGACTCCAGTGAATGTAGCTCATTTCATGGAGGCAGACCAAATGATCCGAGAGATCACATGACCAACCAAATAATATTAGATCTGTTGGGCTTCATGTGACGCTGTACAAATTTGCAAAAGCAATTCGACAGCAGACTTCTTTTTATGCTTTCGGATCACTCTTGAGGTACTTTGATGTCATATGTCGATCACTCCGCACAGTGTCGTATGAAGCCGAACACAGCTTTTGCTTTTTTGAAAATTGCCATATCAGCCAGTGCACCATGAGTCTACCTTACTTTCTGTTAAAGTTTAATGATTAATGTAATATGTTTGTATTGGCTAAATCAGTTTTGGTGGACAGTAGCTATTTCCATGTCTGTACTTTGTATTGAGTGAATTAACTTGCGTATTATGATTTGATCTAAAGTGACACGCGTGACTTTCTGCGTTGTTTGTGTCAGCAGACAGATGTTGAAGTGAGTCGAGGACAAAGCTCCTACAGTTAGCAAACATTGCAGGAGGTGTGACAAGCTTTGCAAAACACACACACACACGGAAAAAGTGAAGAAGTTTTGGTATTATCATCCAGCTCTGTCCTCCCCAAGCTAAACCAACTTGGGTAAAGGACACATACTCACTTTGTGGCACACACTTTCGCATTAAATTCACAAAGAGGTGACGAGCAGTTCGGTGTGGCTGAAGGGCGTAGAAAGGCAGACCTACTCAAACACACTGAAGTCCACGGGGGTAAACCGCATTTGATGAATGAATTGGCAACACACTCTTATTTGCTCCCCCCGGCGTTGCTCGTCAGAATGTCATGACTCAGTATAGGGAAAAACAGAAAGGTGTTCGTTGTGACTTTGTAATGCTGCCACCTTCTCGCAGGTCGTTGCCGACCTGCGGGAGGGCTTCCCCTAAGAGAAGGCCGCTCGTACCTGATTTCTTCTTTTGGTAAGGACGAAACCCGATGGACCTGTAATATCTTTTTGTTCTCTTAGCTTGAGAAAGTAGAGAAGAGAAGCAGTGTTTCTGATAATAAAACGGAGAGTTAGTCAGACTAGGGGATGCATTACAGGGTAAAGAGAAAGGTAGCGGTTATGATTTTGATTAGTGATGGGACGGTAAGAAAATTTCATATCATGATTATAGTGACCAAAGTTATCACGGTTATCAATATTATCATGGTTTTGTTAAAATGAGATGGAAATGTTAAAAAAGAACTGATACACACACTGAAAACATTTTAACGAGTTTTATTTTTGAAAATCAATTTAATATTTCATGTCCCTGAAATAATTTCTGTGGTAAAAAATAAATAAATCTGTCTAATAAGTTTACTGTGAATGAATACAATACATTATCCCTTGAATGCCTTCTTGTGCATAAAACTATGTTGCATGTGCGCGCCTGTGTCAAACTGATTCTGGCTGGACAGGATTTACTGCCAGTTTTCAAAATCACGATAATCAAACACGGTTGTAATGATATTTAAATTTTAAACGATAATACTAAGCGTCAGGACATTTATCATGGTTAATCGTGAAACCGGTAATCGTCCCATCCCTAATTTTGATTAATCTCACGAATTCTTGTAAATTAGAATTTTTGATGAGGCTCTTATGTTTAAGTTCAGTAATTTTATTTTAATCACAATGAAAAAGTTATTAGTCAGTAACTGAAATTATTTATTTTCACAAATGTCACTTTAATCATTTCATTGATATTTGACAAATTTGTTTATTCGCTTGCAAAAATCTCCAGTCACTCCAGTTTACTTTCCTTTCTGAACAAAAATTTGCTTAATATCCTAATATTTTTGATAAACCTGGGTAAAAAACATTTGCACCTTGACGTAGTATCATTCATCCTTTTCTTCTTCTGTGCCCTTATGCTGCGTTTATACCAACCACCGTATAGGCGGCAAGCGTGAGTGATTTCAATTTTAAGTCAATGTGAAGATGCGTTGATGCGCGTCTGGAGGTCCCGCAGCGCGGATGAGGCTCATTGGCGCGTCTAGTTTGCGCGAATGGCACGAATTGAGCGTATGGCGCGGTACGCGTAAATGGTGCTTTTTGTGCATTTTGCGTTTGATGCGAATTTGTGGCTGATGGCCTAGTTAAAAAATTGGAACTTTGGCAGATTTTCGCGCCGCCTTAACCAATCAGGAACCTGCTTGCTGCCCCGCCCGGAGTCACTCATTCAACATGAAGGCTTGATATTGTCCGTGAGCAGTCACCCGGAGCGACACAAGTTCTTATTTCTAAAGAGACAGTAATAAAAAGGACCTCATGTCAGTAAGGACATAGGGCAACCTGGTAAATTGTAAATACACATTTAACTTTTGAGTCACGTGACGTTTATCGACCCGCGCCGTTTATTTTTCCCCTATAGTAAGGTGACGAAATACAAACCGGTAACTCTCTCGATAAATGCACAATCAACATCAGCCATCCTGCAAACAGACAACCGCGTTGCACTTGCCCCTCCCACAATAAGCGGATTTTGCCTCTGATGCGCGCCAAATGCTTTCTTTGCTCTTGACGCGCGAATGCATTCAAATTCTTCAAGCGGCAAACTAGGCGCGGTAGATGCGATTTTGAAGCCTGAAACACGGTTGGTGTAAACGCAGCATTATGGTGCATTCACACCAGCCGCAGTAGAGGTGGCGAAAATGCGCTATTCGCGCATAGTTGGACGCTTGAACAATTTGAATGCATTCGCGTGAAAGCCGTGTGTGAAATTCTAGTCATTCGAGACATTCACACAAAAATTCGCGTCATGGGAGGGGCTTCTGCGCTCACTTCCTGTAATCACGTCACTACTACAGCAAGGTCCTGATTGGTTAACGCGGCGTGGATATCCGCTGAAGTTCAAAATTTTCAACTCGCGCGTTTCCCGCGGCAACACTCAATTTGTGAGGAACGCGACATCCGCGCTGCACGTTCTACGGCATTCGCGCAGTGCCTACTGTGCGTACCACCCCGCAGGATGCCTAATCGCGTCTTTGAATTGACTTAACATGTAAATCACTCGTGCTTGCCGCCTCTACCACGTCTCGTGTGAACTGAAGTGTAGAGGACTTTTCTAAAAAAAAAATTGTCATGCCGTTTAACAGATTTCACAAACAAAACGATATTTCTGTAGTATGTTTAGACAGCATTCACTCAATATCATTATTATCTCATTTAGAGGTGGCGTTTAGCGGCTTTTGCATCTGGGTTCTTCTTATACTTAAAAAGACATAGATTTGTTCATAAACAAAACCTACTAGAGGATGCTAAATAAAAAGAGAGAAGGGAAAAATAGAGAAATGTCAGAAGTGCTACAGACAGAACAAACTGAAATTTTTAATATCAGGAAACCTTGCACAGACGGAGAGCACAGAGTCGACTTTCGGGGGGAAATCGCTAAGAACGAATTGCGCTCGGCTGATAGTGTTGATTGTTTTCATGTGCTTTCTGCGTCGTTTTAGTGTCTGGTTCACTGAAAGAAATTATGCAAATCAGGTAATGGTGTCTATAGAGTGTTGAATGCAATTTATACAGCACACTTCCCAGTCTTACAGGCTGATACTAAGTGCTCAGCTGTGGAGGATGCAGCAGATTATAATGATCAGGCGAATTTTATTGTGCAGCAACCCAGACACCTAAATCAACTCTTTTAAATGTTAAAAGTGTGTCACTGCACAGAATCCCTGGATCTATGCCTGCTCTTTAATCCTCATCATTTACGCATGTGGCAGGTGCTTCTATCAGTATGCATTTGCAGTATGCAGGTATGCATTTTATCATTCTATGTGTTCCCTGTAAATTGAACCATTTTGTGCTGCAAATGCTGTGCTTTATCTGTTGAGCTACAGGAACATTGTATCATTTGATCATCATTTATTACTGTTGCCATGATCAACAACAATGTGCACAAACACACCCTTTCATCATTATATGATATATTTAGAAGTTTGCGTCGGGTTCCTTGACCAAGCATCTGCTAAATTGGATGGTGACTAAAAAATAATGTAGGTGTGGGCCAATTAAAGATTAAAGACACCCACATAGTCTTTCTCACCCATCCACTGTGTGGTCCATCTCAGACTACTTTGCAATCTGACCAGGATTTCATCTTGACCCGCCATGGTGACCCTAGATTACCTGTCCAGACACAGCCTCTAATTCTTCATTTCTCAAAGCGAAAATCCACATGAAAGGAAAGTCTGAGTCATCCAGCTGTTTAATTTTTAGGTCTTAAACGTTTGTTCCATTATCAGAATCAAATGCCCATTTAAGTGGAAAATAATGCTTTAATTATACCAACCATTGGAAAAACTTGTTTTATTCAAATCATTCTCTTGCAAAAATATTTTATTTTAATATACGGGACTGCAATAAATGGAGAACCGAGACCTTTAAAACTTTGGTTTCTGATTGAAGTATAGGTCTCTGCTGAACCAAAAAATGGGCATTTCCCAATTTTGGGGCATTTTCAAACTGGGATTAGGCGTTTTTAACCATCCAATCAAAAAAGTACAAAATCCCCCTAGGAGAAAAACTTCAGGGAGGAACAAAAAGTCCTAGGAGAAAAAAAAACCTTGGGAGATATATATTTATTGACGTTATATATATATTTAAATGTTAACACCCCAGAATTGAAAAAACGCCTCTTTTCGTTCCGCAGAGACCCCAGTCTCTTCTGATTTGCTATTAATGAAGCCACAGTACACATGCAGTCAGATGCTAATATGTTATTTCATTATATTATATAGTATGATTAACCAGTGCCCAATATATTAATTTCCTCAAAAAAATTGAAAACTGTTTTTCCTGGACGGCTGACTTTGATGTCACAGATCCTGCACCTAGGGGGTTTTTGTCCTTTTTGTGCTGCTTGCTGTCGGCCAATCAGCATTGTCCTTTTGCTCATGTGGGAATCATGTGACAGCCAAGCAACTTTTATTGAAGAATGGGAATGCTATCGGTTAGCTCTCTCCAGGTATTATTCTTATGTCTTATTTTCATCGGAAAGCATTAAACAGTACCAAACTTTCACTATATTACTACAGAGAACGTATATAAAAAAAAAGAAAAATATAACTTTGAAATTTTGCTCCCTCTGGTTTATTTTTCTCCTCACTCTGATCTTTTCCAAGGCCACCTGAAGCTTCTAACTCACAGTCTGTTCTTTAGGGGTTGCTGGATCCTTCGCATTTCCCCCCATTCTTAACTGCTCTGAGCATACAAACTCTACAAAGAAAGTACAAGGCGAACATGGCAGATCTGAGGAAGGTGCGTTGAAACGTTCTCCTGTCCTATTGAAGTGGTTGTTTTGTTATTCCTGCCAGCTGTCAACTGTCCAAAGCCGAGGATGTTCGACATGCGCTTCCTCCTGTTTAGCTTCAGCACAACTTCCCACGAGACTGCAGTTCCACTCTACCAAAGCGACAACATTATATCAAAGTCAGCCAAACTTTGTACGTCCATCAAATGTTCGTGTTATTTCCACATGTGATTTGGAACAAAAACGATTTCCCGAATGAAAACCTTAAACGGTTCTGTGCAGATGTCCAGAGTTTGCTTAGTTGAAGTTTTGTTGCTGTTTTCTATAATAACAAATAAAAAACTTCAGTTGGCATACTATCAGAATTAGGAAGTTGAAGATGTTTTCATCCCACTTCCTAAACAGAGCGGTATATCATTTTTTTCCATGGCGGTTCAGCAGATTGAAATCGTGTTAGGAAGTGAAAATAGCCTTCATAGAAAACTTTGACAGTTTGCTCGAAAAGTTTTCTTTGACATAATTGAACTGCACTGTAGTGTGAAGTTTGCTGAGAGGTGTGGGAGAGAAAAAGACAAAGATTTGAATGGAGCGAAACACAGTTTGGAAATATTTAGTCAGTATAATGTGAATTGATAAAAATAAAATATTATTTCTGTATCTTATGTACAGAACATGCAATTATTCAAGCAGGAGTAGCTTATCCGTATCTGTTTCAAACATTTTGTCACATTCCCATAACATCTTGCTATATTTAAGCTCATAGACATTGCGCACCTCATTATGTGTACAATAATCTCACTAATTAAAATGTACCTAATTATTACAATGTTCAATTCCTTTGCAAGCATAATTAAAATAGGGATATCAGACTATTACGAATATAATGCATATTAATTGAATAATATTAATTGCATGCATTATTGTTGGTGCTTCCCTCAACTAAAAGATTTGCAATTGACAGGCAGTTGTATTTATTAGTGAAGTTTTTAGTTACAGAAAACATGAACCTTGCCAACCTTTATCCTCTCAGAATTAGTTACTCGGCTGTTGTTGATGTGCTGCATGTTAATTGGTATTGAGGGTAAGATTTGGCTTCTGCTGACAGAGCGATGTGTCCACATGCTAATTGTGTTATTTTAGTAGGAAGGCGGCGAGATCTGCAATGTGGTAAAGTTTGCAGCGGCAGCAGAACTCTCTCAGGAGGGCCAGAGCAGTACTGAAGGGCCTGACCAAACCATGCAGGAGGGGGTTGGAGGTCGAGGAGAGATTGGACATCTTGTCCCACCCCTGGTGAGAGGGCTGTGGATGAGTAGATGTCTGACAGGAGCTAAAGGATGTGAGCCAAAGTAATACAGAATAGAGATGTAAGCTCCATTTCCACACACAAACATAAACACACACACGCTTGCACTGTGCCGTTGAATAGGCTCAGGAGTCCTCAGTGATTATGCGCTATAAAGATTTTATATTTTTTAATTAGGGAAGAGTGATTACAACAACATTTTGACTTGAAGGAAAAATGTTTTTAATATCCTCTTAAAGGAACAGCTCACCCAATAATAAAATTGTAAATGAGTAAATTATAATTTTTGGGTAAACTATCACTTGAAAAATTAAGGTGCTTTAAAGAGTTCTTTACAGTGATGCCAAAGAAGAAGCATTTTTCTGTTTTGTTAAGATCATTTTAGTCAAAAGTTCCTAAAAGAACCATATGTTTTTCTTCACCTTAATTTTAATAGTGTAAAGTCAGCGCTTCAGTTTTTTGTAAACATTTACATTTACATTTAAAGTGTAGTGAGTCGGCTCCCAGCTGAGATAACTAGCTCAATATAGCAGTATAGCTCCCAGTGGCAGAGCATTGTGTTAGCAGCGCAAAAGGTCATGGGTTCGTACCCAGGAACACACATAGTGATAAAAAATGTATACTGCACTGTAAGTCACTTTGGATAAAAGCATCTGCCAAATGCATAAATGTAAATGTAACTATCATAGATGACTCAGAATTGTCTCGAAGTTGACTCTCAGACAACTTCGTACATCTTTGAGATTATTACTGGCAGGTGATGGGAGGGACTTTCTCTGAAATGGCAATGTCTGATTCTTTGAACACTGAAGAACTTATATTTCATATTTTAATATTTGTCAGGTAAGGTGTTTATTTGATTGTACATCTTGCTTTCATCATATATGTATTCCAAAAATGTTTGAGCATTATCTTAATAAATGACAATTGTTACAATCTTTACAATTAAGGTTTGCTTTATATAGAAGTAGAATTAATCATAACACATGCTGTTTCTGCTTGTCCCATGTTATTCTTGAGGACCTATAGAGAAGTGTTACATCCTTTATATCCCAGAAGAATCTTTATTTTTATCAGATTTCCAAAAGACAGATCAGTTTTAGCGAATGTTATCGGAAAAACACGACCCACTCGAGGGGTATCATGGGAGTCACGAGCAAGCAACACACAAAACATTATCGCGCAATCTCTGCATAACTTGTTCGTGTCTTTTACATTATATGCACTTTCGTGCCAATTTCCATCATAACACAGACATTTGAAGCAGTTTTACTTACCGCCTGCGACTCATGACCTGGTTGGGACTTAAACCAGCCTTAAACTAGCCTAGATAACACAAGACCAGTCTCATAGAGAATGCTCATTCTCTCGTATTTGAGGCGTGGTTTACGAATGCCCAGAACCGTTTATTGGGCGCCACGAATGTCTATCAAATGCAGGGCCGGATTATCCATAGACGGGATTGGGCGAGTGCCCTGGGACACCAGGCAATGGGGGGCCTACAGGCATAATGACAAATGATATAAATGGTAAGTGGTATTTATTAAAGGGATAGTTCGGCCAAAAATGATATTAAACCCATCATTTACTCACCCCCAAGCTGTCCAAGTTGCATATGTCCATCGTTTTTCAGACAAACACATATTCGGATATTTTTGAAAATGTTTTAGATCTTTCAGTTGATTAAATGTAATGTTACAGGGTCCACGACCTTCAAGTCCAAAAAAAGTGCGTCCATCCTTCACAAATTAAATCCAAACGGCTCCAGGATGATAAACAAAGGTCTTCTGAGGGTAATCCGCGCGATGTTGTTGTAGAAATATCCATATTTTAAACTTTATTAACGAAAATAAATACCTTCCGGTAGCGCCGCCATCTTAGTCGCGTCCGCATTCAGGATGAGAGCTTACGCAGCCTACGGAGGCTACTCTGCTGCTGCTCTGTGCCCCCGCCAGGGGCGTCGCTAGACCCCTTTTACTGGGGCACGTGCCCCAGTGTAAATCTTTTGTGCCCCTGTGTAAATCTCAAGTTTACATTTTAGCAGTTAACTAGTTTATTCAAAGACAATCGCGGCAAAACGGATCTATATGCAATGTAGTTACCCAATTCACGTTTGAAAAAGCGACGCAACAGTCGCACTGACGCGTGCACGCCTCAATTCATGTCCGCGTCCGCGCACGGATATGAATGGGTGCGCGGACGCGGACATGAATTGAGGCGTGCACGCGACTGTTTTGCCGTGCGCAGCCGCATACAAAGTACACGCGATTGAGTTGGTTTATGAAAACATGGCGAGACTAAAGTAAGTTTCTAAATAATAATGAAAATCTCATTGACGCATGTGATGGAGATCAGAAATGTTTTGTGCAAAGCAGGAAAAGGGAAGGAAAAATGAGAGATGATGAATTTAAGGGCGTAAAGACACATAACATCCTACCCTGTCAGGGCTTAAACATTAGAGGGAAAATTTCAGGAAAACCTCTGTCAATAGTCTATAAAATTGCATTGTTCACATACAAAAACTGTGTTATACTGTTCTGTATTTTCAGATATGAAATTAATATTTAGTTCACTAGCTCTAGGTCATTACATAATCAGTTAGCAACTAAGATAGATTTTTTAGTAGTCATAAAATGAAAATATTCTTAAAAATAAAAAAAGAAGTTATTAATCATTGTTATGTAAAATGCAAATGTGCATAACATTTTTTTCTCTCCAGTCATTATTTCCAAACATTTTATGCCTTAAGACATGTTAATTATGTTGTATATATATGAAGATGATACTTAAATATTTTTAAATAGATGTTTGTCTTTCCCAGTACTTGTTGCAATGTTGGAATAGTGGGTTAAGCAAAGGAAATTGTATCTTGCACACCGCAGGCTTTCAAGAAAAAGTAAAAAAAAAAAAAATGGGGGGCCTGTGCCCCAGTAGAGCTTTATGTCTAGCAACGCCCCTGGCCCCCGCCCTCCGAATTTGTCATACGTCACTAAAAAAAGTGCGTATACACTTCGCTAATACTCTCTCCTGAATACAGAGGAGTCTAAGATGGCAGCGCTACCGGAAGGTATTTATTTTCGTTAATAAAGTTTTAAATATGGATATTTCTACAACAACACCGCGTGGATTACCCTCAGAAGACCTTTGTTTATCATCCTGGAGCTGTTTGGATTTAATTTGTGAATGATGGACGCACTTTTTTTTTTAACTTGAAGGTCGTGGACTATGGGTGGACCCCGTAACATTACATTTAATCAACTGAAAGATCTAAAACATTTTCTAAAATATCTGAAAATGTGTTTGTCTGAAAAACGATGGACATATGCTTCTCGGACAGCTTGGGGGTGAGTAAATCATGGGTTTAAAGTGCCCGTATTATGAAAAACTCACTTTTTCTGGGTTTTGGGGTGTTATTTTGTGTCTCTGATGCTCCCACACGCATACAAACTTGGAAAAAAATCCATCCATGCTGTTTTGAGTGAGATACAGGTTTCTGAATGTCCTCTGCCTTGACTCTCAGATTGCGGGAGTTCAAACTCAGCTCCGTTGTGACGTAACAAAAAGTTTCGTCACATTCAGTTTGAATTTTCCCGCCCACCACCCCACTCGCAGGTCTCCACCCACCAGGTAGCTAGAGAGCATAGAGCAGTCACTTGAATGAGACCCTCTGTGCTGTTATCATCTCTCACGGAAATAACAGCGCTATTTGGATATTATGGATTATACTCCCACCTACTTTTAAAAACAAAGTTTTAACGCGTGGTTATTGGAACCCGGAGTAATCTTATATAACGTTACAGTGTGTTACGACGCAAACAGTCCTCAGATTGTAGGCGATAAGACCTTCATGCGAAATCTGATGTAAACAACAGACTATGTATCTATATTTCACGGATTATAAGCATTTGTGGACAAAATGGTAATTGGATGTATTTTATTGGACTTTCATGGATCATTCACACATCTGAAACAGACTGGATTCGATTCGCGATCTTTGTATATCAACAAAAAAAGGTAAGAAGTCACGTTATATTTTGCATGTTGTCATCTTCTGTCACAAAATACTACATTTATGATGCTAGAGCTAAAAGCTTTTTGCCAAATTAACCGAGACCGTACGCCCCGGCTTTTCTGACGAGGTGAGCCTCTAATAACTTTACGGTCCGCATAGATATATACACGGTCCGGACCTCCCGCTAGCTTCTAGCAATTAGCATGCGGTCCACAAGCAGTATACATCCCCCGCCAGGTCTTAATTTCTGTAATTTGCGAAAATAATGCGTTTGAAAATGTTTATAAGGGGAATATGTTAGTATTGTCCAGGGAAAATGAGTGTATTGTTCAGACTGCTACATCACAATTTACGCTGGAATCTTTGTGTGTCATGATGAGTTTGACACACCGAGACCGGGCCTTACAGCCCCGGCTTTTCTGACGATGCTAACCCCCGAACGGTCCGGACCTCCCGCTAGCTTCTGGCAATTAGCACGCGGTCCACAAGCAGTATACATCCCCCGCCGGGTCTTAATTTCTGTAATTTGCGAAAATAATGCGTTTGAAAATGTTTTATAATGGGAATATGTTAGCATTGTCCAGGGAAAACGAGTTTGTTGTTGTGACTACTAACGTAACATCACAATTTACTCAGGAATCATTGTGTGTCATGAGTTTCTTCTCCTGTAGTGTACTTATTAGTGATACTTTTCTGTATGATTTGTCTGTTGGCAACATAAACCGATAATAATAATAATAATAATATATAAAATAATAACACAGTATGGTCTGTACTGCTCACGAGACCACTGAGCATGCGCACGGGCACATGACGTTAGTAGTGGGGCGTGATCAAAGGAGCAGTAGCTCATAAATATGTAAGACTAGCTCAAAACGGCACAATCTGAAATGCCCTGAAACAGAGGCTACTAGAGATGGATAACAATCTTTTCCTACAAGCTATTTCGAGCAAACAACTTTTGAAACATGCTTGATGGAACTCATACACCTATATAACTTGTGGAAAAGCAGTCATAAGATGGGCACTTTAATATCATTTTTGGCCGAACTATCCCTTTAATAAGTTAAATGGACTTCGTCGATCGACGATGCCTAGCAGGTTGGTCCTATAAAACTCCATGGCTATCATGTCTTGCCATATTCAAACATCCTTCTTGGATATGAAATTGTTTAATGCCAAAAGTTGCTATTTTTTAAAATAAACTTGCATTCAAACTACTGTACTTTGAACACTATCTAAGGCCGCATCGAAAAGTAACTTCGCGTCTGCTCCCGCATTGTATAAACAAAACTGCTTCGGTATGTCGCATAGACGTCGTCATCGTCTTGCTGCCCCCTCCCCCTTCTGTGATTGGTTCCCTATTTCAGGGGCAAAAAAGGTCCGTAGTTTCCATGCTAGACTTGCAGCGTGAAATACATTTGCGCTATCCTTAAACACACGCAAAACTCCGCTGCTACAAACTATATACAATGTTTCCATAATGCTGGCTATAAAGCTGAACAAGACTTTCTTCTCCTTACATCCAAAAACCCACTTTATGCCATTGTTTAGTCTTGATATAAATCAAAGCTGTCGTGTGAAGTGATGCCTGTGACTTCTACTGGAAGGAACAATGCTAATGAGCATCCTCTTTTATCTAACTTTGATTGACGTGTGGGCGGGGGAAGTGTCCATAAAAGGAATATGATACAAAACTTTCCCGAAACTTGTAAGAAAGAGTAGGCGTGAGTTGTGCCCCTAAATACTCGCTCAACTGCTTTTTTGACACTTTGTTTAGCATAAGGATTACAACTCTTAAACTGTGTTAATAAGTCAGTATGCTTAAATACTACAACAAAAGCAGCAATACTGTATTTACACACTATTCTCTGACATAATGATCTTACATATCAATAGTGCCACTAAGTATTTAAGTAATTAAACTGTAGCATATCCTAATGTAAAGTGTGAACAAAATGTCCAGTAATGATGATCATAATAACAGTTTAAGTAATAGAGCTTTTACTTATTTTTTTAGTATGTGTGAGAACACACCCAGCTTGTTCTTGTGTTCCTGTAGTGTGATTATACCACAGCAGGGTCACTTGACCTTCAATGTGAGTGCCGTAATTATGAACAAATCCCACTCTCTCACTTTTTCTTTCCTGTTACTGTTTAATGGCTTCTCAAAAATGGCTTTAAAAGCATTTTTTATACCTGAACTGCTATTTTTACATTCTTCCTCATTCTTTAAAAATGTTTCTTGTACTGTCCTCTCTTAACAGGAGTACTTACCCTTTTTTAGTCTTTTTTTCAATCCATAGAAAGTGTATTCAATAATTCAAGAGGGGGTGATTCACTTTTAGAAATGTGCTTTGTGAAAGCTGTTGTTTATTCAGTGCTGGTCTGTTTTTCTGGTCAGTGTACTTGGTTTCAAAGCATCCTAAATGAAATCTAATGAAATCAACTGGAGACATCAGTCAAGCCAAGTTAAATAGACATTTGGATGTAGTTTATCGATCTATGAGGGTGAATTTCAGGGGATGGCTAATGCTTGTATATAGTCCATCAGTCTACCAATTGAACTTTTAAAAGGCATGTGTTGATTTAGAAAGGACCCTCTGCGCCTTCTTTATTCCCAAATATAAAAGTTTTTGCTAGGTGAGCTTGACAGTTGCCTTTTAAATTTCAGTGCTGTTTTAAAGACATGGACTTCCGCTTCGGGCATTTCTAACTAAATGGAAAAATTTGGGCACAATATAGGGCAATGTGGCCTTATCATCTCCTGTCATGCTATTTTTAACTGTGCTCTACAGATTGTTGCAAAGTCCATGGATGTCATTATTTCTGCTCGCTTACTCCCTATTGATGGCATTCTCCAGCAATGACACACATCTAAAAGGTCAGCCTGGTCACCTCTGATTGGCTCATCATACTGTAAAAATAGATGTTTATAGATTAAAAACAAATGAAGGCAACAGTTGCATGGCTTTCCGGTTGAGTTATACAGTACAGTAAATTTCTTCTTGGCTCATTCTCAAACTGTCATGATTATAATAGTTTCCCGTTTAGATGAAGTCACTCTAAACATTAATAAGTCATAAATTCATTATAAAATCATTAATCTTACTGACATTATGTTTGTTTGTTCATTTTTACAGCTCATAGTCTTTTGTAGAAAAGCTATACAGTATTGTTGTTTTAAGATAGAAAGAGAAGAGTTCAGATGCAAAACCCTGTAAGTGCATCTGACATGTTTTCTTGTAAATGAGCATTTTTTTTAAGTGTAAATGAGCTCTTTTGTTTAGGTTCAGTTATTTCATTTTAGTGGTAAAGATTATTAGTCAGTAATTGAAGAACAAACGTCACTATAGTGTTTAACACATTTGTAGTCTTTCACTACAAAACCCTTTAAAGGGCACCTATTTCATTGCTATTTTTTTGTTTTTGGTATGCGTTCGCATGGTTTATGGTTCACAAAACACATTATTTTCCGTATACCGTACATGTTTGCAGCTCCAGATTTTCATCTCTAACTGAAACACTTGAACTGAAGCGTTATCTTGATTGGCCTGAATACCTCTGACTTCAGCCGTAAATGTGACGCTCCTTACCATGTTTGAAAGATTGGGTCACAATGCAATGCTAACAGGAGTTAACTTACAGGCTGTGAGGAATTATGATAATGTCGGTCTTGTCTACATCCCCAATCCCAGAAAGTAAACTTTTGCCTACAATCTGTGTGTTTGTTGTATTCCAAGAAAAGAGATTTACATTAAAGATGATAACTCACGTCATCGTTTACTTTGGGGTTTGTACCTTTTGCATATCGTTAACATGTACTAATACACACCTATCCAAAGGAAATGTAAAATCGTGAATCGGACCATATGGGCTCTTTAAGTGCATGCAAGCTTTTTTGGCAGAAACCTCCTCTTCTAAAAAATAATCCACTTCTCTGGCCAAGACATAGTAAACATATTCAAGATCATTAAAGATGCAACCAGAAACATTACAGATACATTTAGAATTCAGAATGTAAAGGAAGAAACTAAACCATACATTAGGGGAAGCTGTGATGCATGTGGCTCCACATTCGAGTTGTATTCAAATGTTAGTACTCACAAGGGAAGTTTGATTGTGATCCACAGTTGCTTTTTCCCAATCCCACTCTATATACTGTAAAGCAGCCATACTCCCTGCTGAAAAAGTATAGTCCCCGCGGCTAAACATGGATGCCCGGGTTCGGCGCTATACGCAATACAAATGATTTCTTATTTAAATTATTACTCTACCAGGCCGTCAGGGCAGCACTGATTTGGCAACATTTACAGTACATAAAAACATTAGGTGAAGAACAGTAGCCGATCCACCATTGCAAACACAGTTTAGAACAAACAACAAGACAACAAAGAACAGGAATCAAACTTTATGGTAACAAACATGCTCCACAGCTTTCTGTTCTTGGAAGAAATAAAAATGTAAGAAGAAAAACGATAGTGTGTGTGCAAATGCTGCCTATTTCCTTTGTATAATTGTTTTTAGTGGAGTGTCCTGTCTAAATATTTTCACTGTACGCGCACTGTCCGCGCGGTCTCAAATTTTGGACTGCACGTGGATGGTCCTTGTGGACGACCGCGGACCCTCCTGATGACAAAATGAGGTCATGCGGATGGCGCGCATATGCGGACGTCCCTAGTATACTTTGGGCTTTATCCTTTTTATCCTGGCCAAATTTGCCCACTGGCCCTCTAATCATCCCCATATATACTAATTGGCTATCACATTGTCTCATCTCCACTAATAAGCTGGTGTGTGGTTGGTGTTCTGGTGCAATATGGCTGCCGGTGCATCATCCAGGTGGATGTTGCTCATTGGTGGTGGTTGAGAAGAATCCCCATTTCATATGTAAAGCGCTTTGAGTGCTGCAAAAAAAAACTGTTATATAAATGTAACAAATTATTATTATTATTGATCTCTCCAGATGTACGTGCGCTGTCGTTTATCTAATTTATCTTCCGTGCACCGAACAGATTCTGCCAACAAACCAGTATTTCTGAATGACCTGAGGCTGGGATAAAGCAGATTTGAAGAGAATGTATTTGATGAGCGTATAATACGTGCCGAGCACGGTTGAAAAGTCTGAATGCACACTAAACATTTCAATCTTGAAATGAGAACTGTAAAGTTTGAGTGTGGCTTGTGTAATAGGTGCATATTTGCCTTTAATTTCAGATTCAATCTTTTATTTGAGTACTGCTGTACAATTATTTGAAAATGATAACGTTTGCCGTTAACTATTACATTTCTATAGCTTGGGCTTTCAATTACACACATCCAAAAACTTTTAAACATTAATACCTCTGCCACGACTGCCCTGCCATGATTGAGAGCCTATTCTACAGTGCCAATGGCCTTCCTCATTGCATTAGGCCTGTATTGACCATAAAACCCATACATCTCTGAGCCACGCACCTCCTGAGCACATGGACAAAAAGGACTTTCAGAAAAAAAGGCAAAACAGTGCACTTTGATCAAAGCTGCAATGCCTTTCTCTGCCTTTTATCTGTCCAGTGGAATTGATTTTATGGCATCCATAACCTTCAGTGGCGTTGAACTTTGAAAAGAACCTTGGAGTGATACTGAAGCTGTTGTCAGGAGAAATCCGAAAGGCTTTTCTCTGACATTTTTATGGTTTTCTTTCCTCGCCGTCTTTTCCTCTATTCTTCTTTCTTATCCATGGGGCAAAATGCTAATTCTGCTTGCCTCAGTGACTTTGCTTTTGTGCTGAAGCTGAAAATTGTCCACATTCTTGCATGACATCTTATGTAAATATGATTTACAGGGCAAGAGTGACTTTATGCTGTTTGTGTATGTGTTTGCATACTTTAATATGTAGGGACCATCCGAGCATAATGCAGCCATACAGGTGTCATTCCTGACAGCGTGCTTTGCGTTGTTTTTGCTATTGCAAATAGACACTTGCCAAGTGATCTGTGAAGGGCAGCGTGATGACAAAACGATGATTCAAAACAAACTGGCTCCGCCTTCTTGCCAACGACAGTAAGAAAAATAACCAATGAGTGTATGCGTTGTAATGCGTGTGCATGGTTTCCAAGTATGCCATCTACCCAGTATATTGATAACTTCGGAGATGAATAATATAATAATTATGAATAATTCTAGGTTATTTTTCCCTATTGATTTCCACTTTAACATAAGGATTCATCCAATTTCAGCTGCACCAAAAACCCAGAAACCAAAATGACTTCACTTATTGCGGGACACACTAATCAACATTGGAAAGTGCTTCGGTCCATATGTTTTGGTTTTCCGAGCAAATTTTCCATATACATGCAAATTTTCATATACATGCAAATACGATTGCCAAATCTCATGGAAAATATCAATCTTGTTTTTCAGCAGAAAATGCAGCCCTCTGGGTAAGCCACTGGCACAGACCGTGGTTCACATATCTATTGACAACAAAGTTTTCGATTTCCATATCTGGGCTACGCACTTTCAAGCAATAGGAAGGAATATCTCCATAGATTTGAAAGAGTCACTGCGTTTTGGATTGAAATTGGTGAAATTGCAAAGCAGATGTAGCTCTGTGTCCAGAGGGAACACAGCTATGTGAATAGCGCAGAGTGCATCACGTACGCACTGCTTTAGGGTGCTTTAGGGCATCGCCATGTGCCGTGTAAAAATGTGCCCTCAATCACATTGGATCTAAAGCAAAACCGAGAGATCCCAGAGTTATATTTATAAAGTTTGACTGGGGTAATGTAGAGCTGCTGAAGAAAATTATATTTTTTATCATGAACCCAGGGTTCATTATGGATGCTACTCCATTCCTGCGCTGGTCTCTCCACAGCTGCTCCTTCAATTCAAGAACCTGATTTCTCTCATACTTTTCCAGAGGCACGTTAGATTGACGTATAGGGATTGTGGGTAGGAAAGCATTATATTATAAATTCTGAGAACTGACCAGAACATTTGGGTTTTTGTCATGCCACATTGTCTCCATAATAGACATTTTTGTTCCATTATGCCAGAATTTTTCCATTATAGGGAGTTCACCAGATTTCACCCAGAAATATCTCGCATATCTTACCTTAATACAGTATGATTTCTTTTGATTATTTTTATTCTTTGTCAGTTGAGTAAAATAAGGTTTTTTAGCAGAATGCATGAGAACACAGAGTCTGCTATGTTCAGCGTTTTGTTCCAGGATGAAGAAGTCTGTGCAGTTGTGCTTAAATAAACTATTTACCCTCACCTGCTGGTTCTTATGTCTGATAGGGTTCATTCAGGACAAAAAATTGACAAATTTTTCAGAACAGGTAAAGGCTATTTAACCTGGTTTAAAGCTTGTATGATTGTGAGATACAGTTGTAATGCTGTGGTAGGGAATATTTTAGGCATGCTAATTTACATATTGGTTTGAATTTCTGTTGCCTAGAGTCTAATTATACTGGATTATGTAGTTGCTTTAAAATCATTCTGGAGTTTGCCAGGCTCTTTGAAAGCACATTTGTACCAAACCAGCATTTTACTTAATGAAGAAAACTTCAAATGGCCCCGATTCCTTTCAAAAGAGAGAGGGAGAGAGATAGAGCCACTGAGCAAGGCCAGCGACTAATCCAAATAGAGATGGCTTTCTGCTAGTAAAACAGAATAAAACAAGAATAGAGAGTGAAAGAAAGTTAAAAGGTGTGAGTTCCTATGAAGAATAGTTTGTGGTTTGCATGTGTTCAGCAGTGATAAGCTAAGACCCATCTATGTTTTGCTTAATGAGCTGGTCTTACCGAGAAACACAGAGTGCACAGAGATCCTCCGCACCGCTGGAGGAGGTGATCTGACTCACACTGCAGAAGATTCGCTTCATCATATCTAATTGCTGTCTTGTAAACCCTGGTCCCAACAGACCTGGACTTTGCGGTTGCCATTCTGTTCCTTTTCCTCCTGTTTTTCGCTTGCTCTCGTTTTCTGTATATTTGCACCTTGTTTTCTAGCATAATGTCCACATTATGTCCACAGCTGCATGTCTTACCTCCAAACATCCAGAATGTTAGTATAACATCTCACATTAGTCATACACTCACCTAAAGGATTATTAGGAACACCATACTAATACTGTGGCCCATATTAATAGGATAGCATCTTGCAGTTGAAAGAGATTTGGGGGATGCACATCCAGGGCACGAAGCTCCCGTTCCACCACATCCCAAAGATGCTCTATTAGGTTGAGATCGGGTGACTGTGGGGGCCATTTTAGTACAGAACTCATTGTCATGTTCAAGAATCAAATTTGAAATGATTTGAGCTTTGTGACATGGTGCATTATCCTCCTGAAAGTAGCCATCAGAGTACGGGTACATGGTGGTCATAAAGGGGTGGACATGGTCAGAAACAATGCTCAAGTAGGCTGTGGCATTTAAACAATGCCCAATTGGCAATAAGGGGCCTAAAGTGTGTCCCCCACACCATTACACCACCACCAGCAGCCTGCACAGTGGTAACAAGGCATGATGGATCCATGTTCTCATTTTGTTTACGCCAAGTTCTGACTCTACCATCTGAATGTCTCAACAGAAATCGAGACTCATCAGACCAGGCAACATTTTTCCAGTCTTCAACTGTCCAATTTTGGTGAGCTTGTGCAAATTGTAGCCTCTTTTTCCTATTTGTGGTGGAGATGAGTGGTACCCAGTGCGGTCTTCTGCTGTTGTAGCCCATTTGCCTCAAGGTTGTGCGTGTTGTGGCTTCACAAATGTTTTGCTGCATACCTCGGTTGTAAAGAGTGGTTATTTCAGTCAAAGTTGCTCTTTTATCAGCTTGAATCAGTCGGCCCATTCTCCTCTGACCTCTAGCATCAACAAGGCATTTTCGCCCACAGGACTGCCGCATACTGGATGTTTTTCCCTTTTCACACCATTCTTTGTAAACCCTAGAAATGGCTGTGCAGATTGTGAAATACTCAGACTGGCCCGTCTGGCATCAACAACCATGCCACCCTCAAAATTGCTTACATCACCTTTCTCTCCCATTCTGACATTCAGTTTGGAGTTCAGGAGATTGTCTTTACCAGGACTACACCCATAAATGCATTGAAGCAACTGCCATGTGATTGGCTGATTAGATAATTGCATTGATGAGAAATAGAACAGGTGTTCCTAATAATCCTTTAGGTGAGTGTATATGTATTAGTGAAGCATTCAAAGATTAAAGCAGAATTTTGTATAGACAATGAATAATCTTTCTTACATGAAGAGGAAATTATGATACATTTAGGTTGGCAATTTTTAAACAAATAAGTTGAATGCTTTAAAAAATGCATGCAAAATTAAAATAAATACTATTAAATCATTGCTAATTTAACTAATTTAAATTGAACTTCAAATAAAAAAGGCATTTTTCAGTGTGAACCGAACCAATTTGCTGTCTCGCCCAAGATTCACACCTGTGCTACTTTAAAAACAAATTTGTATTACTACCTTTTTGGTCTTGGCACACAATACAGGCACGCAGGCACACGTTTGGTGCAGGCCGCATCTACACAAACATGTGCACAAATAAACAAACACCACAGACCATCAGGCTGGCAAAGGCCTAACCAGCAGGGGCATAAGGGAATGGCACAGCATGTAGCCCTGCCAATCCCTCTGTCTGGGGAGGGTGAGGAGAGGGCTGGCAAGGGTTAGAGAAAATAGAAAGGAGACTGAACAGAACATCCAGATGAGGCAAGCCCTCTGTTGCCTGCCCCGGCACAGGGGAGCCCAGACAAGGGTTGGCTGTAATATACGGAGAGAGGGCTTGGTTGTTTGAGCTGCGGCGGGTTCATATCGCAGCGTTCCCAGGTTTTGGCATATACAATGCATCTGTTATACTATGCTATCAAAGGAATTGTGTGCTACTGCAGAGACATTTCTGTAAGTCAGAGTGAAGTTGAGAGGTTTCATCAAAGACATGGCCGTTAAAAGTGTTTCTGTGTGATTTTGTTCTTGACAGTTCATCACTGGAATACATGTAAGGTTGTGTTTAACATTATTTGTGTGTGTATTTTAGAGTGTGTTATTACTTCAAGCAAAAGAGAATTCACGACTGCGTGTTATAACCTAAATATAATAGGTCAGGATGTGACTTGTATGTGCAAAAAAACAGAATAACTAGGAAACAGATGTTTAACACTGCACTGATTTATCCAGCATGGTGGGTATCAGATATTGTACCGTTGTTAATGCTATCAGTGCAGAGACTCTATAAACTGTAAAATTCTCTTGTAAAAGCTGGCCGGTTTGACAATTGCTCTTTATTTTATGCATTATATTATCCATATATAGTTTTTAAAAATATAATTTGGACTGTAAAGTTGATTTAATAATAAAAAAATTAAACGTACTTCCTTATCTTCTCATATACTTTTGACCAGTATTTCTCATGGCTCCATTTAGATCAAGCCTATAGTTGCATGATCAGTATGGCATAATGGTGCATTCAAGCCTTCTGGGTTGTTCGTATTTACGATGTCAGGTCAGGGCTCAACATAAAGGACTGCCCGGTGGTCCGGGGCAAGCGTGAGAGACGTTCGGGCCAGTAAAAAGTATTGTCACTTGCCTGATCGGGCCAGTGCTTCACCCTCAGTCACTAAAATATAATTTTCACCAATGTATATTATTTAACATCTTGGAAGCAAACATTTACTTGGATAAAAATTGATGAAAGAAACAATGCAATATTTTGCACGGTTTGCAGTCAGTTTACAGGTAAAGCAGGAAAGTTGGTTTTTACGTTGGAACAAGTCTGTTGTATATTTATAAAATTATATTTGACTTTTGAATTATTATTTTTAAATATGTGACACTGACATTTTTTTATTGGGACCAGTGAAAATTTTGGCAGGGCAAGTGAAAACCTGAACCACTGGCCCGATTGGGCCAGTATAAAAAATTATTTGTGTTGAGCCCTGCAGGTGCTTTCAAATCACTTTTGTCGGTGCAAGATGGCCATCTTTTCACGAAAACCTAGGGTATGGCAAAATTTCATGGTACAAGAAGGCCATTCTCAAATAATGAATCTATGAAACCACATTATATGTGTACATACTCCACCAACCTGTACAAAATCATACTAAGATTGCAGGGATGTACACTTACAGACAACAATACGGAAACAATAGAAATGAAAACTGAAAATCATCGTAGTTTAATAATGCTTTTCAAATGTTGTAGCCTAATTCTTAACTAAGTTCAACTCCAGCAACAGATAAACTAATATAATGTTAATATCAAAACAAAACAAACTGCGACCTCCCTTCACAAATCTTGTCATGACAACTGCCAATAAACACTTAATAAACACACAATAAAGACTTTAAAATGATGTGAAAGAGCACAACTAAGTTAACCAACTAAGACTAAAATCAAATTTGCAGTTGTTATTGCACAAGTGGCCATATTCAAAAATCTGCGCAAATAATTAATACAATTCACTTCGACCTGGCTACAATTTCCCAGTGGAAGAGAACATGTTTATTTATTCACAGAGAGCAAATCATATTGCTTCTGGAATAATGTATGGAATATGCATAGCGCGAGTGTGTGGGAGAACCGTGAGTTTGAATGTTAAAACAAAAAAGGATTTTACTTTTACATCAATGGTCATCATGAGACCTCCTGCAGGGGGAACCCCACTATTATAGATTGTGTTCGACTTCGAGCTGCGCTGCAGGGACGACAGGCTGACGACATCAAAGTACCGAGAGGGTGAGTCGAAAAATCATCGGAAGAGTTTGCTTTTGAACCGCTCTCGCAGCACTTTGATGTCATCTGCCTGTCGGTTACTGTGTTATAGCATGAAGTCAAACACACATGTTAATTATCCCTATTTGTGATGTACCAATGTTCAGATATGTTCTACTAAAAATATTTAACATGATCTTTAATGAGCATCATTATAGACTGATGATTTCTGGTGTTTTGTCTGAATTGCGAGGGTATGCCATACCCTGCCAAATGCAAACCCCGGCCCTGGTGCCATCTTTTAATGCATTACACGAAATTACAACAAGGTTTGTGAACTCTACTTACACAAAAGGAAGAAAAAAAATGTGTATCAATTAGGTTTTGCTTTTTTAGGTTTTTATTATTTATGAAACCAGACGAATTCATTGGACACTTGCGCTGATCTCTTAAACAAATACCTTGTTGAAAATAAAATGTTTTGGCTTGCTTCAAGGGTTTGACAGCCAGGCAAGAATTCAAGGACCTGTACACTGTAAAAATTAGCTGTAATTATGTAGCTGGTTGCCAGTAACTGGGTGATTCTCACAAAAACTTGGTTTTAAAAATGTCAAGCATGAAAAACCTAAAAATTGCTTAAATTTACTTTTTCCCCACCAGACATTGAAAAACAAAGTCTAGAGTAAATGGGAACATTAATTTTAACACCTTTACTTATCATTTAACACTTTTTGTAACATAATTTAAAAAATTAGTTCTAAAAAATCTCATTACCGCAACAGTCAGAAAACATCAACACTGACATATTTTCAAAATGACCTGACAAACCTGAAAGAACATAATTTGGAGATTCTGCACATGCATTTAAAATCAAAGTATTATGCTTATATTAATTAAATTAACATTTAATAAGCATCTGTTGCGGTAATGATAATCAAAATGTCGTGTAAGCATTCTGACAAGACAATATTTCAAATTAACTGTAAAAAATGATCTTACCTGGTAGCCATCTTGAAGTAACTGGTCCATGTGCTTGGTCACTCAAAATCAAACTTTATTAAAATTCTGTATGTGTGCTTAAACTGTTCTCAAAAAGTGTTGCAGAGGATGAGAACATCAGGCATGGACACATCATTTTCCTAATTTTTTTCAGTAAATATTTTTTCTGTCATCTAAAGTAGTCTAGCAAAACATCCATTTATTTTTTTTCTAAATATTTTTTGTTAATTTGATTAAATTACAACATAACGCATGTTCAAACACAGCCGGACGTATTGTGGTAATGAGAAATTCAGCAGAAAATGAGATAAAATTGACAAATTATAAATTCTTATGTTGAAATCACACATTGTGCATGGTAGAACACAGTATTGTGTTAATTCTGATGCTTTTTAATGTTACTATAATACACATTTTATAGCTAAAATCATTAGTGCCGTGGTGTTTCCATGGTTTCGTGAGAATCACCCAACGGTAGAAAATAAAGATTGAATGTTTCATGTTTATTTAACTTTGAACAAACTGTTGCCAGTAAATAACATAAATGTAAAATCTACAGTAAGTTACTTGCAGCTAGTTACCAGTTATACCCAGTAATACTACTGTAATTTCTACAGAAATTTTTTACAGTGTAGCTAACATGTATACATTAATTTTACACAGTAACATTAGCTCATTGTAGTAGTTGATATATGTTAGATATGATATATAAATGTAGGTAATTTACTTGTCATTTATTTTACTTGAACTACCGTAAAAGGATTCTGTTGTTATGGATTCTATGTGGAAGTATACTGGAAGTTGTCCACAAAAGCCATTTTGTGGACAAAAATGTTGTTTTACGTCTATACTGTAACTTCATATTGCAAATGCTATCTTAAACCTCATTCACACAGCACTTTGGCCCCAGAAAATACCCATAAAATTAGCAGACATTGTGTGAATGCAAACACGTAACGTAAATGTTCTGGGATCGCTCCTAGAAAGAAGAGTAACACTGCCGTAAGACGTCACATGTCTCTCCGGGATATTTACGGTACGCACACACAGATTCTGGCCAATCATAGGCATTGTGAATGAACCAAAAATCCTGGATGCATTTCCTGTGTATTTTCTGTAATGTCTATGTGAAAAGGGCTATATTTTGTGCACATAGCTTATTTTTTTGTAAATTAAAAGCCTGACAACTTTAGCAACAGACATTGCATCCGTTGATTCTGCCATGTTTCTCACTGACAGTCCCAACTCTTAACTCTTGGCTTAAAGAAAATCCAAAGTTTCCCAGTGGTGCCTACGACTTTGTGGTGGCGTGCTTGCTTATCTCATAAGTACGATATATCCAACATGGTTTGAACGCACCATACAGTAAGCACCTTTCTGACTTAATAGCTGTTCTAAAACCTAGTGTGCATCTTCGGTAGCTACATGCGTTCTGTTAATGTGTCTGTATAGGGTAAAAATTAAACATTCACTTTCTGTAACCTACAATAACCTTCAGCGATATGCATTATAACTGTAGAATACTTGATACTTTCATCTGCTGTGGTTTTTAAAAGGTATTTCATACATGTGGGCTTAAGTCACTTCTGATCATCAAGTGGTAGGATCTAATTGGATTAAGTCTGCATTACTTAACTTCCAATTATTTTCACCATCTATCAGTAACATTCTTACATCCGAATAGCTAAAGCGGAAGTGATTGCATGCTACTTTTTGTCTCATTCATTAAAGCAGTGGAAACTTGGATCCTCTTTCTTCCAATACTACTGCTATACTGTATTATTATTTTATGCTATATGTAGTGCTATATGCATTTCGTGTCACCCTAAATCATTTGCAATTTAGTAGAATAACTAGAAATGTGAGTAATGCTGTAGGCAGAACATGTTTTGAATGAAAACATTTCATTTCTAAAATGCCACTCACGCTTCCAAACAGCCAGTTGAAAACATCCCAATGCCACTTTAGACCTTGACAAAAATGGTCAAGGACACCTTGACACAAAAGTCTACAAGTTATAACTAGCAGAACTGCATGTTCTTTAGAGTCCAATAAGCCTTATATATTATTACAATTCTTTCAAAGCACTAAAAGTAAAAGGCTGGAGCTTCTTTTATTGCTTGTAATAATGGATAGAACTATGTCTTATGTTCCTAAACTAAATTACAGGGGTAAGCAAGATGGCCTCAAGGGATATTGTCGTTAATACAGAAAAGAAAGCAGTTTGCAAGTGCTCCAAGCTCTCGTGTGTAGCATGAACAATTAAGATGCGGCAGTCTTAAGACCAGTAAAGACTTGAAACTTATTTTACTATAACAATATTACGCAGGCTCATCTCTGGTTCGCTTCAGTAAAAAAACTGCAGGGTATAGCTTCTAAAAAAGACAAGATCGCATTGAGGAGGCAGGGAAAACGTATAATCTCAATAATAAGGACATTTTTTCCTCACACTATTTCCAAGTCTTGAAAAGTGACATTGAAGTGTGATAGCGAGGACAAAAGCTGTCTCTTTTCTGCTGTATCCCTGAAGCGTTAGGTAGAGCTGAACAATGACAGTCTGTCCTTGAGTTATTAATATATAATACAAGCTAGGTTGTGTCAGGAGACAGTTGCTTTTGATTGGCTTTTATTCCTTAAATAAATCATTCATTATGGCTCCCATCAATAATTAATATTCTCGGAAGCCCCGGTCCTTTATGTAAATAGTGTCACACAGAGGAAGGTTACTAACGCAAACCTGCCGAGAACAGCAGCTTTTGAACTTTTGATTGTGATTTTACAATGCAGCATTTGCTCCGGTGTTCCCAACTTTACTATTTTTTCATTCTCAGTTTCAATGTTTATTTAAATGAACCGTCTCTGCTTTCTCTAGCTCTAAAGCTTTTATAGATTTTCTATATACAGGTTTATAGATAAGTAGAAACTTCCTATTGTCTTTTGAATATCTCAGTTTCTTGAGGGGATTTATTCTCTCTTGGGTACATATGCCGCCTCTTCATCTACATGTGATGAATTTGGTATAATGTATAATATGAATAGCTCTTGCTTATTTACAGGTCTCTACTACAGGTCTACTTTAATCGTCTAGCCATTCTAATGAGTAAAAGACATGCAAATCAGTCAAACAAAGCTCAATTTTCGTTTTTTTTTATATTGAATTAAATTTTATATGGTATTTTATACACCAGCGATCAGTGTTTGTTTTAAGAGAGGTTAAAAACATGGTGATCAGCGTTTTTGTAGAGGGGATTTTGTTAATTTTTTTTATTTGAAGGTGACTGACTTAAAATAAATGAGGGTAGAGCACCCTTGAACAAAAATAGCAAATTTCAAATCGCATACTTCCAGGTGGTCACTAAAGCGGCCGGCGTTGAGATGAAATGCAACGCTAACAGTTATAGATTTCCCCAGGTATTGAAGTCCTCCTTTGCTTATCCATGGCAAATCCTACCCACGCAGCAGGTTTTTATTTGGAGTGGAAGATAAATAGCCTTACTGGTCACATGGGTTTGTCCTTCCTTCATTGTTTATATGTGTGTGTAGAACAGGACAGACAGTAAAGATCGAAAAGCGGTGTGTTTTGCAGCTAATGGATGGGTGATCATCACCACACCCTGAGGAAGCGAAAGATCTATCACAGTCCATTAATGACAGCACCTTAGTGACACGCACCAACACACTGTCACATTACCATATGGCCTCTCTCCAAACACACACTCGGCTTACACACACCAGTCATCGTGAGCGTTGTGTGTGGTTTGTGTGACATTCAGCAGAGCAGGCCCTCTGAGGGAGAGGCCATCTGGTTTGGTGACAGTGGTCTTTGGAAGTCACTTGGGTAATGCCAGTAATATGCATTCTATCTCTAGCTCTCCCTCTGTGTGAGCAATTTACTGCAAGTGTATCAATGCATTTCTTTGTGTCTTAAACTAAACTTAATTGTATAAAAAGCACATTCCTAGCATGTAAGATTGATCTAAGAAAATGTATTTCTGGGCTAAAAGAAATACAAGCGCAAATCCTTTTAAGAAAATGTTGCTTTTTCTCCTTTCCATCCTCTCATTATCTCATTACTTTAGCTCTAGTGTAAAGTCAGGTTATTAAATCAAGCAGAAAATTTCCAGAAAAACTGCCCACACTCTCATTTCTGTAGTTAAAGGGAAAGTTCAGTCATAAAAATTAAATTCTGTCATCACTGATCTCTTTTGTAGAGCAGTTAGTTTACCATCAGCCAGACCCGAAGACCAGAGGAGATTAGCACTATAAATTAGAAGAATGTTTTAGTTCACATTACTTTTGTGTAGCAAAATCCTCATGTCAATTCAGCTTTGTCCTTATTCTAATCAAAAGACCTTTCCAGTTTTTTTCCTCCAAATGTTTCTGATATTCATAAAACACTGTGGCTAGTTTGTGGGCGTGTTGTCTGAGGCAAAAACTAATAAAGCAATAAGCCCCAAGAAGCAGTGGGTTACCAGTGCATTTTATAACAGCTAAGGGGCGTTGTTAGGCACGATGCAAAGTGGAGTGCCTAAAACCCACTTAGCTGTTATAAAATGCACTGCAACCCCACTGCTTCGCGGGGGTTATTGCTTTTATAAAACGGTTACTTCATATGCATAACGTTAGCAGGATTTTGTAAAATAAAACACAAATAAGCTGTAATTATATAAGTACAAATATTACTCTTCCGCAAAACAAAGTAGTTCCTCAGAATCAAGTGTGACTGAAACAGAGCGCAGTTCCCAACCAATACAGACGCAGCAAAGACACAATGAAAATATGATTTAAGACTGGTGTTTATTTTATAAACCAACATTCATCTAATTTATAAATTAACATTTATATCGTGCAACTCAGCGTTTTTTTTCTAAGTTGCCACCCAGTTGTAGTTTAATGCCTTGCAGAATTTCTTAAAATGTTTTTAGTGTTGAGTGAATGCGCCAGTGTTTAAGTTGGGTAAGATCGCCACCCAGTGGATAGCGGAAATATAATTTGAGGTATAAACTCCTCAGGGAGCGTTTTCTCTTTATTGATTAGATGACTTAACAATATTTATTGATATTTATCTGGATATCGCCATAATTGTGCAATTGTATACAAATTAAAAATATGATTAAAGACTATGGTGTTTATTTTCATAAATCAGTATCCAACAGTGGCGCAGTGATACTTCTGTAATGCGGTCTGAACCGTGGGTTTACTGGGGTATTTTTTCACGGCTTAGAACGTGTTTCAAACAATCAGAATGAAGAACCAGAACTGCTCGTTTTATAATAGCGCTTTTCTGCTGCATGGTACCACTAGGCTTGGTATGACACATATTGACGCGCTTTACTCGGTTTTGGTTTTCCACTGCAGTTTAGTGCAGCTTCAAAGTGGGTGGGGTTATATCCGTCTCCATTTCACGTAACTTTAAGCTACCTACCTACAACAAGTTACTTGACTTAAAACACACCTGACAACCAACTTTAATTGCTACGTGTTTCCATGACACGGCTTTCCTACAGATGTCTCTGCAGGAGCATAAACTTGTATTATTAAGCTCCGGGAATTCCGAGTATAAGCATTTCGTTCATTTTGCTTGTTTGGATGCCCCTTTTCTATTGGCTGCGCCGGTAATAGGCACAGAGCGCAGCGCAACAGTTAAACTATTTTGAACTTTGACCACGGCGTGAGCACAAGCTGTGCTCCGCTGCGCTCGCGCTTTGCTCGATGCAAGAACAAACCGCCCTCGCACTATGTGAAAGCCGCATTACATTCGCCTGGGTTCTCCCCTCCTGTTTTCTGTTACTGGATAAACGAGTGTGCAAGTTCTGAGATGTACTAACACGTAACAGAAGCCAATGTCGTTACGTCATTTTGATCGTTAACAATAACACTCATAAAAATACAACTCTTTCTTGCATTTCAGCATTTCTTTGTTCATTATTTCTTATGTGATGTTTACTATTTTATTTAACCCTATAACTGTCACTGCCCCTTTTGAGTGGGGGGGTGAAAAGGTGATCTGCACGTTAAAATTACTATAACTCTGGCATTCTTTGGTTTAGAAGCAAAATCTTGGTCTCTTTTTTAAGAAGACAATTTATAGTTTTACACTGAGGTGTTTGAAGTTGTAAATATTAAATGACAAAAAAGTTATACCCGTTTAAATTTATTTTAAATAATAAAAATAATGCAATAAAGTATATACTCTCTAATCAAATGTATATAAAAATTAAAATGTTTTACTCTCAAAACACCACACCAATAAAGACACAAGTCTCAACTAGTTCTGAACCAAATTTTAGGTGAAAATAACAAAAAATGAAGTTTCTGTCACACTTTTAGTGGTTTTACCAACCAAGGCCACTAGGTGTCAACGGTTAGTTGCAATATCTTGTCAAAAGTTGATAAATTACTGTCTCTGCATTGTGTTTAATGCAAAAAGGTTTTGAAATATGAAAACTACATTCTTAGAGCTTTCCAACGATATATAGTTTGTCAAGATTTTTGAAGATTCATATATTCATTTTGAAGAATATTAGAATTATGAATATATACGCATTCATATGGACTCCTACTGGGTCAGTGACAAATAACAAAATGACTGTCCCTACTAAATTTCCATCATCAAATGGCCTTGAAATATGAAAACTACATTCCTAGAGCTTTCCAACAATATATAGTTTGTCAAGATTATTTCAAGTTTATAGGGTATTAGTGTTATAAATTTATAATCATTTATATGTATTCCTATGGGGTAAGTGACATTTAACAAAATAACTGTCCTTATACAAATTCTATCATCAAATGGCCTTGAAATATGAAAACTACATTCCCTGAGCTTTCCAACAATATATAGTTTGTCGAGGTTATTTCAGGTTAATGGGATATTTACAAATAAATATGTAATAACATTTTGGGCCCAACTGTTGGTCTGCGACATTTTAGAAAATGACGCTTACTACATACTTTTTTTTTCAAAATGGTGTTGATATATTAAAACTACAATCTTAGAGCTTTCCAACGGTATATAGTTTGTCAAGATTGGTGTAGGTTAAGACTATGTAATTATTGTTTTAAATATGTAATGCCAAACGTCCCACCTGTGGGACAGTGACAGTTATAGGGTTTTTAATAACTTAGTACAGCGCCACAAAAGTCCTCCCTCTTGCAGGGAGTTGTGGGTAATATCAACCGTGGAGTGTACATGGATCTGTACTTCGAATTTTCACCGGAAGCAATAGACCATCCGGGTTATTTAAGGATTCTCGTTACATATGCACAACCAGCGCAACGTCATGGAATGTCTCTGAACAGGTTCACGCCCACTTTTGGGGGAAAACAAACTAGACCTCCCATTGACTTCCATGCAAAATAGCGGAATAAAGCAACGTTCGTACACACCCGGCAGGCGTAAATAACTTAAGAAATAACTCAGATTAAACATGACGAGTACTTATCTGTCCACCCTGCCTGCCATTGAGCGCGAAAGATACATTAACACATTTAATTTGGTCATTATAAAAACATGTCTCTTTCATTCTCACAGCGTCAAATTTGTGTAACAACGCTTCCCATCGGCCAGAGGTGTCTTACCCGGATATTTACTCGTACCTCATTGGGTCAACAGGGAAGACAGTAAATGATTTTACTTCGTATTTGAAAGTTACTTCGTATTTATATATTATGTCTTTATATTTAGAGTACTGAGTAAACTTTTCCTTCCAGCCATACAACTAACTGGCTTAGCGATATTTCTAGCAATCACTGGATGGCGTTGTTACACAAATTTGACGCTGTGAGAATGAAAGGGACATGTTTTTATAATGACCAAATTTAATGTGTTAATGTATCTTTCGCGCTCTATAGCAGGCAGGGTGGACGGATAAATACTCGACATGTTTAATCTGAGTTATTTCTTAAGTTATTTACGCCTGCCGGGTGTGTACGAACGTTGCTTTATTCCGCTATTTTGTATGGAAGTCAATGGGAAGTCTGGTTTGTTTTCCCCCAAAAAGGGGCGGTGACGAAATTTACAGTCAAGTTCCCGGATGTGCCGGTAGTCCGTATCCTTAAGATTACATACTAATTCTTATTTCATATACTATTTAGAACAGTAGGCGAATTGGGACGCAGGGTAAGTTTTTGGCGTGTTCGTTTAAACTTTTCCCATTCAACATGTAGCTGTGTTCTCATTCCTCAAATTTTGATATCTCTCTCTTATGCACACCATATCCATCCATCTGCCTATCACAAGTTATTATTAAAGCAGGTAAAATCTAACATTTTATTTGGAAGAAAATTAGGAACATTCCCAAAAATACCCAAAACTACTTTCTTTACAGTTTCAAATCAATATCTTTAATATGGCTTCCTTTTCCTTCCTCCCACATTTTTTTCTCTCTCGCTCTCTCCTTCTATCTCTCTCCCTTTGCACTCATTGCCACACTACACGACTCCACAGCAGCCACCACTTTTGTCATGTTAATGTATCGCCGTGTGACGACAGGCGAATAGGATTTACTCTACCGGCTCCTCTGCCGAAATGAAATTGCAGTCTCATAAAACCTACTTTTAAAGGCATTGTGGAAGAGCGCTGAGGGCAGTATATTAAACTGCAGCGGATTAGATTAAGAGGAGGAGAGGGCTGGATGTGGGTTATGGACGAAAAGATGGAGAAAAAGATGGAAGGGAGTGGTAGCATCCCAAACACCGGGAGTGATTGAAAGTCGGTCGATGGGAGTTGCTGATTTGGGTTTAATGTGATGTCATAAAGGAAGCAAATGAGATGGGCACTGGAAGGAGGGGGAAGGGTGCTACGTGTTTGCAAACCACAAATATAATTGACATGTTGAACAAAAAATTGTTTTCGAAGCGTTGCGTACATTTTCGTGCCAAGCATTTTTCATGCTAATGTGATCGTAAATAAATAATCACAGCCATATTTCCATTTCTTTGCCGCAGTGGAACATGTGCAAATTAATACACGTCTACATGTGCATACGATAAAACTATCTCACCCCAAGCATTCCCCTCTGTGCTCTAAAGCCTATTTGCTGTTGCTCGCAGTGGTCCGGAATCGCCGTAAAATTCTTTGAGTTGATTTAGAGCCCAAATCCCTTTCAATCATGTCACATTTAGCACTTATAAGGCTATTCAGTACTGATTCTCCACACCGCAGTCCCTCTCCCATAGAGCCGGACATTAGCAAGCAGAACCAGGCTTCTATTAGAGATCATTTAAAGGCTATTTTCTCCGCACAGCCATTTGGAAAGACGTCGACAGGGCGGCTCAGCGAATCATTTCACAACCTCCACTAGCCATTGGTCCTAAATCCTCGGCAAGCTATTTTATCAACTTAAAGCTACCATTTTTGCCAAGGCTAAGTAGTGTTGTCACTCGCCCTCACGCAAGCTAGTGCTAAAAGCTGTTTTAAAGTATGTTTGGTATACTAGTACGTATTTCAAACCTGTGTGTCAGTATGATTGGTTTTACTAGGTTGTCATGCCTTTAATTTGTTTTCGCTTTAAAGGTCAAACTTGGTTGTGGCACTGGAGACATTTTTGATATAGTGTGTAGTTAAACGTGCACATGCTTTATTGGTTTGATGTGCCAAATTATTGCAAGCCATAAGCTTTCACGGACCCAATCAAACATCTGCAGCACACTTATGAATAGATACAGTTTCAAGTGGAGTCTTGCATGAAGATTCAACCAAAAAGTTTTGGGACGTCATTCAAACCTGCCCACGCATTCCTGCCAGTCATAATGCTAAGGATATATAAACAGTTGCTTGCTTCATTTCTTTTGACAATTTTTTCTAGCTTTGTCCCCACGCACATGTATGGAACTGTCTGCTATAGTAGAGCTCAGAATCGAAACCTCTAAGGATGAAGTGCTCAAAACTCTCAAAACTAAGAGCCCACGCAAGCGCGTAGCTGACACTCCTGTTCAGGGTCGGGGATGCTAGCATGATAGCGATTCTCTGACATTTCTCTGCATTGCTCCAGGTCCCTCTCCTCTGCTCTCAAGAACATTTTGCTGCTTCTTCCCTTCAAACTCAGTCATGCATCGTTGCCCACAGCAGGTGATTTATCGGCTGAATCCCAATTCAGGTCCATCCCTTCTCTAACCAAGTAGACTACCAGTGGACTTTTTCCTTGCATCTCTGAACCTCCCTGTCAAGCTCCTGGTGTTCCACACGCCTTTCAGGTTAACGTCCCTCACGTCACCAGCAACGAATCTAATTGTGTGCCTGCTCAAACTACCAGTTAAGCTCCAGGTTAGAAGTAAGAAGCAACAGCTCTGTTTCAAGTTACCTTTTCTACTCCCCTCATTGTCAGCCTGCTGAGACCCTGTTGGCTGCTTTGGCACCCAGTGTGTTTTTAACAACTTCGAGCTCTGTCGTCGCCACAGAGAGTCTGATGCCACACTTTCTATGTTTTAAGTTTCCTCCCACAGCTTTGGTTTCTACAGCGGGCATATAAAGAATAGTTGACCCTAAAGTTTTTTATTTACTTACTCCAAACCTGTATGGCTTTCTTTACTTTGTGGAATACAAAAAAGAGATTCTGCACTGGTCACTTTTTTCCATTCAGTTACTGTACAATAAATGCGTACTGAGGCTTACAAGCTTTAAATAAGACCCAAAAGCACTATAAAAATATCATAAAAGTGGTTCAAAGGACTTTTGCACTACATTCAAAGTCTTTTGTAGGTATGTAATAGAAAATAATCCGGATCACAAAACCAGGCTGAATGGTATGTTTGCAACTCAGACTGATCTATTTTAAATCACTGATGCTTTAAGGATACTTTAATGATTCTTTTGAAGTTTAAGACACTCAGTTACCATTCATTTTAATTGCATAGGTAAAAGACACCTATACAATATTTCAAACCTTTTCCTTTTATGTTTTGTAGGTGACAGTAGGTTAAACAGGTTTTAAATGCAGGTGGGCAAAAAATACCAGAATGTTATGTTTTGGATGAACCTTTAATTCAATGAAGCCCCAAGCCTCTCTTACTGAAGAAGGATTGGACAGAATAATAACAAACTGTATAGATAAGCCTTTGCAGACTGCTACAAATGGTATCATTTCCCTCCGTTTGGTCATTGTAAATCTCCATGCACAAAGCATCTCAAGGTTGCCCCTTCATTTCTCAACTGTTTGCTCTGGCCAGCTCTGTTGCACTGTTAAATAAAGCACAATCACTCAATTCATCCCATTGCACCAATTTACAGCTCTAAATTCTTCAAACTGTGAAACAGGATCACTTTCTTTCATGACAGATTTTTTCTCATCCTAAAGGCATTCAATTATGCAGCTGGTCAGGGCCATTGGTTTGCAGTCAGTGGCAAGTCAATTCAAGCTTTATTATAATTCAACTATGAACAGTGGTATTACATATAACAAATTGAAATACTGAAAAATACAAGGCAGGCCATGGTCAAGGAACAAGGACACAGTTATGTACAGGACATTCAAATAATATATACTAACATGATATATGGCTCTGTATAGTGTCCACAGGACATATCTTGTCTTAAGAGCCGGGTATTCTTTTTTTCGTGTCCATGTCCATCCTGCGCGTGGACGCGTCTGCACAGCTTTCAAAGTATATTCAACCGTGGCAACGCGCGGATAGTCGTGTTCGACACGTACGCAATACAAGTAATTTCTTATTCAAATTATTACTATACCAGGCCATGAGGCCAGCACTTATTCGCAACTCTTCGCACATGGACCCTTCTGATGACGAAAATGACATCATGCGGACGGCGCACGTATGTGGACAGCCCTAGTATACCTTCAGCTTTAGGCCACTACCGTCAGCTTTGTCGTCTTAGCAAAGTTTTAATGTCCATCCATATTTATTTTTCACTCTTTTTATTAAGAAACAAACAGAAAATACAGGAAAATTTGTACACACAATTAAAAACAATTTTTTTTAGAACTAAATTACTTCTCCAGGCATCAGTCAATATTAAGTGTGACCTATCTTGGCACTAAACACATCTTGAGGTTTTTTGAGGAGACTGAAATCCTAAAGTCATTCGATTAGAATTAGAAATTAGGATTAAATTTCATTTAGGTTCAAGAGATCCTGCAGTTGCTAAAGTCGAAGGGGAATTTACCCTAAAATCTTGACACTTCAGCTTATACTTTTATACTTTTTTATACCGCATACAGTGTACATTTCCTGTATTTTCCCAATTCTAATAAAGAGACCAATAAATATTTTATATGATCACTATACCATTGCAAAAACAACAAATCTAATTGACATCTGCATAGTAGAGGAGAGCGGGGTAAGTTGTCACACCGTTCATAACTCCAGCACTAGAGGCTCTTTGTGTAAATACGTCTTCTAAAGCCAACTTTGTGTTCACATGTGGTCAAAATCGCTCTTAGCTAACATAAGCACAATTTTCTTAACCAAGGGTTAAAAGCCGGGTTTAGAAAGAAGATAACCCAGGGTTAAGCGCAGTGTAAAAAGCCCTAAAGCTAATATTTCCAGTTCTGGTTTGAATTTTTAAATTAAAACCAATAAAAACAATTAAGTAGTTGTGTTCTTCTTTTTGGATAGTCTAGTGTGACAATTTACCCACCGACGGGGCAAATTGTCACTAGTGAACATTCACTATTCAACAGTCTATAACTCCGTAATGAGATTAGATTAGGGCTGGAACGACGCGTCGACGTAGTCGATTACGTCGATTACGTAATTACGTCGATTTGCCGGAAATGCGTCGATGCGTCGCATTGTTTACGTTTTCAAATGAAGGCGGCTTCAGCTCCGACCGGATAATACAAGTGTTATACCAAACAGCCAGAACGTGATCAAAAGTGTGGGAATACTTTAAGCAGAGACCAAATAAAACACATACTGTGTAAAACTGAAATGGCATACCACAGCAGCGCAACATCTGTGCATGATCATCTTAAAAGAAAACAACCTGGAGCTCTCCGACCTCAGAATGACGCGACGGCAGCGTAAGTATTTGAATTTTTACAGTAAGTTTTTATACAACAATAGAATCAATGCAGGCATATATGGTGCTTAATACAGCTGTGTTTACATCTTAGTTTAATACGAGCTGCGAGACGCCTGACAGACACGACATTGCATCGCGTCTGGGCAGTATGTTGAAACAGTAAATAAAGAGCGGGACAAGTTTAACTTTTTATATTAAGAAGTTATGAAATAATAAGTTACTGTGTTACACTGAGATAGGCATGTGCCCGCGTGCACTGAAAGCCAGCTGGCAGCGCGGAGTTCCCATAGCTTATTTTTTTGCTATGTGCGCAGATATTATAAAAGCTCGTCTCGTTAGGTATTCCTGACATGCGTTTATTTAAAGTAACAGCAGCGTAAACGCCGTTTATAAAATATTAGAAGATCATGCTAACTAAATTTGTATTTACCCGAGACTTAAGAAAAGTTAAATGTTAAAGTTGATGCTAAATGAGAATGCAGTAACGTTACTAATGATAGTAATAATATTAACAGTAATAATATAATGGTTACATTTTATAATAAGGGTTCATGAATCACAATTAACTTATTTTTACTTCAGTCTGAACTAATGCTGAGTAAATGCATGTACTAATCATAAACGAAGTGAAGAGTCATCATTAAGTACAACATGACATGTTTTTTAGTTAATGTATTAATAAACAATGATTTCATGTGAGTCATTTTGTAGTTAATGATGACTCTTCATTAGTTTATGATTAGCACTAGGGCTGGAACAATAAAGAGCAGGACATGTTTTTATATTAATAAGGAGTTATTATTCAGTTTGATTTATTTTTATTTTACTTCTTTAATATTAATATATTTTATTTGTTTAAGGTGAATAATGCCCCTTTTGCACTGTTTATGTTAGGCTGAATTAATGTTGGACTTGTTTTTATGTGATTTGTTATATTTTCCTTGGCACTGGCACTGTTTGTGTATTTGTTTAATTGAGAAAATGCTTCAATAAAATGTTGGCATTAATAGCAGATGTTACATTTATTATTTGTAAAAAAAAATCTTTATTTAGACTATTCGATTAATCGAAAAAATAATCGATAGACTAATCGGTTGAAAAAATAGTCGAAATTTGCAGCTCTAGATTAGATATGAAAATGCGATGACTACAACATATGTGCCCAAGACTTCCTTCTTTCTGTTATGGTTTTGTCTTGTGTTCTGTTGTTTGGGTCTTTTATTTTGAAGTCATGTTTCCGGGTCTTTTATTTTGATATCATGCCATGTCTCGCTTCACTATTCACTTCCTGTTTGTTTGTATAAAGCCTGTTCAGTCAGCTCATCACATTGCGGAGTATTGTTAGTGTAACACTGCATACCGAGCGTCCGTTTCATGGTTTTCTGTTTCTTGTATTCATGTCCATGGTTTGACCCCTTGCCTGTATTTTGGATTACGTTTTTGGATCACCCTCGGTTGGTTGGTCGCATGTGATGTAGTTTTTATGAAGTTCTTTTTTTAACACATCTAAAGCTTGTATCGGATCCGAACATTCAGATGATTGCAACCCCATGCAGCTTTTGTGCAACTCTCTGTAGGAAATGAAGCTGCCGCTTGTCTTGAACATCAAAAAGGCTGCATTAGGCGTTCATTTTTCTATATATATCATATACTGTATGTTGTATTTATTTTTTATTTATTAAATAATTCTTGTCCTCTAATGGGATTGAACAAGTGGCTTCCAGTTAAATGTTTCAGTGTCAGTATGGAGAATGGGGAATTTGCTCTGGAGTAAAGATTGGAGCTTGGAGAGAAGTTTACTTGTCTTTTGTTTGACTGTTGTCTTTGGACTTATAAGTGCCTAACCTGATACATTAAATAAATAAATAAAATCCTTCTTCTGAAGACTTAAATTGTCAGATACATTCTTTAGTCATTTGGTTTGTCCGCCATGAATCATTTTGCTAATAAAATTAATTGGATTGTTGTAGTATACAGTAGCTTACTCTAATCCCATTGCAAGGCATTTATTCCTACCAATATATTTCAAAGTGTGATTTCAGATGGCACAATATATTTCCTCATGCATGACTTGTGCGACGACATCAGCAAACAGCAGGAGATTGGTTTACATGCAGAAGACGAATGACAACTCTTCCTGTATCTCTGCAAGACCATACACATCTCTGAGCCATGATGACAAGGCTTAATGCTAATACAGTATTAGCGAAGGAAAATTTCTAACGATTAAAAGTTCACATGCACCTCAGGTTTAAAGTCCCCTGTCAAACTTTTCAGTCATTTGAGGTGCAAACTAAAGCCTTACGCTGCAGTTTTTTGACGTTTTTAAACTCTGTAACACAGTGTGACATCTAGCAAAGACACATACTGTATGCTCTCATCTTTCCTTTATTCTTAACTTTGGTGATTACTCATTTTTTGACTTTAGCTTGAGTCTATACTTCATCACACTTTTGTTCATTTCTTACTTTCTCCAACTTTTGAAAACATCATTTTTCTTTGTTAGTTTGGCTGTGGTTCTCTCTCTTTCAGTTTAACTCTCTTCTCTCCCCATTCACTCTCCACAATTTCATGCATCATTTCTCAGTCTAATTGTAGCTGGATGAAAGCACACTCCAGGAGTGTCTTTTCCTCTTTAGCCAGCATTATTCAATTAGCTGTGTGTACCATAGCACTGTGGTTTAGGAAAATATGCAAGGTACATAGTATGTACACAACCTGTAACTCCAACAATTGCTTGATTTCCTCAAAAGGCACCTTTTTCAACTTGGTGGAGGGAGAACTGTTAAAGGGATAGTTCACTTTAAAATGAAAATTCTGTCATCATTTACTCATCCTCATGTTGTTCTAAACCTGTATGAATTTCTTTTTTTCTGATGAATATGAAGAAGATATTTTGAGAAATTATAGTAAACACACAGCAGTAAGTGACCATAGACTTCCATTGTAGGAATAAAATAATATGATGGAATTTATTGGGTACCATCAACTGTGTGTTTACCATCATTTATCAAAATATCTTATTTTGTGTTCGTCAGAAAAAATAAAGTTATACAGGTTTAGAACAACATGAGGAGTAAATAATGACAGAATTTTCATTTTAAATTGAGATACATTTACTTGGTAAGCAAGTGGCTTAAGATTTTAAATCTTGTTTACTTAAATAAATGATGAAAATGAAGAGCATTTTTACTTAAACAAGTCAAAATATCTGCCAGTGCAGTAAGAAAAATCTACTTAAATTAAGTTTACTGAATTAAGTTGAAACTGGAATTAAGTTTATTTTTCATACTGCACTGGCAGATATTTTCACTTGTTTTAAGTAAAAATCCTCTTGATTTTTATCATTTATTTCAATAAACAAGATTTAAAATCTTAAGCCACTTGCTTACCAAGTAAATGTATCTCATTTTAAGAATTTTCAGATATTATACCAGAAAACAAGACAAAAATACTGAGGAAGATGGTAATTTTTTGCAGTGTATGCTTACAAGTAAAGGCTCTACGCGCCTTGCATTAGTTTCATTTTGCGAGCGTGTGAAAGTTGCACAAGTTTATTTCATCAATCAGTAAAAGCTCTTACAAATACACACACAAAACATGAGCAGAGACTGGGCTCTATCTTACACCCAGCGCAATGCGCGACGCAAGTGTCTTTTGCTAGTTTCCACCCTGCGCAATTATCATTTTTACGTTTAGTGCCACGTTGTTTAAATAGCAAATGCATTTGCACCCAGTGTTGCCGCCATGGGCGTTCTGGTCTAAAAAAGAGATGTGTTCAGGCACATTGTTGGCGTGTTGCTAATTTGAGGCAACTAAAATAGACTACACCACTGACCAACAAAAACCTTGTCTAAAGTCTAAAGTCAATGCCGCAATATTTTTTTTTTGTTATTTAAAGAGCGCATAGTAATATGCGCCTATAAACGGGACAACAATGCAGGTTTGCTTATCACATTCATGAATGCGCAGCAGCACAAAAACGCTTTAAATATGAAAGATTAAAGGATTAAATGTAAAAGATTATTATTGAGTCTCTTGGACATAAATGAGGACTATTTATGAGACGTTAGAAGACAAAAAGAGCTGCTTAACCTGCAGCCTGGTAAGTAAATAAATACTTTGCTTTAAACAAATGCATCTGTTTTTAAATGTTTTTTTTTTCTTAATTGCTACCTCACGGATAAATGGTATATGATGACTCTGTACCTGTTGCCAACATGATCTCACAAAGTTCCGTGGGATAGTCATGCAAACACCAAATCTAACCCTAAACCGAAGCGACAATGGTAAGAAAATAGGACAAAACAGTTGAGTTACCAATCCGTGAGAATGCCACGGAAAAGAAAGTCTGTGGCAGGGCCACGGAAATATGCGGAGATCCGTGAGAATGCCACGGAAAAATGAGCAAAAAATTCCGTGACTATGCCACGGAAATTCGTGAGATCAGGTTGACCTGTGGATATGGTGAGATGAGAAACATTTTTAAGTAATGCTTTAAAAAAACTGATGCTGTCCAAGTGCTGAAACGTGCAGAGAGCCGTTTGTAAATTCTTTATCTCCTGTTTGTTACAAATAAATTATTTTTAGAGTACAAACCTTTTCTTACATACTTGTAAATTATTTTTTTATGATATTGGATAGCCATACATTTAAAGCAATTAAAGGCCTGCTTTTTTACTTCCATGACTAAAAGAAAACAGATTTTAAATGTCTAAAAAAAATAACAATTTCAATACAAGTGAAAAACAACACAATCATTTAACATTAATCTTAAACTGAGGATCTTCTTCCTCCGATTAGTTTTTCAGTTTACAAAGTCCATCATCTAAATAGGGATTAGACATAGCGCCAGCGCAACTGGCTTTTAAAGGGGATGAGAGCTGAGACTCTCATTGGTTTATTGCACGTTACGCGCAAAATACTCCCATTACTCATAAAAAAAATAGGACCAATCCTTTTCGACCATGCGCTCGGCGCAGAAACCATTTTTCCCGTCGTTAAATTAGCAAAAGTGGATTCGGACACGGCCATTTAGACGTTGTGCTTTAGACAATGCGCTTAGATCGTTAAAATCATTAACCATAATTTTTCCAGTTTGTGTGTAAATGACTGCAGAGGGACTCGCCCACAGTCTCCACAGACCACCCCCTCAAAGTAATCAGGACAGAAGCGGTCGAAAGTGGACAAAATATATGGATTACAATACCAGGTGTACACGTGAATGTGTCTCTTTCATCCACTTCTGATCTGATCGACAAAAAAACATTTCTGAAAACACCTATCCCATGCCTGACAAGTTTTATGGCAAGATGGACATGTTTTTTTCAGACAAAGACAGCTGTACTATTGTAGCAATGGAGAAATACATGTCCATACAGTATAAACACCCTTAAGCCACTTTCCCAATGCACATGGTAATTCGAACATGATTGTCCGAGTCCATCCCCTAGAGTTCTTCCTCAGTTGTAATGAACTGATGATCGTCAGTATGAAGATTACAGTGTAGCACTCGAGAGCCTTCTTTTTGAAAGCAAATGAATTAAAAAATAAACAGCTATGTATGCATCACAAAAAATGGCAGGAATACTGGAGAGAACATATGAAGACCATTTTAAATAATACATATAAATATTACATTAATAATTTAAAAACAAAAAAAAGGATTAATAATCTTCACCTGTGGAGTGCTTTGATCGGAATATACTGAAATACATCACTGGAAAGCCGCCTTTAGTCAGCCACTCCAGCTGAGCATTGTAGTTGTTAACACTACACAATGACCTCACAACTAGTTTACTAATAAAAACGAGTCATGCGGGCCCAGCTATGGGAGTGAGGAAATGCAAGTGCTACGAAATTAGGGTACAGAGTTTGAAAAAAAGCAAGGGGATGCAAAAACGCAGATTACACCCCTTCCAAAACTCATCAGTGCACCACTGCCTTACACAGCAGGATTTAACATACAAACACACACACACGCCACTGAGATACCCAATGTAATTATCAGCTACTTAATGATCAGTGCACATCAACAGAGGCTCAATCCATTCATTACAAGTGCTGCTGTAGCCCCCCATCAGGCTCTGGAGACATCTTATCTCAGCACAGACCACTCCATGGGCCTAATTGAACCCTATTAACAAAACAAAAGTGTACCGGCTGCTGCGATTACTCCGCAAACTGCGAAAATGGAAGGCGTTTTATTTATTTATTTATTTTTATATGCGTTTATGAACTTTCAATCTCTCAGGCTTATGGCATTAGGAGTTCTGTTTTGAACGGTGGAAAGATAAGGCAGGGAAAGTGGATTTTAAGGAAAGTGAAATTAAATGTTGAAAGGTTCATTGTAATACAGTCAATGTTTATGTGAATGTAGGACTTTGTGTTTGTGTTATACATTCATATACTGCACACACACACACACGCACGCACGCACGCACACACTTGTTCAGTAAAAGCGTCTTTCTTCTGCACACACACACACACGCACGCACGCACACACTTATGTATATCAGATTAGATAAACCATCAAAATATAAGATGCATGTTACAAAATGGATTACTCTGAAGCTACAAAAATGTACAGTAAATAATGTTTTTAAAAGCACGCAAACATATTGTACTACTAAATACACAAAATAACATTTTGTTCTTATTTTATTTTCCTCACTTCTTTTTTTTGCTGATCCGAAAATTTAGTCGATTTACCACTACTATGTTGTAAAATTATGTAATTTGAGAGTAGGCATTGCAACATATCCTCCAACCCATACGACTGCTTTGTTCGTTTGTCCATTTGACCAAATACGACCAATAGATGCATTTACTAAATTAGCGCCTCTACCGGCAGCAGGTGAAAGTTAATACATTAGGGTATAAACTGATATTTTGGGGTGTCATTTTGCTATGATGACATGTACAGGGATAACATTTTCAATGTAAACCACCAGAATTAATTGTATTTTATAACACATTACACTATTCAGGCATTTAGGGCAAATAATCACATAAATAAAATCACATTTATTTATTATATGATATAAACACAGCATACAAAACAGTCACAACTTTTAAAAATATGTACTTAAAATATTCCAAGTGTACCAAGGTCAAACATTCGATTTATTTGAAGAAAAGATGCAAAAGTGATGACAATCTGCTGTAAATATCAGATCCGGACATACACTGATTCAAAAACTGCTGCGATGCTACGTCATCTATGATCGTGAAAAGCTAAGAATGTGAAGCGCTATTGGCTCTTGTGACCGACTACATCATGCTGGTTTATGTTTGAATGAGATCTGATCATCCGTTTTGATCACAGAGTTCTTCATATAAAGTAATCGTATGGCTTCCGTTCGCAAGGTTTGCAACGCAAATGGTTTGTAATACTTTTATACTGTTTATGCAATAAATACCTGAGTGTACTTTTACTTGCATGTTGTGTTTTATATGGTTGAGAAGTGGTTGGGTTTAGGGTAAGGGTGAGAGTGGGGTTAGATGCTCCAAAATATCTTTAAAACCATAAATGTGTCATAAATTCATAAAATGAAATGTCTAATCTGATGTATAAGGCCAAAAACCTTAAAATGTAACAACAGGTTGATTTATAAGCTAATGCCGCTAAAGGACAATAATGCCTTCATACATCACTTTTTGACATAATAAGGTGCTTATGAGGTCATAATTTTTTGGAGGACAGTGTCATTGCATTGAGGTCCGTCCTATTTCACCAAGGTTCACTTTGTTTAAAATTTCTGCCCTCAACACTGGACAAAACACTAAACTTTTATTAGACATAATAATTTGGCAAAGGCAAACCATGGCGTATTTCAATATACAAAATGCACAGAAAACAAAAAGCTCACAGCTAATTATGCATACTTTAATCAAAACTTAGGCTAATCTGTTTTAATATTTGTTGCTCTTTTTTGCAGTAATATTTGTAGTCCTGGTCTATCTTTATAAACTTGTGTATTGTGTGATAAAATAAAACTTCCACCTCTCCTCTGCTAAGACATTGTAGTCTTACTCAGAACGATACTGTCTTTATAGTATACAGTAACTGGACAGAGAGAGAGAGAATTACAGTGATGGTGAAATACTTTTTCTCAACAGAGCGCACTGACCTGTATGACAAGTACAATCATGACTTTTAGACGGTTGCCACAGTGATGTCTTTTCTTCTTTGCTCCATTTTTCTCATCTCTCTTTTCTCTCTCTCTCTACCCCTCCCTCTGGTGTCTACCTCTCTAATAAATTCATCCCAGCATTCCACTCTGCTCTTTGACCTGACCCGGAGTAGATCTCTCTTACCTCATGCTGAGGGAATCAGCGGTACTCTAAAGTGGCCCAGCATGCACCTGACGATTTGCCCTTATAGCAGGCACACAGTGTCTTCTCTTGCCTGAAACCACTAGACACAGGAGACTGGAAATGAAGAAGACTTCATTCTCCGTTTAAAGTGAGATGAAAGTATTTTATGGCATTGTAAATCTCTTTAATATGTAATCCAATCGAATATATTTAACACATTTAACGTTTCAGGAAAAGAAAGTTTTAAAAGTAAAATCAACTTTTTTTAGTTTTCAGAGGATAACAGCTGTTTTTATTATAACCATAATGAAGTGTAGCATAGTGTTACTGTGAGGTGATTCATGTGATTTCATGAATGTTGATGATTGGGGCTCTACTCCTGGAAATAAAGAGATTATGTGCAAATTTATGCTTAAAACAGTTCAGAACCACAGAAATCTGTTATTTTAACTTAAAAATGTTGAAAAATGTCCATGAGACCATGATAATGTGTAGTCTATATGCTAATTTACTAATAGAAATGAACCATTTTAGATTTAGTACATATGAATTTAAAATTTACACTCTCTGTTTTCCCAGAAAACCATAGACTGTAAAAAAAGATGGACGGAGTGTCCGTGACGTCACCCATAGGTTTCTGAAGATTGTTTTTGAAGCTTAAAGTAGGCCAGTGTTGCCAACTATTTTCAATGGAAAGTCGCTAAATGTCGCTAGATTACGTCATTTGCATAACAGTGACGTCATCACGTCACATTTGCATTCTTACTACATTGGCTTACTACATTATTTCACGTTTCATTTTCTCTCTGAACTGTCAAAAATGTTATTTTAATACACATGAATGCTTGAAAATGTTTTCTCGTTTGTTTATCTGCCTATGTTCTCATAAAACGAAATGTGTGTATGTTCATGTTTATATGGCCAAACAGTCCAGTTTCAGAACATACACTGATAAATGATGGGAAACGTTGTTTTGTAGGTAAATAGCCCATTAACGCGTCAGTTTGTCTGTTCTAAATGTGCTGCTGCTCAGCTTCCTCCAGTACATTTATTTTATATACAGTGATTCATTTTATTCAAAGACCATTTTACATTTACATCTCGCCATTAATGTAAGCCATCGCGGGATCCGCCTGCTCCGGCTTCCCGCATGCACGATTATGCCGTCTGGACGCGGATAGATAACCACTTCTCCTGCCCTGACTGCAGCTGGGAGAGACTCTGCTCTGCTGCGCGAGGACTAGACCGCCTGTGAATGCTTTGGGATGGGGGTGGAGCCCACAGAAGCAGCGGTAGCTGCTCATTGAGAAGAGTGAATGTCACGTAAAAAGTCTCCAAAAGTCTCCAACAACGCCAGAAAAAGTCGCTAGATTTGTCGCTATTCACTTTTTTGAATATAAGTCACTAAAGGGGTCTGAAAAGTCGCTAAATCTAGCAACAAAGTCGCCAAGTTGGCAACACTGAAGTAGGCGGTGTCTTCCGTCGCCATCTTGTCCGCGCGTCTCCGCGCGATATCCGAACATGGGTAAAGAGGCGGACATAGGTGAAGCCTCGTTGACCAGTTGCTGAAACCACGCCCGCCTAGGTCAACTTCAGTGAAAGCAGTGGCTGTTCAGCCGTCACTCAAGTGGCCACGCCCTTAATTATGCCCAACTTTAAGGCTTAATATAATTTAAACGAATGAGCCTGTCTCTTGCGGCCAGTCGATGAATTGCAGTTTAAATCACTTCTGTATTGGCTTCATTAGAGAGATCAGAAGGTTGCTCATAGAAAATGGACCATAATACGACTCTGATAATTTTAAAGCTACTGGTTCAAGGTTCATGGCCTCATGCAAGTAAAATCTTTTGTCAGTATCACTTGAATATCAGTTTTTGTATATAAACTTTGCCCTTAAAATCAATCTCTCGGCTTCAAATCTCACCCAATCCCTAAGATCTCAAAAAAGGTTCCCATCTGCACCACTTCCAAGTCAAGAAGCCCTTCATCCTCTCATCTCACACCATCCCATCAAATACCTCTTCATCAGCCGCTCCCTTCTCTTCCTCTCCCCATGGCAGCCGAGATGAGGTAGCGCACCCGAGCTGACAGGTCTGAGCGATTGATGTTTGAACAATAGCCGACCTCCTTGAGCAGGGAGGCTGGAGTGAGAGAGAGGCAAGTACATTTTTAAACAGCTGAAGACGGCTTGATTGATGTGCTCCCCATCCATTGCTCCTGCCTAGGAGCAAGTAATGGAGTTGTGTTTAACCCTGGTCTCCTGGGGAGGCTTTGGGGAGACGCGGGGAGATGGCATTTGTCAAGAGCAGAGAAGGACCGGCTTAATCCATGGCTGCTGGGCTTTCTCCAAGAAAGCTTCATAACTTTATAAGAAACAGAGTTCACTTTAAAACTATGTCTTGGATGATTTTTCAACATTTCTTATAGCCATAAGGCGTACTGAACGTGCATACCAAAAATCTTTGCGCCTCCATTACACGAGAAATTGATAGCTTCTCTCACCGTATGCACCTATTTATAATTAGGAGATTGGGATGAAACAAAAGGGTGCTTAGTGTTTCATTTTGCTGTAAAATATCGCCTCCAACCTAGTCTGAGCTTTGAATACCAATGAAATCAACACTACACACTATGAAAGTGGTCTGAATGGTAATGTTTCTTTCTTTTATCTAACCTAAAATTATCACAATTCTTGTGTGGTGCAACTAGCGTAATGTGTTGTTCGTCTTGCTGAAAAGGTCTTTGATAACATATTGAAACAACACCCATCCATTAGTTCAGCTAAAGCTGTTATTGCACTTATTTTTACTTGTTATACTAGAGTTATAGGTGTGAAATAATCAAGCACAGTGCAGCACGAGCTTCGAACAGTGGCATGTTTTTATTCCCACAGATTTTTGTTATATTTGCTAGCATGCGAGTGTGCTTTAGAGAAGCAAAGAATGCAAATGCTTGTTCTCCATGAGGGGCAGTTTCTTGCTGACTGTGTGCTGTTGATGTTTACTATCATGCTATTGATTTTGGCCCATGGCCGTAATCCAGAACTATATTTTTGTGTTTGATATGTATCCAAGATGACTGGCGCCTCAGTGCCGGCTCCTAGCAGCTCTGTCCTCCTTTGACTGTACAGGGCCCTACGAATAAAAGAAAACTTGATAGAAAAATTGATAGATAAATAAAATTATATACCTGGAATAAAATACTATCATTTAAACAATTCACCAAATATTATAAACAGATAAAAAGTAGATATTGATTGTCTAAGCACTTGTAAAGGGCCTGAAACTTATTTGATGTCTGCCTCTTTCAATAGCATTCATTTGCATTACAATTCTTATTGTGTTGTTGTAGTACCAGTACTGTGATTGGTACAATCATATGAATTGGCTTCTACATGTTTTATAGACATACTTTCAAATAGTTAGTTCATTATATAGCATTTTTAAACAATTTTCGCAACAGCCTTTTTGCACTAAGCAAGTGGTTCATTGGAGGACGAGTAAAAGCTCAGAAAGACAACCAAGAAATAGGTAATAGGATTTTAGATTGTTAAAATTAGAGGTAGATGAATGGAGGTGAATTAAAAGAAAGAAGAAAAGAGAGAGCAGAGAAACAGGAGGAGTCAACACTTATAAAATCAACCCAGTGTGAGGTCAGTTCAGGTCAGCTACAGATTGGTACCAAGCAAAACTTTGTACATCCATTTCACTGGCACATTTGCCTGTTTAGACTTTATTAACGTATCCTATCAGTTTTCCATTCTCATTATCCTTTGTTAGATTGATCTGTATAAAGATTGGTTCTTTGCTTGTTCTTCAAATTTGTATTTAAATAAGTGTTTTTTTTTGGTTTTGTTTTAGAGGCTGTTAGAATGGTGATGATATTGTTCTCCTGAATCCGCGTGTTACGTCTGACATCATGCAGCACTTCCAGGTCCAAACAATCTCAAATGCTATAGGAAAATGTTGAAAAAAATCATGCTAATATACACTCGTATCATAATGCAAAACTACCAAAAACACCCAATCCTTTTTTTCATCTCTATAACAAAATCAGAGATGACCAGACATGGATTCATGGACATAGATTTTTGACGAATTATGAATATATTGCTGTCTGTGATTCTGTGAGCCTGGGCACAGCAGTGTACACTGAGTTTATAAAATTTTCGCTTAAATGTGTAATATAGGCTTAGACCCGGATAGCTCAGTTGTACAGTAGAACATTGCTTAAGCAGAACAAAAGGTCATGGGTTCAAATCCAGGAAACAGGAAAGCAGGGGCAAAAGAACCATTTCTCAGAAAAACTTAATTTTAAAAGATAATGTTTTAGACAGAGATATATTTTTGCTGTGGTCAAGTGTTGTCTATCAATATACCAGGTGGAATTTTGAACAAATGTAAAACGACTTCAGAATTTCACTTTGAACATAAGTAGTAAATTGTTACACAACAAAACAAGATACATTTTTGTGTTAAACTTGTTTTTATGAATTATACATGACTATGACCTTGTTAATGTAACTGGAAACTTATTTTGTAATTTATCTTTGTAAAAAATAATGAAATTATTTTTTTATTTTTATTTTATCAAATGTTTTAAAAGCAACCAAAAGTACAAACCCAAATTGTTGAGAATAAAATTTTTTCTTCAACAGTTTGAATACTATAAAATGAAATTAAATCAAATTAGAATAATTATACATTTTAACATATGCAACAGTATTAGCAGCGGGACAAAAGTAACAAGTGTTACTTTCGTCCAGACCGGATCTCCTCACATGTAAACCTAATTTACTTTAATTTTGAAAAACTCTGAGAAGTCAAACTTCAGGATGTGTTAGAGCACTAAAACACATGTAGATTGATCAGTATTGTAACACATGCAACGAGAAACACAATGCGTTATAAGCAAAAAATTATTGTTTTTGGTATTTACTTATGATTGTTAAAAACACCTTTCTGGATCTTCACGTGGAAAACGATGAGTAAATAATGTGATATTTGTCAGCTCTGTCAAAGGTTGTGTGCCTAAGATGCTGTCATAGTTTGGGATGCAAATGTTATCAGGGCTCGGAGAAAATTGCTTTGTGACTTTCAACCTACGTTACTTTTGCCCCGGTTCTCCCCTACATATCAACAAAAACAAATAAAATAATTCTACTTTATCAATTAGCGATAAAAACCAACCAATTTGCTTTTAAGATGTGATCCCTCACGAAATGTGACCCTGCTTGTAAAAACCCAGCTAAAGTCATGTTTTTGTGATTTGTCGTTTTCTACAAAAATCATCCTAAAGAACGTAAAGAACATTTTGTGAAAATATAACCTTGATATCTTCAGAGTAAAGTCATGTCAGTGATTGAAATTAGAGTATAATCAATGGCTGATATCAAACTTTGATGCTTCTAATCTCATGGATTATGAAACTTTAGCCTGGATTTTACAGACAAAGTCACACATTTTTGAATAGGGCTGAAATACAAAATCAATGAGATGAACAGTTTTGTTATTACTATAGGCAGAATGATAATCACTGTGATTTTTTGGGGGTTGAAAATGTCAATCATACAGATGTGAGCATGAGTTTGATGGCCCAATTCATTGCTATATAATGTCTGGATATATTGGTTTAGTCCCTAATTCATGTAATTAATCTCACATTTAATATCAGGTGTTTTTACAGCGCTTGTGAATGCAGTAACAGTTCATTAGAGAGAATGTGCTGCTTCCGGTGCCTTTGAAGTCACTTCATAAGAGTAGGTCAAATAACAGTGTTTAATGAAGTATACCAAATGATTGCAGAAAGCACGTAATGTCAGCATTTCCTTTGACATTAAAACTTAACAAGGAGCTCTCAATCCTTTTGATGCAACAAACCTTATTCTGAACCGAGATTTGGTACTTGGTTTCTCATGGTTCGTACTAGGAAGACATCTCAATATTATTAGTAGATTAACATAGAACCAAAGAGTATCACAATCCTCATTGTGTAACTCCATTGGCTTTAGAGGAAGCTTAAAGGGGACCTACCGTGAAAATCTGACTTTTTTCATGTTTAAGTGCTATAATTGGGTCCCCAGTGCTTCTATCAACTTAGAAAATGTGAAAAAGAACAACCCAGTAACTTAGTTTTGGCAAACTAGTCTCTGCAAGCATGTGAAAAAATAGGTCATTGAAATCTGGCTCCCCTTGTGATGTCAGAAGGGGATAATACCGCCCCTTAATCTGCATTATCCAAAGGCACTGCCAATTAGTGCAGAAATCAGCTCATTGCATTTAACATCTTAAAAAAGTATTGTGAAATGTTCCCTTTAAAGCTATAACATAAAGCTCTGTTTGGTAACCTCTGTCACATCAAACCCATTAATGTTTTACCGTATATCCTTACACCCAAGATTTAGATGAGTTTTTGCATGCAGTTTTGAATGTAACAATAAGTGGATGAGAGATACACTGCTAATTGGGAGCTGCAAATAGCAGCATAATGTACCTCATTAACTAGCACCGTCTGAAATGTCCCAGGTACGTCTTGATGCCACATGCTAATAGGTTTCTCAAAGAAAGGATGTTCTAAGAGAAAGAGAGGAGTCTAATTAATTTCCAGATTTTGCCTTTGATGTTGTTAATGGCCTCCAAAGTTCATTACACAAGCAGGTTCCTCAGTGGAGAATTAAAGAGGGTCTCTGGTTGATCTGAGCTTTGCTCATGAGATGCAAAAATATTTTTAGGCTTCAATGGCTTTCAAAGTTAACCTTCCCCTAAGAAATTTAAATGTGTAAAAACAGAAAACTCTTAGATGATGTTAGTGGTCATAGCTTTGTTAGTAGGGTTGGCTAGATTACTTTCTTGGTCACTAGCTGGTTGGGACTTTCATGTTTGTATGCATGCATGTATTTTGACAGATAATGAAAATGTAATCGTATCATATAATCATATTATATTATAATTTACACGAAATGTAATACAATTGTACTAAAATATTTCCATCTGAACCCAAACCATTTCACAGACAAACATTCCAGTGGCCATATGCAATGCTTCTCATGCTTCCTATTTATATATATTTATTTATTTAAAGCTGAAATGATCTTACTTACCATCTTATTACTGACATCACATTACTTTGAGTAATTTATGTCTGGGTGGAAAAACTTTGGTGATAATTTATTTTATTCCAGAGTGAAAACCAATTAAGTTGACTGAAGGCAGTAAATGCCTCAGATTCATACTGTAAATCTCTAATGCTTCGTCTCGTCACCAACACATATCACTAAATGTTTGACCCTTCTTATGGTTCTCGCCCTTTAGCTAGCAAGGTTACTTCCATATTAAGTTCTTGGTATTTATTAAATGCAGAAAATCACGTAGAGTCAGGACAGATGAGTAATGAGAGTTAAAGCTGAGGAAGATGAGTATTAGAGTATAAGATTTGTTTAGGATTAACCGAGACCTGGGCTCCTGATTGCAGATGAAAGCACACATAATGTGGTTGTGTTATATTACAAGCACTGTATATATCTAACAAACAGTACAGTACAGTATTGATTTCCAAATGTTTGGTTCATAAAACCTCAACACAGAAATGGGTGATTCTCGCGATATTAGACTTATGAGGTGTCATGAAACATTTTGATAAAAAAGTAAATGCAAAGTAAGAGTATCAAAATAATAAGCATACAGTTACAAACATCTTTTCATGCACTATTTTGCACAAGATTTCAAATGATATCATACAAACCAATTTTTTTTTTTTCCACATTTAAGGGGAAAATGTTCATTACCGCAATGTGTCCATGACTGGATTTGGGTTCTTTGACATGGAAATATTTATAATAAAAAAATATAAAAAATAAAAAGCTTCAGTGCATGTTATACTATTGTAAAGTTTAGAAGTGAATTTCATATTTGTAATGCTTATTTAATATGATGCATATTTGAGTTAATTTAAGGAAAGTATAGTTACAATGTTTAGTTAATTATTTACATATGTTTAAGTATTTAATGCAGTTAGGATATTCTGCCGAATCTGCCTCTCTGATTCCTTTACTGATTTATATCAGTCTACGTTCTAGCCTCTGATTGGTTAGTGGGGGTGACGTAAGGGGTTGAGGAGGAAGTGTTGTGGTTGTTGACGGTGTTCAGTAAAAGAGGTGCCGTTTGAGAAAGTCTTCCGTCTCCCGTCTGCTGTTTATTGAGTTAAAGAGTGATCTACCACCACATACCGAATCCTCACGTTACATTTGGTGGCAGCGTGGTGTTATTTTGGTGGACTTGGCGCATTTTGTGAGTTTAATCCTACAAACTGTGGATGTGCTCATTTTTTTTTTGTGCCATCTGGATTTTACACTCTTAAAGAGCAGTGGATTGCCTGTGGAGACATTACTGGACTTTTGTGGTATATATTATTATTCTAATTTTTTTTCCTGCTTAAAGAGCTTTTTGTGAGTTTGAACTGGACATTTTGTCACCATGTCGGCTGATGAAAGTGAAGCTGGGCTGCAGTCTCCTCCCTCACACAGACGGCTAGCTGCGGCTGCTACATCGACAGGTGCTGTTTCTTTAGCCACACACGCTGTCTCCAGTGCCCTGAAAATTGATCTTCCACCTGCATTTAAAGGCGATGGGACTGAATCATTCACAAGTTGGTCTCGCCGTTTTGAAGTGGCAGTGCAGGCTATGAGTTCAACTGATACAGATCTGCATATGTTGATGGCTTCTGTTCTCCCTACTCGCTTAGCAGATGCTGCATTTCTTTATTGGGACAGCCTTCCGCCTTCGATCCAGAAGGACTATGAGTCAGTAAAGGAGAAACTGAGGGATGTTTTTGGACCAATATATTCCCTGCTATTCTTCCAGACACATGTGAATGCTCGACCTCGTCGACCAGGTGAAAGTTTGGATGTGTACAGTGCAGACATCACTCGTCTTGTATTAGAAGCATTTCCCGACTATGATCACAATGCACTGGAGGGTGAAAAATTTCGCCGTTTTGTTGCTGGCTTGGACCCAAATCTTCAGTCAAAAATCCATGAGATGGGTGCGGAGGATCTTGAGGATGCCTTGCGTATCGCCAGCCGCTGTGAGAGGGCACGTGCAGCGCTCCAACTGACCACTGTGGGGTCTCCGCACACTCAATCTTCGGAGCAGGTTGCTATGGTTCGTCCTAAACCTACTGATGATAAGCTTCTGCATGCGGTCGAGCAGCTGACTCTTACTGTCAACAGCTTACAAAGTGAAGTACACCTGTTACGAGAGAAACACAACTACCTAGTTCAGCGTCTGGACTCTCAACCTGAACGGTTTTCCTCCAAGGATGCTCGATACAGTGCACGCAGTATCTCTCCGCAACCCTACCATAGCAGACAACACAGCAGAGATGCTTTCTTACCTGAGCAGTGTCATGGTCGTGATTCAGGGTCCAGCTATGACCGTGGTCCTCCTTCCCCTGTTCCTCAAAGAGACTGTAAATGGCATGACAGTGACAGACGTGATCGGTATCGCTCTCCCTCACGCCAGTCCTATCAGTACTCCAGGTATGGTCACCATGACAAGGATGATACAAACAGATATAGACGCAGTCCTAGTCCGTCCCCACGGGGGAACAGAGATGCCAGCCCACACGCTAGAGGCAGTGTTCGTTTCCAGTCTCCTGGAAGATATGCGCACTCTGGATCCAACCGTCAGGGAAACTTCCATTAGCTGCTGTTGAGGGGCAAACATCAGCTACTGTCTCATTGCCCCAGAAGGATTTCCCCAAGTTAATGCTTGACAAGAATGACTCACACTCTGATGATTCTGTCTCCTCTACAATCTTGGCTATTGTTGAGGGAATTGAAGTGTGCACTTTAATTGACTCTGGTTCTACTGTCTCCATTGTGAGTGAAGATTTTCGTAACTCTCACCCAGCATTAAGAAAACGCCCCATGACACCCTCTGCTCTGCCAGCTCGCTCAGTCGATGGACAGTGCCTGGACATTTTAGGCAAGTTAACGATTGGGATCAGACTTGGACATCAGGTATGGCAACAGGACTTTGAAATTCTCAGAGGTGCTTGCCAACCAGTCATTCTTGGTTTCGATTTTCTGCGGAAACACCTTGCCCTCCTTGACATTAACAATAAAATGCTGCAACTTTGGGACATGAAAATTCCTCTCTTGCCCAAAGGACATGAAGTGGCTGCCTGCTGTAATGTGTCTGTTCTAGCGCCCACTAAGATTCCAGCTATGAGTGAAACCCTGCTCACAGCCTGTGTGTCTGCAGCTACACCTGCTTCTCCCATGCCATCTGACTATTATGGTGTTCTTATGCCCAACCTATCGTGTGACATCATTGTGGCACACTCTCTCAGTGAGGTTCAGAATGGCACAACTGTTGTTCGAATCCTCAATCCCTCCAGAGATGACGTCGAGCTGCATTCCGGTCAACACTTGGGTGAGTTTCATTCGGCCTCATCGGTCGACATTATATCAGGGGAAGGAACAGGGTCGGCAACCTCCCCCTTACATGATTTAGCTCCATCTGTCCAGATAAATGACAGCAACCTGTCCCCTTCCCAAGTCCAGTCGCTGAAATTACTGCTTCAAAAATACTCAGCAGTATTCAGTAAACACTCAGAGGACAGAGGTCGCACGAGCATCATCAAGCATCAAATCCGCACTGGTGAGGCCATACCAATTAAACAAAGAGCCTACAGAGTGACACCAGAACAGAGAGCTGAAATACAGACTCAAGTAGAAAACCTGTTAAACGCAGATGTCATTGAAGAAAGCTATAGTCCCTGGGCTGCGCCAGTGGTTTTGGTGCGCAAGAAAAATGGCACATGGCGTTTCTGCCTGGACTATAGAAAACTTAACTCAGTGACAATCAAAGATTCCCACCCTCTTCCGAGAGTTGACGACGCACTGGATGCTTTGTCTGGCTCTGCCTGGTTCTCTACAATGGATCTTCAACATGGCTATTGGCAAGTCGAGCTGCAGGAGGAAGACCGTGAAAAAACAGCATTCACAACAGGTAGTGGCCTTTATCACTTTAAAGTTATGCCAATGGGTCTGACCAATGCTCCAGCCACATGCCAGCGTTTGATGGAAATGGTACTGCGTGGCCTCCCATGGAAAACCTGCCTAGTGTATTTGGATGATGTTCTCATCTATAGTCGCTCTTTCAGTGAACATCTCCAGCACTTGGAAGAAATTCTCTCCAGATTCCAGACAAGTGGCCTGAAGCTGAACCCCTCAAAATGCTATTTTGCCAGAGATCAGGTACAGTTTCTAGGCCATGTTGTTTCCAAAGACGGTATTCAGCCAGACCCGCATAATGTGAAAAGTGTTCTAAACTGGCCTACCCCACGGTCAGCTACAGAAGTAAGAGCCTTTCTGGGACTTTGTTCATATTACCGCAAGTTCATCCGAAGCTTTGCACATCACAGTGTCCCCTTACATGCACTCACAGAGAAGAATGCACCTTTTCAGTGGACTTCTCAATGTCAGGATGCCTTCACTTACCTGAAACATGCCCTCACAAACCCTCCAGTGGTGGCATTTCCTGACTTTACAGTGCCATTCTCCCTCTGCACAGATGCTTCAGGCTCTGCTATTGGTGCTGTGCTTGCTCAGAGACAAGGAAATCAAGAAAAAGTGGTCGCGTATGCTAGCCATGTTCTTACAAAAGCAGAAAGAAAATGGTCAACATATGACAGAGAACTCTGGGCCATTGTCTGGGCCGTGCGACATTTCCGCCACTACCTTTACAAACAGCCCTTTGTTATTGTTACTGACCACAAACCTCTCCTGGGTCTCAGAAAAATACCCATTGACAATGACAGAACTGGTCGTCGTGCACGCTGGGCTCTTGAACTGGATCCTTTTGAATGGACTGTAATTCACAAGGATGTCCACAGTCACCTCAATGCAGATGCAATGTCACGTCGCCCTGCTGACATTGGACAAACCGAGCAGAGCATCTCCTCCAGTGCTCTTGGTAATTCACCATCTGAGAAGACACATTCTAGTCCTGTAAGTCTGTCTAGTCCGGGTAGTTTTGTACATCACAACCTCTGCAGTACTGCCACTAAGCCAGTTGGGTGTAACCTGACTGGACCCCAGCTTCCTCCACCCTCCTCACAGTGTGTTCCACAGTCTGTCTTCTCCACATTTGTGCTTCAGTTTTCTGAAGAAGATTTTAAGAAGGAACAACAGCAAGACTCCATACTGTCAGAGGTTATTAGCTGGACTGTTAAGGGACAGAAACCACCATACTGGCGCATGAAAAAACGCACACTTGATGAGAAAGTACTTTGGCATGAGTTCTACAGACTAATTTTTCATAATGGTGTACTCTGCCGTAAAGTTTTCAACCCACCCACAGCATCAGTGGTCCATCAACTGATTGTCCCTCATGCCTTGAAAGACACTGTGCTGCAGCTGTTGCATGGAAATCCTGTAACTGGTCATTTATCGGCTGACAAGGTCCTGAAACGTGCTCAACAGCTGTGTTACTGGCCCTTTATGTCACGCGACATCAAGATGTGGTGTAAGCAGTGTACTCCATGTGACGCTAGACGAAGTCCCACACCTCATCAGAGAGCCCCAATGAAAACAATTGTTGCTACTGAGCCATTTCAAAAGGTTGCTGCTGACATACTGGAGCTCCCCATCACGAGTCGTGGCAACATGTATTTGCTTGTTGTCCAAGATTACTTCTCTAAGTATGTCAACCTTTATGCCATTCCAGATCAGCGTTCCCTAACAGTGGCAAAATGTCTGTTTGAAAACTTCATTTGTGAACATGGCATCCCGGAAATGCTTCACACAGATCAGGGACGTCAGTTTGAATCTGACCTGGTGAAACATTTGTGTGACCTGCTGGGCGTGCAGAAAACACGAACCAGCCCATATCATCCACAATGTGACGGCATGATTGAGAGGTTTAACAGGACACTTATTGATCAGTTAGCCAAGACACTTCTCCAGCAGCCTGGGGAATGGGATGACTGCCTCAACCAAGTTGCTTTGGCTTACAATACCAACCCACACTCTACGACGGGTTTCACACCATTTTTCCTCACACATGGCCATGAAGCCAGGATGCCTGTCAACATGCTGTTACCTAGCGGTACACCATCTTCATCTTTTACAGGTTCTCCTGCTGACTATGCAGCAAAATTGACGCAGAAACTTCAGTCCGCTTTCGGTTCTGCGGCATGGAACCGAGATTGTGCTCACAATCAGCAGAAACAACAGTATGACAAGAGTGTTAGGCACACTCCCTATGTTCCGGGAGATCTTGTCTGGTTGAATGACCCCACTACAGCAAAACAAAAACTCGCTCCTCACTGGAAAGGCCCCTTTGAAATATTAGAGTGCCTTGGATCTGATGTGGAGTCTCCGGGAGTGACATACAGAATTCACTACCTCTTGGATCAGTCTGATAAATCCCAGATTGTCCACTACAACCGTCTCAGACCCTATCATGCTCCAGTGCCTGATCGGAGACATGAGACATCTGCATGTGGCTCTTTGCAGTCTCAACTTCCTCGTGTGACGGCATTGTCAGGTGCCTTGCCCTTTAGACCTTCAAAGATCACAGCCACAAACAGCTGCACTTTATCTGGGTGCCGCAGTACCCCCTCAGTGGTTCTTCCTACTGGCCATTCACAATCTCGGCCACAGCCCCAATCCCAATCTCCTTCAGCTCAGTCTGGTTCTGCCCCCCCATGTGGCCCAGTATGCCAGTTTGACATTGTCTCCTCTTCCTCTCCTCCAGCTCTTGGTTCTGTGCTACGCCCTGGGAAACGTTCCGTGGTACCTCCCAGATATCTTCAGGACTACGTTCTTGAGTGACACTGTTGCTTTGTTCTTGTAGTTAACAGTTCCATGTTTATTTGATGAGAAACGGGGACGTTTCTTTTGTGGGGGGGGGGGGGAGAAAATGTAAAGTTTAGAAGTGAATTTCATATTTGTAATGCTTATTTAATATGATGCATATTTGAGTTAATTTAAGGAAAGTATAGTTACAATGTTTAGTTAATTATTTACATATGTTTAAGTATTTAATGCAGTTAGGATATTCTGCCGAATCTGCCTCTCTGATTCCTTTACTGATTTATATCAGTCTACGTTCTAGCCTCTGATTGGTTAGTGGGGGTGACGTAAGGAGTTGAGGAGGAAGTGTTGTGGTTGTTGACGGTGTTCAGTAAAAGAGGTGCCGTTTGAGAAAGTCTTCCGTCTCCCTTCTGCTGTTTATTGAGTTAAAGAGTGATCTACCACCACATACCGAATCCTCACGTTACACTATAAACATTTACAGTAAAGAAACATGTGGTATTTGGTGATCATTGGTAAATGTAGAGAGAATAATAAGGAATATAAATGTGTCTAAGACCAATTTTCTCATCCTCCGCAACAATTTTCAATCATTGATTACACCCTCAAGGAACTAACATTTAAAAAAAACATAATTGACTGTGACACTCAAGATGGCTACCAGGTAAGCAGTTCTTATTTTTTTTCTCTTTAGATAAAAGTTTACATTTTTTGTTCTCATAACCGAAACATGAGTTTGTAAATGCATATATTTAATGTAATATCATGTTGCGGTAATGATAATTTTTGATAATGGTCATCTAAAAAATGTAAATAATTCTATAGGAAATATTTTTAAATCCTCTAAAAATAATGGTTATAGTTAGTTCAGACCTTAATCTTATATGTGAAAAAATGGCTTCAAGGGCTTTTTAAAAATTCTGATGCTGGACACCCTATAAATCTGGATTTCGTGAGAAACACCAAAATGTGTTGATATAAAAATCATATCATTAATATTATTAATTACATTTAAAATAAATAACACTGTACTGTATACACTGTCAGAAATAGGGGTACAGTAGGGGTCCATTTTTGTCCCCCAAGGTACAATCAACACAAAAGTACCCCATAGGGCTCATTATTGGACCTCAAGGTACATGTATGTACCTTTTTGAGGGTCAAAAAGGTACATATTTGTTCCCAAGCATTAAAAGGTACATATTTGTACCATTTCTTTTAAAGGATAAGGTACAATGTTAAGAGACAGCCTCTTGCCATTTTTTTTTATTTGTTGTTCTAGACAACTGCTGTAAATCTGGTCAGTAACGTAAATAACTATTGTGTCAATTTTTGTTTCCTTTAGTTGGACACATGGGTATTGTTGTAATAGTATTAGTTTTCTTCTGTTCATTGACATTGTGTTTAATTTTAAATTTAAATTTAAAATTTTAATGAAAAAAAAAAGTTAATTTCACTTAATAAAAACTGTGATATGAACTCAAAAACTGCAATTGATTAACCATTATTTAAACTGAATAAATACTGAATAACTGAATCCCTCACACACACCGAAAAAAAACCCGCGCTTTTATTTTGACACGCGCCCATCCCCCCACATCTCACGGTCAGAGTCAGTTTCACAGAGCAGCGCAGGAGGACGACAGACACATAAAGAACATTAACAGGTAAGCTCTGGAAACTCATTCATCATCTTTAAAACATTTTTAAACTTTAAAAATGTGTTTTTTGTCGTGGCTCTTCATTTTAATACTGATTCGGTTTCGGTTATTTGTGTAAAGTTGTTTACGATGAGTCAACGCGATATTGACACAGCACTATTGCCTCAGACTCATTTTTATGAGCAGGTTAATGTGCATTAAGTACACCACAGTTCTGTAAGTGGAAAAATTAATTAATATTTATGTGTGTTTTCTCACAGTTTAGTGCAAACGTTTCCAGCGCAAGTTTGAATCTCTCTCAGTCAGGGGGGAGATTGACTGACAGACGGTCTACTCGCCACCAAACAGTAATCTACACAGAAACCTTTTACAGGTAACGTTACCACATTTATTAATTTATTTATTATGTTGTTTGAGTACACCACAGTTCTGTAAGTGGAAAATTTATTCATATTTATTTGTGTTTTCTCACAGTTTAGCACAAACGTTTCCCGCGCAAGTTTGGATCTTAACCATTGAGGGTGGCTGACTGTTCTCGACCAACCATCATTCACACGCAAAAACTTTAAAGGTACCACATTTATTTATGTTGTGAGTATACCACAGTTCTGTAAGTGGAAAAAGTATTCATATTTTTGTGTTTTCTCACAGATAAGTATGAACGTGCCCAGAGCAGTTTTCGATCTTTACCATTAAGGAGGCTGACTGACTATCCTCTACCACCCGTCATTAACACAAGAAAAACTAAAGAAATGTTACTCCATATGGACCTATTCATTTACTCATTATGCTGTGAGTACACCACAGTTTTATCAGGGAAAAAAATTATATTTGTGTGTTTCTCACTGCTTGGCAAGGACAGATGTGGCCCTGTTAAAATGTCGTTTGGTTTAAGGAACAGCACACTGATTTTGTTTTTAAATATTCCTGTTTGGACAGTCTGTTAAAGTCATAAAGGAATACTTGATATATTTCATAAGTAAAGTGTAAATGTAATATTAGTTTTTAATGTTGTGAATTTGGACTGAACAGCACACTTCTGTTTTATATCTAAACCTTTTTTTAAATAAATGATTGTTCAATAAACTGTGTATTTTATCTTTTCTGTTATCATTTTTTTATACTAATGTTTAAAATGCACCTTTACGCTAAACGATTGGCTACACCAACACAAATATATTGAGTCATATGCACTTATAATTTAAAGTTTACAGTACTTAGATTGAGATATATGTATAAGTTTTAAAACCATAATCAATGAGTGTACCCTGTCAAAGCCAATTTTGTACCCTTTTTGAAGGGTCCATATTTGTACTGTTAAATAAAGGTACAAAATTGTCACCAGAGGTACAAAACTGGTCTCTTAAGGTACAAATCACAAGGGTACAAATTTGTACCCTCTGCCAAGGGTACAAAAACTGTACCCTTGAGGGTACAGCCCCAGTGACAAGCCATTGTACCCCTAAAGGTACAATTATGTCCTTTCTTTTCTGAGAGTGTACTTACAAACATATCATGTGTTTGCTATATTCTGCTACAAGGGTCATCTACTTTCATTTTTTTATACACATTTTTTTCCCTTTGTATACAAGAAACTATGTTTACATTTATTTATTTGTCAGATGCTTTTATACAGCGTATACACTTTATCAGTATGTTTGTTCTCTGGGCAGCGAACCAATGATCTTTTGCGCTTCTACAGAATACTAAACGTGTTGAATGACCAGTTAATAAATTTTGATCTATTTATAGTTTTGTAAATATTTTTTTATGTGACATCCATATTTTTGGATGTCAATAATTACTTGTTTATAAGTTTAACAATAGTCACAGAATTTTTTGTTAATTTTTTCCGTGGCATTCTCACGGATCTCCGCATTTTTCCTTGGCCACGGACTTTCTTTTCCGAAGCGACAATGGTAAGAAAATAGGACAAAACAGTTGAGTAACCAATCCGTGAGAATGCCACAGAAAAGACAGTCCATGGCACAGGGAATATGCAGAGATCCGTGAGAATGCCACGGAAAAATTAGCAAAATAGGAAATTTGTGAAATCAGGTTGGAGGTTGAGTTTATGCCTGTCAGAATTACAAACATTTTATCGTGCTTAGCATTTTAAACATTTCTTTATCGTTAGTGCTGCGCCTTCTATCACTGGACTTTATGGCAAAATCATTATTTAACACATTATTTAACACACCCTGTCATTAATCATCTCTTAGTTATGTTAATGGATGATTAGGCCTAAAACGGAAATGAAAAGAGAGCAAAGAAGCAGCTGTACTGTACGGTAGGTGAGGAGGCAGGAGGGGTTAGAAACTGCTGTATTTAGCAGTTTTAGAGGTCTAGGTGAAAGATTCGGAGCACTAATGAGTTTGTACAGTGAACTTTTGGGGATTCTTAATCCAATCTCTCAGGCACTGGCACATGCTGACACTTTCTTTTGCAATCTATCATTTCTTTCCTACTTGCATCTCTGAAAATCTGGCTGGCGAAACTAGTTTGAAAATGATTGACCATGATCCGCAAGGCATAATAATGACTGTTGGCAGAGATGCTGGACACATCCACGGTAGATAATATTTTACTGCAAAATTGTATAGCATTAAATAAAGTTCATATCTTGAACTTGCACTATTTGTACTGGTTTGATAGCTGACAGACGGTTATGACACACACTTACCCTGCAACTTTACTTCTGATACATAATTCAACCTCATTATGTCTCTTTACATTTAAGCTGTCAAAAAAAAAAAAAAATGCTGACTGAACTGATGGTTTGCTCCAAACTGTAGCGTTAAATAACTTGTCAAGGTGAAATATTAGAAATGCAAAATCAAAATTTGTGTTGCATTTTCTTGGATGGAGTTTTAAAACTATACCTCTTTTTAAAATGTGGAAAGTAACATCACCAAAAAAGCAAATGTTAATGAACGTGTTTGCATAGACTGCATCTTTAACACTCATATCACTATATTAAACCCTCTCTACATTTAGATGATTCTTCCATATAGACACCACAAATCTCTTCCATCTTTAATTAGCATCAAATCATGCAGAAATTTCCCAGCGATGAAATGACCAATCATGATTATGGCCTGCTTTGACTACACTGGAAATAAGCTATTTGGGCTCCAATGTGCATTTGACCCCTTATACTGATGTTTATAGATCTCACCTCTGAATTAGTAAAGAATGTAAGTTTTAGATTTACAAGTTTCTTTCACATCTCATTTGACCTCACTATCAAATTCTCAAGTGAACACAAGACGCCTGTTGATGTAATGTGAAAGACTTCATTAAAATCTCTGTGGGAGTAGATGTTTAGATTGCCAAAAACAAGACACCGAGAAAGAAAGAGAATGTAGGACATTTAATCTAGCCGGATATACCTGAGAAAAACAGAAGTGGGAGAGGTCAAGGTAACAGCAAGAACATTTAAATCGAAAACTATTGGAGCTCATTAATTATAATTTTGTTAAGGTTTTTTTTTGGAGTGTGGCTGCAGTGCACGGCTAGGATGCGCCTCAGTGAAGCGCATCACCCATGGGATAGCAATGATGCCGTCTGTATTGCAACTGTATTCCTGTCAACCTGTGTGCTTGTATTAGAATGCTGCTGTCATATATTTGCATTATAATTGCCTGCAAGGCCGCATTAATCTGGCTATATTTAGATGGCATTTTATTTGTTTAAGCATATAAGTGCATGTATTTGAATTTTTGTTTGGCGAGGGATAGAGTGGCAAAAAACATCTTTAAGTTAAAAAAATAAGAAGAAAAGAAGAAAAACTAAAAAGAAAGTGCTCTTTTTCGTATCCCAATGGCATGACAAAACGTAAATGATGTATGTCAAAGACAAAACTCAGCATTTAATAGCCATCATATTACCGTATAGTCCAGCCATGAGTAACCCACTTCTAGCCATAATAAACTTAAATTTGTTGCCAAAATTTCTTGTGAGATATGATTATGGGTTTGATATTCCATCATTTAAGCCAACAGTGATTACACAATGTTTGGTGTAATTTATTTTATTTTTGACCGGTTAGACATCTATTACATTTTAGCTGACACCACAAATTTTTCCTTGTTTTAGACTAGACATTTGGGCTGTTTGGACGGCTATTAGATGCCTATTTTACACAAAATTGCTTGCTGGGAAGGAGTCCAAACATGTTATGGCCCTTTTTTACCATTCTTATTACACAAATGGGAACTGGAGATAAAAAAATAGACCAAAATTGATAGTTATTCAAAATAATAATTCACTTCAATGAGCTTCGAAATGCTACCTGCAGATCATTGAGTTGACTGAGAGTTGAACTGAGTAGTGGTTCGTTTTCCAAAAGCATTAGTTCACTGTGGTTGTTTGTTACATCATTACAGCATACAGTAGTTGGACAGTTGGGGTGTTTCCTGGAACAATCGTTCCACAGACATTCACATAGTTTCTTGTTAGTTCGATATGTAGATTTACCAGGGGCGTAGGATACACGGGGGACATGTCCTGCCCACTTTTTAATAAAAAGTTGTGTTCATGACATGTTGAAGATTTTATAAGACAAGATGGTCTATGATGTTCACGTTTCCATGGCAATCATTCACTCACTTGTCATGTCATCATTACACGCCCTAGCTCGCATCTGCGGTCCTGTGCACTATCCGCCAATCATAGAGGTTTTTCAAAGTGGCAAAAAACTCTTCAGTCCTCTTTTACAAAAAGTCACGCAGTGTAATGTTGGCATGTGGTATCAGAATTGTGTTGCACATTGTTCAGTTACTCTGCCTGTTGCTCTTGTTGAATAATTATGAGGTGAAAATAGCTGCTTGGACAAATGTTCACTTACTTTCTGTGTATTTTCCTTGACTCTTTTATAGACGGTTTTAGCAGTAACAACATAAACAAGCGGCTTTCGTGGTCAACACGTAACGTCCGGTAAACTCTGCTAAGAATAAATAAAAACAAACTCCTTTTAAAGTAGTTTATTTATATAACAAGCAAAAAAACAACACACAGATTACCTAGGAAAGCAAAACATTTGTTATTTTCGATGAGGTATTTGTTCAAGAGTTCAGTTTAGCAACTAGTCAGACAATTAAAAAACCTGAAACCGGAAATAAAGTTCTGAGTAGACGCGTTAAGTTAATCACGTCACCGCATGTGTGTCCAAAGAAAAAGTCTATAATGTCTGTTGTTTTAAAAAATATGTTATAAAAACCCTTCAAATAAGAATAGTAAAGCTGACAAGCTGGGCCATATTGCATGCATATCACAAGTGATACATCTGCGATAATTAATGCGAAATTAAGTTTACGATTGTCAGTGACCTACAGCTTTGTGTAGTAAATGCTGCTTCTTTTAAAAGTGATGGAGGCGATTTACTACTTATCAAGGAACCGGCTTTACTGAGGAGATGCACATGACAATCACATGCAATTTATCATGCAGCCCTAGTGCTCTTTCATCATTTCACTAATTTTAAGATTAAAAATTTGTGTATTATAATATTATATTAGTATATTATAATTTATGTGTTGTCAAGAATGAGCAAGAAAAAGACAGCCTAGGTGTGTCAGGGCAGAATCAGGATGACACACAAGAAAAATAAACTTAACAGGTGAGAACAGATGTGGCTTTTAACACCTGGCTGCTATTGCAGTTTTTACATTGTATAAAATCTATTAATACACAAGTGTTTGTAAGATTATATATGGATGTATCATAAGAAATGGAATTAGTATGATGAACAACTTCTTAGCTATCATTTATTAGCTTGAATATTGGCTGTTTATAAGTAGACTACTTAGAAAGCACATTAATTAAATTAAATTAAATACAAAAAATCATGCTTTTGAGCGATCAGGCAAGCAACATGCAGTACATTATATCTATTCCAAATCATTTCCAGTTAATGTCTTTTATTTTATCGAGAAAATAAAGTGTGCATGTGTGTACATAGTCGCCTGGAGGAACCAGGAGTGATGTTAACGGATGTTTCAGATGTTTGTTATTTGCAGCAATAATCTGACATTAAAGTGACACTTTAGTTTTTCAACCTTCATAATATATTTTTAAGACCCTTGTGATGGTACATTAAATTAAAATAGGTTGAATGACATGTCTACCATAGCCTGACGGGGTCTGTATCGCTTTTACTCGTAATTGGGGTTTGGGGTAGTAACCTGAGCACAAAAAAGAACTACAAAAATCTGCTTTACTGCTTACGTCACTTTCTCCACTTCCTCAAATTCAGACGTGAGAACGCAACAATTTATTTTCCGATGTTTTCGTCATTGCCGAAGCAGCAACTAAGAAAAAGAAAGCCAAGGTTTTGTCAGACCAGAAAGAGAAAACGGAAGAGTGACAGAATAAAAGGAAGGACGAGGATCAATACTGGGCCAGCGTTAACTACAGAAGAAGGAGGGGTTCCTGACCAATGCTGACTTGGCCGTCATGCTTTTGGACTAGTAAGTAATGTTATATTGCTTGCATACTGTATATAAGTCCTGTCTGGCACCCGTTTTTTTGAACGTGAATTTTATTGGCGGCTACCTGGAGAGTCTAGAGAGAGACTTATATTACGTGACCCTGTCTGACCTACAACATGCGCGATCTAGGTTCGATTCCCCTTTAAGACATTAAAAATTAAAAACTTTAACCAAGCGACCACTGTTACAACTGGCTTATAAACGTGAGCTATATGCAATCTTTTGGCGTTTAAAAAAAATAAAACCCATGAAATTATATTCATATGACATGCTGGAAGGAACACATTGTGACCTAAAGAGTTGTCTTCTTTTCCTTTGCGACAGTGCTGTGGCGCTTGTAGTCTCTAGGGGTGCTAGACGTAGAAAATACTAGCACCCCCTAGTGGCCAAAAAGTTCTGTGGTTTGCCTTTAATTCGATCTGGAATGGATAAATTACTAGACATTATTACTTTAACATTTATGTGATATTAATAGCCTAATCTCACAAGAATTTTTATGAGTTTTCTTATTTGTATGAATTCTTATGAAGTTAATCGTGCACGCACGCACACACGCACGCAAACTGCTGTACTTTCAGGGACAATTCCTGTAAGCTGCAGGAAGAGTTTGTTCTCAGAACTGCTCAAAGTGGCTGCACAAATCCAGCTTGGCACATCCAACATGTACGGGACACAGCAGCTATGGCCATGTCCACAATCAAAATGCGTGATAAAACATTTAAAAGCTACTTCCTCTAACCTTTGCAAGACTGACAATTTATTTAGTAGGCTGTTTAAAATTCTGCAAAGCAACAGCAGGAGTCCAGGTGCTTAATAAAAGTTGTGCAGGTGGAGGAGTTCGTCTGAGGGCATTTCATGCAGTAAAGGAAGCTAGAATAAACCATATATCACAGTCCGTGAGCTAAAATCTCCCCACATGCTAAGAATCCAGCACTTATTTTATTGTGAGTTTCAATTAGTCAATTTCAGTGGTGCACCATTACCATCATCAAACCGAACTGGAAAAATTATGGGTTTCATTATCCCTTCACCCTCCTTTTGCCCCAAATCTGCCATTGGTCGGGGAAATTCGCACCAGCCAAAGTAGTTGTGTCGGGAAGGTTGGCAAGCTCAAAGAAAAGATGTTTTGATTCTGCCACAGAGCTGTGATGTTTACTCTTTTTCTCTGGCATACGAATAGCTAGTTGTCTCTGCATATTAAGATGGAAATAATAACAACTGTGTTTGCTAGCATAAATGAAATAAAAATCATTTCATGGGTTGTTTTTATCAGATTTACCGGATGCTCACAGGTGTCCAATGCCATAGTAACTGAAAAACAACATAGTGGTAGAAAACTCATCCCAAATAATTCAGTTTAAACAGCAGAGGCGAGATTTGGATGCTTATCAAGATGCCGCAAAGCATAGGGATTGAACATACACCCCCTCCCCACACACACAAACAAATATTAAACCTTCAATTATGACACGATTATTTCTAAATTGCAGTACACTGAATGTCCCTATTGAGGGTTCTTAAATTGTATTTTAAAGCTGTCTGGGTCAGCAGTCGCTTCTCATATGCACCTCACAGGTCATCACCATTCTCCCTTTGCTCTCTAAATCTTCTCCTCCATCACTATAAATGAAACCAATCCTCCCTTTTGCATCTGTGATCTGTCTTTGACTCCCTGACCCCACCTCCACCCATAATGAGGATCGGGACTCTCTATTGAAAATGCACTGGGACTGTAAACACATCACAAATGCATAATTTTGTTTACGCAGCTACCCTCATATTTTTCCTGCCCCAAGTTTTTGTTTGCTGTGACACCAATGTGACTGGTGGGCTATTATAAATTCCGAACAAAACCCTATTGAGAGATCTCACAAAAAATCCAGCACCTTTCTGTGTCACCAGATAATTACAACGCAAACCCAATTCTGCCTTTTCATCTGCGTGGCGATTGGTGGTATAAGGGGGCTAATTAGCATGCGACAACACGCCATTCAACCGAAATTTGTTTTTAACAATTGGCCTCGGTGTGCACGGCCCTCCCAGAGGCACTTATGTTATTAATGAAACAAAACTGAATTCAAAGAGGTACACATGTCAGACAGCGATTTTCGGCCACCGCAGTCGCCGCTCTGGAGAGACCACATAAAAGACAATTATGACTCGGAGTTAACCGGGAATATTGGAAAAGCAAAAGTTAGCATAACATTAATGCCCTTTGATTTGATTTGCATCAGACGTGCACCTTTCGAGATCCTTCATATTCTAGTGTGTATTTCATGTCTTTAAAAAGATGAGCCGTGTTGATGGACTTTTAATTACCAATGAAGCTTTTCCTTTCGGAGTTCACACGACCGAATGCTGGAATAATCAGTTCATTTGGGTCCCCTATTACTTTTTAATCTAAGCGAGAAGAGCAAATCATTGAGCTGAGCGAGTGAATGAGTTTAGTAAACTGCGGTGTCGTGGGAGAGTTTGTGTTGTCGCAATTATGCTTGTCAGTAGTAACTGAGGAGTGAAATTTAAAGAGGTGAAAACAACAACAGCATTTTAAGGTCACCAGGCCTGAATGTTTTATCGTATGTTTAACACACAGAGTGAATTCGCAAAACACTTTTGAATGTTGTATCTTAACGCAAAACCTTACTTACCACTTACTGCACCAAGCATAAAGTCACTGGAATACGTTTTAGCTCAAGCTTGATCCCTTTCTCCATATATTTGGTTAAGGGGTCTGGATTGCAGTGCTACTACGTATTTTACAAAACACACATTTTTAAAAATAAAGGCGCTTAAAGGGTTCTCATTCGAAGGTTTTTAAAGGTAAGCAAAAGCAAAAACTTTTGGAGAAACAAAAGGTAGCATAACATTAATGCTCTTTGACCTGCAAGATGAGCAATTACAGAAAGCAAAGTCGAGCAGATTTTCGAGGCACGTTTGTGTCCCTTTACCTCATCTGCATAATTCATAGGTGCCTTAAATGTCTATATATGTTTAAAAATGATATTACTTTTTTAATTGCTTTAGTAAATACATTGACATGAGACTGCCCTTTAAATTATCCCATTTATTTTTGTTCACATTAAAGCTCCTTGTTTACCATTTTATCACTGCATAAATAAGAATACATTATTTTCCAACGTTCCCTCGTTTTCTAAATATGAATACCTCACAGATTATTTATTTACTGCCAGTGTACCTAACCAAACAAATTACATGACAGTAAATCCTTCAAAATAAATGAAAGGAAGAAAGGAATGTGTGCACGCGCACAGTAAATGTATATCAGAAAGGCTCATCAGCTCAAGACCTCACAAGGATTTATTTGAACTCCATCTCATCCTGACTTGAAGTCCCAGTGACACTTCTAGATAATAAGCGTTAAGATGTTTCTTAAAGATGTGTGATTTTTCTTCTCTCTCTCTGAGCTGTAAGGATTAGGTTGTGCACTAACAGATCTTGTCGCTCTTTTTAAATGGGGCGTCTGAAGGGCTCTTAAACCTTGGAAGCTTTGATGAAATAATGTAATCCAAACCCCTTGACACAATGATAGACCACGACTGCGGCTATGAGCTCTGTTTTGACTTCCACTTGGACATTTTCACAACAAAACACTTGAGTTCAGTAAATGTTAGACTTTACTGTAATTCAATAACGCTTTAATTAAAGTATTCACAGAACTCCATGTAATATTTTCCTTTACAAATGACCGCCAATTAGCTGTTTAAAACACTTAAACTAAGGCTTATTTATTAAAAGAAATGTGTTTAGCTCAAATAACACTTGATGTGTATTTATTTACCAAATATATTATCTGTTGGTATTCCTGTTTATTACTTTACCTGATGGGAACGTTTTAAAGCTAGTTATCTCCAGTGGAACTGCAGGGAAAAGGATGTGTTAACAGTACTGATTGGTTGATTGCACCTATAGAACATGCACAATCCAAAACACTTTTTAATGTCTATATTTTTTATTAGATAAATTACAGTAAGCATTTGGGTTTTTATATTCCAAAAGTTTTGTAATTGATTATCAAAATGACTAAACTCCCCCCACAGGAATACGTCAGCTCAAACGGATCTTCTAAACTAAGCTGCTGTCGAATCACAAAACACTAGAGAAACTACACAATCAGGACTTGGTACGTATTTCTGAAGGAGGGACTTCATTAGGGCTGTAACGATTAATCGTGCAAATGCGCATTTTCTCAATGAATGAATTTTAATGAATTACTGTGAAATCCCGGTACATCCCAAAGCCAGGGGGCGCTCTCGAGCAGAAACACCCTTTGTGCCACGGATGTCTACAGGAATATTTATATCAATGTTCTTCAAATTGTTTCAGGTATTTTCATGATAATAAGATAATATTTTCATGATTGTTTAACGAGTGTTGCTTTTTTAAATGCATTTTATAACCGACTCTAACTCATAATGATTATAGATTGATAACGACTTCATACTGACCAAATGCCGTCGTACACACACAAGCTGTGCATGAAACACAGAATCGCAGCCTTGCGGTTCAGAATCGATTTCAGACAAGCATTTTTAATTGGACACACGATTTATTGTTACAACCCTAGACTTCATAGAACAAGGAAGACATCAGCCCGTTTTTTTACTTGTAAAACATGAACACATGTTATATTGCGCACTGTAAACACAATCAAAGCTTCAAAAACACAGGAAGAACGGGACCTTTAATATTAATTTTCACTGACAAAAGTGAAAATGTTGTGTGCCTGCAAAGTGGTGTTGTTATGAAATGTAACAACAGCACATGATAAAGCTAAACAGCCAAACCCTAGTCTCGCATAACCAGACCTTCAGACTGACAACAGAAAGCCTGAAGTCCATAGCAGCTTTCATTGACCAAGGACGCCCCGGTCACAGTTCATTTAATAGACGAGCTGTTCAAGCACACGACACACATGGACACCATAATCCCTGTAGAATCAGATTTTACTGCTGAAGTGTTTGCAATTTTGTGTGCACCATCTGAAGCTGAGACTAGCCGTATACCCTTACCCTAAGGTTTAGCTCGCACCATAGCAAAGTTCTTTAAAGAAGTTGCGCCACTAGGCAGCCATACTTGCAACGCTTCTGGACTGTCATTTCAGTCATACAAAACTAAAGTCCCGTCTTCAGAATTTGAATATTTAAAAGACTGATATCTCTTAAAGGGGACATGTCATGAAAATCTGACTTTTTCCATGTTTAAGTGCTATAATTGGGTCCCCAGTGCTTCTATCAACTTAGAAAATGTGAAAAAGACCAACCTACTAACTTAGTTTTGGTAAACTATTCTCTCCAGGCATGTGAAAAAATAGGTCATTGAAATTTGTCTCCCCTTGTGATGTCAGAAGGGGATAATACTGCCTCTAAATCTGCACTATTTAATCACAGCATTTAGTGCAGAGATCAACTCATTTGCATTTAAAAGGACACACCCAAAACGTCACATTTTTGCTCACACCTACAAAGTGGCAATTTTAATATGCTATAATAAATTATCTATATGATATTTTGAGCTAGAACTCACATATGCACTCTGTGGACACCAAACATCTTAAAAAAGTCTTGTGAAATATCCCCTTTAAATCGTGTTTTCTCAAATTACAATTAAGCAATATATTTCCCACAAACAATTAAACCTGACATCAACTGTACCATATATTTTGTTTCTCAAGCTTAAATTGCACTAAAATTACCTTTATTCCAAGGGTTTGAATCATTTCATGCGACTGTATAGAGCCACTTCCCCAGAGAACCATCAATCGTCTTTATCGATTGATAAATGGTTCTTTAAACTGGAAGGTGTTACTTTTGTTTGTCATGTTGAGCGTTCAATTTGACCCCATTCATAGTAATAGCAGTGCTCTTATTATATCCATTATCTTTGACCAGGTGCAATGTAGGGTATAGTCGGGCTGGAGTTATGTAGTGTAAGTGTTGTAAATTTCAAGACTATGAAAAACAGCCACCAGATATAGTAAAAAAGCTACATGTAGTACTGACATACACCAGCAAGCAATTTTGGCTACCACAAGGTAAAATTTGGGCTGTCAGTGAAAGTCTAATAGGTGTTTAACCTTCGCTTACATGGTGAAATATAGTACGTCTCCAAGTTATTTTGGCAAAAACGGCCTGATTAAGTGGGTTACTCATAGTTGGACCAATTGGGGCTATAGTTAGCCGTCATTTCACTGTCTCGGTATTTGCTTGCCGGGACAGTAGGGTGCTTTTTAGTTGCTCCTACAGTAGTTCTAATTTATAAATGACTTGATACATTCCTGAAGGTCTTTGAAAGTCGGTTATCCGAGCTGCCAGCCACTTACCTGTAACATCAATGAAAAACAACTGATGCCAACTTTAGCTAAAGCACTTAAATTATCGTAGGGACAACCAAATTAATCGAGTTTAAAGGCTCATTAAGAGTTTTATTGATTCTGCTGTAAGTCAAGTAAACACAGCTTAAAGCCGTTTTAGAAGGGGTTTTATGTTGTACAATTAGCTTTTGTGGTGAAATGGAGAATAAGCCAGGAAGGCATGGCCAATAGAACTTGATGTGTATGCAGATTATAACACACAGGAGGACATAACTAACACTAAGTAGGACACAAAAAAAATTAATAAAAAAATGGTAGTAGAGTACACAAAAGGTCATGTATTCGAACCCAGGGAAGACACATCCAGATCAAAACATTTATCTTGTAATGCATTGTAAATTGAATTTTGCGTCCGCCAAAGGTGTACATGTAAAGACAATTTTTTTATGTGAAATATCTGAACCATGTATGAACCATACTCTACATTAACAGGACAACCACAACTAACATGCAGTGTGGATTTACTGGAGTCTGATGGTGGCTAACATGTGACAGCTTGGGGCCAGTATGGTCATATTAAGGTAGCAACAGTACTGGTTTCACACGTTTTTAGAGACAAAGAGGTCTATTGTGATGATATGAGAACTTGACATGTGAGTAATTTTGCCTCTAGAGCTGTTAACCTTAGATTTGGCTGGATTTACATTGTTCATTGAAGTACACTCTAAAAAAATGCAGTTTTTTTAAACCCAGCGTAAGCGTTGGGACAAAAAGGGATGAAATTACGAAATGAGGGACGTTAAATTACAACCCATTTTGCAGTGTAGGATGTCACTGAATCAAACATAGGAGACATGGAATTCTTCTAGGTCAACAAACTATCAAAGATATTACATAAAAACAGTATTCAATCATTAAACTTACCTTAAAATATACATTGTGTTATTTTTATGATCAATGGGTAAAAAATGGTATAAAACAATTATGGATTCATTAAAGCGCTAATAAAATTTTTTGTCATGAATTTGACAGCTTGGTAATGAAGCAGAATAGGAAATACTGACGTGAAGGAGGATGAGGTTGTAGACATGCATGGCCTTATCACATACATATGAAAACACATCAAGAACACAAACAGGTGCATACGTGTGCAACATACATACACATGCACAAACACAAGCGTGCTGCTTTCAAACAGCATCAATCATCACTAGAAATCAATGCATCGCATGACTCATTTTTTATTTCATGATGCTTAAAAATGAAACAGTTTGCTTTTTATCAGACATAGAAGTGAGATGTGCAAAATCAGCCGGTTTTAAATGCAAAACATGACATGCTGTCAGGAAATCAGATTATTTTCCTCCTAAACAATTTCACTATATGCAAATAACATAGTGACAAAAGTACGCATGTGGCTTCTAGCAAGCAAGCGCACATTTGAACAAGTGCACTTACTACAGTGTCTTAAATGCAATGGGAGGAGACAACACCCAAATTTCTGTCATAGGAATACACACACTTTATAGATGAGAGACACTTGCAATATCCAAAAACCGTATCGTACTTTCTTCTTGTACTATGAATATGAAGTGCGTTCTTCATAGGATTGCCTGTAAATCAGAGTTTGTGTTTGAAAATGAGATGAAATCAAAATTCACAATTTTTTGTTAAGGGCGTCACGAAAAGAACGAAACTCATATACTTTTAAATTAGTTTTGTTAATATGCTAATTATTTAAATTAAACATATTTCGAGTAGGTCTATGTAATTAATTCATTTTTCTGCATACACAAAAGTGTTGCAGTTGCATGTAGAGTTTTTTGTGTGGCGTCCCACAAAGGCAAACTGACTGTATAACGTAACAAAGAGGCTGTTTACACTTGGCATTAACATGCGTTTCTGTCGATCGGATCACAAGTGGACCACTTTTGACCACTTTCAACCACATCCAGAGGTAGTCAAAACCACTTTCGATCGGATCGCTTTGGAGTTGCGGAACGCAAATGTGGTTGAATGTGTTCGAACAGCCACACGCAACCGCCTTCTCTCCGCTCATTTATCTAATCTGAGGTATTAAACACAAGTTTTACGTCTTTTTTTGACTTCTGTCGTGAACATACGGTGAACAGCGCTATTTTTAGCCTTTCATTGATAAAACTACTGCGGGTGTTCTCCGTAGTTTCGTTTTGAAAGCGTGAAAGTTGCGCGATCCTATTTCATCAATTGCGCTAAAAATTCAGAGAAAGCTCCAACATATAAACGTCCATATAAACTCATAATTACTCCCGCTCGCGTTTGAATGACAGCAGAGAGACTCGCCCACCGTCTCACAGACCACCCCCTCACAGTATTCAGGACAGAAGCGGTCGAAAGTGGACAAAAGAGACGGATTTAAATACCAGGTGTAAACGTCATGTGTCTCTCTCGTCCACTTGTGATCCGATCGATGAAAACACATCTTAATACCAAGTGTAAACAGCCCCATAGATACATAGATATTAGAGCCCGACCGATTTATCGTTTTGCCGATTTTATCGGCCGATATGAGCATGTCGCAGATATATCTGTATCGGCGTATAAGCCGCAGATATGCGCCGATATGAACGTTTGTTACAGAACACATTAAATGCATTTGAAAGATGTAAGTACTTGTTTGTCCAGCAGAGTGCGCCATACTGGTTGCTAATGGCGACCCAGATCACTCACTGTAGTGACACCAGCCAATCCCCCACCCCTTTCACTTCAGTTCAGTCAGTCTCTCAGTTCAGGTGGCATTGAAGCAGTCACGCAGTGTCTTCTTCACAACATTTTTACACCTGGTATTAAGACGCGCTTTGGTCGATTGGATTATAAATGGACAAGAGAGACGCATTCCCGCTTACATTTGGTGTTTTTAATCCGTCTCTTTGTCGACTTGCGAGTTAAAACGCAAGCGGGAGAAATGACGCGAGACGGAGAAATGACACGTTTAAACTACGCGCAGCCGTGCACTTATATATCACTATATGAGATTACTGCTGCTTGTGTTGTTAGTTAGCAATTGATTCAATAAGCTCGCGCAACTCTACACCCTTGCTAAATAAAAGAGGCGGAGCGAAGACGCTTTATTTTTATAAAAGTCTAAAGTTTGCACGGAACCCTGGGTTTGTGTTATAAAAACGTTGTGCACAACATTAAACATAGCGTACATTAGTATGTGCTCCGTCAAGCATTGTCTTCGTAACTGTGAGTGGCTAACTAATTTGTGAAGAACACAACTTACTGTAAAGCTAATATTAATCAATGACTTCATAAGTTTCTCTTTATAACGCTATTCTCGTCAAAACTGCAAATGATGCAAGTTTTATGTATTTTGTTCTCTTTGTGTTTTAAAGTTATTTATAATAAGTCAAGTTTACTGTTTAGTGCACTGATATCCAACTAATTTTGGATAATAAAGTTTATTGTTAACTTCTTGCCTATAGTACATATCTTTGTCACATCAATATAAGTGTTGGATCACCACATTTGTGAGTGATCACCACATATGTGAGTGATCATTGCATTGCATTGTATTTATTCATATACAGTATATTATGTTAAAGTATATAGTGTATTCTATGTACAGTACTTTAGTATAATAGTAGTATATACTGAACTATAATATACACATAAAGAATATCGGCCGATATATCGTTATCGGTCTTTCTTTACTCCCTAATATCTGTATCGGCATCGGCCCGAAAAAACGCATATCGGTCGGGCTCTAATAGATATAGATAGTAGAAGAACACTATTAAAATACATGTGAAATTTTGGAAGTTTTGTGATTCAAGGCACATACATAAAGTTAAGCAATATATCATCCATGTGCATTTCCAGTTAGCATAAAGTAATGCTGCATAATTGATGGGAAAATTTTGGATCACCTTGCAATAAGCACCCTTTTTCAAAACGAGTGATTTTTGGTCTGATTGCCGCATGTCTGGCTTACAGACAAAACTCCTCTACAGACTCCAAATTATGTGCCAGTTTCTCTGCTATGCAAGTCAAGGTGTTGCTTCCCAACATCTGGTGCATTGGCTATGAATGATGGATATTCTGCCCTAGCAAGGGCGGAATTTGTTTTGCTAACAAGCACGTCTGTGTAAATGAATTCAATTAGCCCAGTGCTTGTTTGATAGAGTCCCTTTGATTGACCAAGCACATCACTGTACCTAAAAACTCAAAATGTTGCCAGTGTTTCCTGCAGAATATCTGAAATATGTTAGTAGACTTTTTTCCATGGAAAGATGAAGGAAAGCAAAAAGTTGAGTGATGGATTCTTTCTCTGCCAGGCGAAACCGAGGGAATCAAACATCAAACCCCGTCAACAAGGCACCTTTTCCAAGTCACTGATTACAGCTGCTCTTCCATCTGTGCCGGGTTTGAAGACTGTGACTCGCATATGTGTGTGTGTGTGTGAGTGCGTTAGTGTGTATGTAAGCCCAATCAGAACAAACTGCTTCCCAACAGGTAGAGTTTAGCAGTCAATATGTCACACGTCTGCATCCTGCGGTCCACCGGGGACTTCTGAGCAAAAAGCATAATCAGCATCGCAGCCACAGTTACACCCCAAAGCCTGAAAGCCAATAGAAAAGTTGTTAAGTGCTTTAGATCACCCAGAATTTTGCAAAATTAAGTTAATGTATGTTGATTTTGTTACTTACCTTCAGTGTGCGTTATTGCAGTTGCATGTTAGCAAACTGAATGTCAGTTTTCACTGAATCATAAGTGATGGGAATGTCATAACTGTTTTTACCTCATTATTTTGAAGCCTTCAGTTGTATGTGACACTTAATTTCTGGCTTAATGAAGACGAGGCGTTACATGGGATTGATAGATACATTTGATCTCTTTCTCTTTGTTTGTTTCTTGAAACTCAAGTTTGTTTTGAAAAATGACACATTTGTGCTTTTAAGAAACTGAATGTGAATCTTCAGAGAGCATGCTTTCAAAGTCTGAGGATCCTGAGACAGACACATGCTTTTTACCTTCTTTCCACATAAACAAATACACACACAGTGGATTTTTAAAAGCCTCTGTGAACATTAGGTTTTCCACAGAAGTCATGTTTCTGCCCTCCGGCAATATCTAAACAGCAGACAATAAGCAGTCAGCATGCACACTTTAGATACGAGTGCAATCTTTAATCTTCTGTCTTTATGGCACCTGCTATTTGCAAAGAGATGTAAAGTGGAAATGTTTCCCTCCTCTCGCGGCACCCTTGACATTGTTAAATCACGAGGGAGCATTGCACTGAGTAAAATACATGCCATTCACACTCCTCTCATGGGACACCACAGCATTTCTCACACGTATTCATCACTAACAGCCATTTACCCTCAATAAACAACTGCACTACTGAGGTAGTTTTCACAGGATGCAAGTAATAACATGGATCTATTAACAGAACACTCTCCAGCATAATCATCAAGTTATTGTGGCCCGGGAGATTTATTTATTCATTACCATCAATGAAGATTAGGTTGAAGGCAGAATTACTTTTGAGAACTGCAACTAAGCAGAAAAATAGCTTAAAACCCGCAATGAAATTCAAGTTCAGGAACAAAACAACACACTAGTATGGAAGGCCGGCCTGTTCAAACTACACAATTGACAATAATGTTAATGGTAAAGTTAAAGTATACAAAATTATGAATTAATATTTACAATATATTAATACTAATGCTGTGGTCACACTTTCAGCAGGCGAAATGTCTACGCAGACCCCTGCATACATGGGCAGCAACTGGATATGATTTTTGTTGATATGAGTTTCAAACATCATGCATTTCAACGTACTTGGACCTTTATTGTTGCTTTCGTTATTACTGTACACAATAGGATTATGTGATAGTTATTTTCAGGATATATTTGTGAGTGAAGTTGAGCTTTTTTTAACAATGGCTGACATAGGTAGAGGCCTATTTATCACATGAGAGTCAGTCCTGGCGCCATGGGTGGGCATTGGGGGGCCGGGCCCACCCTGTGAGGCACTAGTGCCCGCCTTGGACGAGCCTGCGGTCTCCCGTCAACTGTTCACAAGAATAAAAATAATGTGTTTGGTCTGATTTAAAAAATATATATGTATATTTTAAAGCAACACTATGTAGTTTTTTTTACCTTTACATAATGTCTCTAAAATTATTTCAGTGATAGAACAACTTTAAACTGGACAAATTGTATTGTTGCTGCAACCTGAGCAGCCTCCTAGCTGCTACAAGCACACTCTGAAAGTGGCGGTGGAGGGTAGAGCACACAGCCCCGCCCCTCCCCCTGCCTGCAGAAGAGTGTCTGATACCAGGCACTGTTGCGCTTTTCAACCACATGGGGGAGCTGTAAGTCATTTTTACATGGAAACTACATAGTGTTGCTTTAAATGTATTTGACTGGTTTGTCGATAGTGAGCGCAGAAATGTTTGGTTGCTTGCTAAGCATAGCGCCACCGCTTAACGTTAAGATACGATTGAGTGTTGCAGTGAGACTGACACATTATGGTTCTGCTGTGATCTTTGAACTATTTTCGCTGCTGAAACTACAAAATAGTCAACATTGCGTCTAAAATGTAAGTGACTAAATATTAATTACTTGTTTAGTGAACTGTTATATCTGTGTCACATTTTCAATCGTGATGTGATGCTGCTTAACCTATCACTTTATGCACTTTTGGTCACCATTGAGACTAAAATATGCAGAATCATTATCGAGGAAGTAAAAGCAAGTAAAATTCTCTTTCACTTGGCCTTTTAAAAAATCCACTTGTCCCTGATAAGCGGACAAGTGTTGATGTCGAGCCATGCGACGTGTGTTTTTAGACTGCTTCAGTAGGCTAGGCCCAATCTTTACGACTCCTCCGTTGTATTGCGTTAATGGAGAGGTATGACTGTTCTTCCTTGTTTTTTGTCCATTTAATTCATAATTAATGATAATATGCATTGCAGTGAGGATGATCTCATTTTTGCCCCCCCCATAAAAAAATGAAATGCCTGTCCGTGAATTTGTGTCTGGCGCCGGGTCTGATGAAAGTGATGACAATGATAAGAATGCCACTTGTACCTTGTACCGTGAGTGTGTCAGAGGAATAAACAATATATAGTATATATTAAATGAAGCAAACAAATGTTGACAACACAATAAAATATTTCCAAAATCAGTCAAACACAAATTTGTTTTTACCGCTAAAGATCTAATCTCACAGGATTACCTGGTGACCAAAGTGATTTGTTTTAATTGACAAGGGTGTCTGGGATCTTAATCCCATGCAAATTTGCCATGTTTGTAATTTAAAGTAAAAATTCTCCCGCAAATAACCAACCATATTTCGCCTAACACAGAAGCATACCTGTCAACATTGGGATTCGAAAATAAGGGAAATTTCCCAAACCCTATTCACCCCACCATTCACCCCACAACAGACACCCACGCAAGGGAATGGATGGGTAGACTACAAAAAATAACCTTCTTACTAAGTATTTTTGTCTTGATTTTAGTACAAATATCTCTTAAATCAGTATGTATTTTCTTGAGCACAACGACCTAAATAAGTTAATAAGGCTAGCTTTTAGACCAAAAAAAAAATAAAATAAAATATCTAATTAAAGTAAATTTGTGCTTAAAACAAGCACAAAAACTGCCAATGGGGTAAGAAAAAAATCTTGAAATAAGTTTACTTTTTTCTTAAACACTTAATTCAAGAAAAAAATTATGTACCATTTCCATACTCGATTGGCAGATATTTTTGCATGTTTTAAACACAAATTCACTTAACTTTGATAACACTTAACTTTTTTATTTAGGCCATTTTGATCATCAAGAAAATGCATCTTGATTTAAGAAGTTTTAGATATTTGTACTAAAAACAATACAAAAATACTAAGTAAGAAAGTCACGTTTTGCAGTTTACACCCTGTATCATTGTTTGTATGGCTCTCTTGCATCTGCAAGTGACTTGTTATACACATATGTCGCATTCCTAAACACCTTCTGAATTAAGCAGTAAAGCACAAACAGCAGTGTTTCCCTGCATGCAAAGTTAAAAAAAATGCACACCCCACCACCTTTGAGCACGGCTTGTCATCCTCCACCCATCCTCAGGAAGCTTTTCTTTTTCTTGTTTCATTGGCGGGTAACGTTTGAGTGATATGTTACAGATATACTGCCGGCTGCTTTACCAGAGGTCAGTGTAGCAAACATCAAGTGGGATTTTTTTATAGAAAGTCTAAAAATACGGGAGAAATACAGGAAATTGTTTAAATGGGATGATGGTGGGAAATAATGGTAAAATATGGGAGAATCCCATGAAAACCGGGGAGGTTGACAGGTATGCATGTTGCTTGCTAATTTCTGTGCTTATAGGACACAGTGTTGTGCAAAGCCTCAACATCATATCTGGGAGATAAGTCAGATGTAGGGGGGTAATTTTTAAGTCACACGAGGTCCCCAGATATAGAAAGGGTAAATTAATCTAATTTTCATTTATTGGTCCACAGTCTGTTTTGCAACTATAATGTTTTCACATGAACAACTTTTAAATGTGAAGCCAAATGAATAATGCATTGTGGTTTAAAATACAGTAATATACAAGTTTAACTAACCCAGTCCAGACCCAAGAGGCTTCAGACTAACAATATTTTGGGTCACTGACATGATTGATGTTGACAGAATTCATTTGCGATAAAAAACTGCTCTTTTAGTTTAGTTGTACGAAACATTTTTTGCTAAATGTTTGGTAAGCATTTGATTATTTTAGAAATGCTGCATTTTAAATGTGAAGTCAACGTTTGTTTGCTTCACAGTGTTGTGCCCCCCAGGCCCACCCTGAGAAATAAATGTTTCCTCTTTAGATTCCCTGAAGAAAAATCAGTAAACATGAAATACTGTCTGTCACGTCTTTAAATTATGCATTTGTATTTTAGTATTTTAAATGCTGCAGACTCTTTTGAGTTTCTCAAAAGCTAACACAAAGTGCTAATCCTCTGTTGTTTTTATTAGATCATTAAACTTTACAGGGGTAAATCCAGTGAATCGTAGCCAATAGTGCCCATTTTTGCACACGCTATATGTGATGCTTCACTTTTAACCTAACACACCCCAAAAGCCAATTTTAAATCTAATTGGCATGCTGTGATTCACCATCTTGCAGACTGCAGTACAGTAAGTTGTGGAGGATTCAGCTGACTACCTCAATCTGGCAAACTTCTGGTTAGTGCAACACCTCACACCTGTTAAGCTGCACTACAGGTGGTTAGTACATGTGTTTCTGTTCACTGTTTTGAATTCAGTCCATATATTTTATTGCTACTGTATTGCTATTGACATTTGCAATTGTAAAATGGCAAGTTGGTCTCTACCGCGAGTTTGTAAATAAAAACAAATCACCTCTCTGGAAAACAGGATTTTCCCCAGTTAAAATTGAGCTAATATGAAATCCACCACATCATAATGTGAAATGGTTCCACTTATTAGTCCTGCTGACGCCCTCGAACTAGCCACATTTCATCGTCCCAAACTAATTCATATTCTGCAATTGGATTAATGCATATTCAGATAAGCTTCAAATGGTGAGTTTCTGATTTACACTCTGCCTAGTACTTCCAAAAGAGCAAAATTACACATTGCATATTCCTTGCCCTTGGGTTTGCAGAACAGACAAACATAAAAGATTCCTAATGTCAAATTTCACACAACAGTAAGCTGCTTTCTGAGCATCTTTGTGAATCATGTGTGACTGTCATAGCTCAAGCTCTATTTATGCATTTTTTTTGCACCTTTTTGCAGTTACTTTTCAGACTTCTCACCTTTTTAAACATTTTCTTCACTTTGTTTGAAAAACTTTCAACTTTGATGATTATTAAAATGTTCTTAATTTTTGATAATTAAGCTTGTCAGGTGAGAGTATCATCCATTTCAACGGAAAAACCATTACATTGATGTGATCATGAAAGAAAGTCAACATTTTTAATGTAAAGGCCTGTGGTGTTCTGAATTCCTGTGAGCGGTTTTACAGCATTTTAATCTAAGTTGACAATTTTCTCGCCTTGTGGTTCGGTTGCACAATAACTGTACCATGAGCAACAGGAATCAACAACGTTAATTGCCTTTGACAGATAGTCTGGTACCACAGTTTCAAATGGACAGAAAGAATAGGTTGTGAAATCAACAATGTATTTGAAAGAAGTCTGACGTCAGTGTTTGTGTGTGTTCGTGTGGCAACAAAGGACTGAAGTTAATGTGGATGTATTGGTGCATTACAGTAAATAATGCAGTGTGGAAAAATATAACAGTACCCTGTCAAAGTGTCTCCTATTTTTCAAGATTTGACAGACTGCTTTTTCAGGTCAATGCAAAAAAATGTTCTAACCTAGATCATTGCTGGAACACAATTTACAAAGCACTCAAAGCAATAGCAATGCATTGCATAAAATGCAAGCTCAGCACTATTCTAATTTGTTTTTTCCTTTATAGAAGAGAGAGAGAGAGAGAGAGAGAGAGAGAGAGAGATTTCCCATCAACGTAACATTTGTACTTGTGTTCATAAAGACGTTTTACTTAGCAGCTCTCTGCAACTCCATTAAAGCTCTTTGTAAAGCCTGTCTGCTGATGAAGAGAGCATTAGGCCTCTGCACCACCAGCCGCTATGGAGATGCCTCTCAGAAACATGTTCTGTATTGTATTACCAAACTTAAAATTTAAATACTCAGATATATATAGTATCTATTTAGTAGTTGGGATCATAAGTTTACAAGTTTACATAGTCATTGCAGTATCTTAATTTTTAAATCCTAAAACCATCCCTGGTGCTATTTTGCAGTTTCAAAAAACAATTGCGCCACTGACCAGAAAAAAAAAGTTTAAAGTCAGTGGACGTTGCGCGTTGTTCATTATGCTATTTTAAGGGCGCATGCTTGACCATAATGTATAGCGTGCACAACGCGCATACACTTTGCTTATCTAATCTACACAGATGCAACAGTTATTTTTGCAAATCATAAATTGTTACGATAAAAAATATTAACACATGAGATAAGAGGAATCATAGTGGTGAGCATTGTGGTGATAGTTTTTATTTATTGTGTGGCTGCGTTAAAAAATTCTCATGCAAATAACGATTAAAATATTTTCATAAGTTTGTTGTGTGGCTGTATTAGGTTTATTTTATGTAAATAATAATTAAAATGTTTTCATAAGAAACCTTAATGTATATGAACTTGATTTGTAAGAGTACTTTGGGGTTTGACCTTGCTTGCGTTTCTTGGGTCCGATTTCAAAGCCCCCAAACCCTTTCAGCGGTGAGGGTGGACGCAGCGATGTCCTCTGCTGGCGTCAGGTCCTGAGGCAGATCCACCTCCCGTTACACGGCGTGCCCGATTTATGCTGGCAAGCTTGGGATTCCCCCGTCTCCTGACATCATTGTACTTGGCGCAACGATGGGGATGCCAGCTGATGAGACTGTGGCTATTTCCTCTCACGCCTGTTTAACCTACGCTGATTTGTGCGAGTTTCTCCTATCCCCATACAAAACAACTTCGCTGTCTTTGACTGCTCTTACAAGAACGTCGGTCTCCTCGGCTGTGAACCGCTCCTGGCGTGCGCCTGGTAAATCCGTCATAATAATAGCAACCCGCCATGGAACTTGCGCCCTTGCGTTTAAAGGGAATGTTGGATAGCGTTCTGATTGGTTTATTTGACGTTACGCCCAAACCACACCTATGAATAATGAACCTACTTCAGACCAACCCCTTATTGATTTGCGCCCGACGTAAGAGTTATTTCTCACGCCGGGAAAATAGCAACAGCGCCCAAGATCCGCCCACAAACTCACTTGCGCGTTGCGCTTCGTACTTGCGTTTCAGATCGTTAAAATAGGGCCCAATAACATAGACAGCTATAGACAGTTACATCGGACGCACACACGTTGTCGCGGTTACACTTTTGGATGGAACATAATTTCCAGTCTTCGTTTGTTAAAAGGTCTGGCTAGTGGCTAAACTGAACTCTGGAAGAAATACCTTGTTCGAAAATTACAAATGTTTTGGTTTCCTAAAGCCGAGGGGAGACAGCGATCATGGATCACCCCTATGTGAAGGGAGGTTTGGCAGACAAGCTGTAGTTAACATTGTTTACATTATATAGTACACATTTTACACAGTAACGCTATCTCAGTGTAGTTTTTTATATGCTTTAGCTATGATTTGAACTAAGGTAGTCTACTTGTTGTTTATTTTGCTTGTTATCAGAAATAAATTACTCTAAAAGGCCTGTTATTAATGATTCTTTGCAAAGTTTACTGGAAGTTACGTTTGTTCCACAAAATTCATTTGTGTTGTTACTGCTAAGACTGTCTATAAGGTCCCTCCTAGGTTCCCTATTTGACTGTTTCTCAATCCGAAGGCTGCAGCCTGCGGAGGTCGTATATGCAGGATGCATACGTCATCAAGTCTGGTTTATTTAGGCAAGGCAAGGCAAGTTTATTTGTATAGCACATTTCATATACAGAGGTCATTCAAAGTGCTTTACATAGAAATGAGAAAACAATGTATAAGAGGAAAAAAGTATGTAGAAAGACACACAAAAAATAATCAAAGATACATGAGAGTTTAAAATATTAATTAAAAGAAAATAAATTTGGTTTGAATAAAAACAGTTTAAATGTGTGAAAAAGAATAAAACAGGAATAAAAGTATAACATTAAAAAAAGAATAAAAACAAGAGAAATAAAAAAATAAAAAAGAATTAAAATAGTGCATATAAAATATAATGCAATCAGATTCAGAAAATGCATACTGTAGCTAAACAGAAAATGTCTAGACAGTTTAATCATTTAAGTTAACTGAGCATTACATTCACAAGCATATTACTTATTACTTAATAAGCATATTACAAGCATATTACATATTACTTAACCATAATTTATGTTTAACTACACTGTAAAAAAAACTTTGCTGCCTTAAAATTTTTTGTTAAATCAACTCAGATTTACAAGTCATAACTGAGATGAGTTGTCACAACTTATAAAATATAAAATTAAGTTGAATTTTCTCAACTATAAGTTATAACAACTCACCTGTAGTTAGAACAACTCATCTCTAGTCAATTAAATAATAGTAAGTTGAAATGACTTGTAAATCCGAGTTGTTTCAACCAAAAATTTTAAGGCAGCAAAGAATTTTTTACAGTGTAAGAATATAGTTAAATTTGTTATTGTTAATATTCTAAAATAATTCTTGGTTGACTTATGCAGCCTAGAAATGCAACCTCCGGAGGCTGCAGCCTTTGGATTGAGAATCAGCCTTTATAGTTATAGCAGTGCTCAGTCTTGCAATGTCCACTATCTTTGCTAATACTAAAATACTTTTTTGAGTATTTTTTTAGTATTTTAATACAAAAATATATTTTTGATTTACTGGAGTGCTACCCTGAAAAAGCAATAAAATGTATTCTAAATGAAAACAAACAAACTTCATTGCCTTTCCATTTCAAACTTCATACCAATCACACATAACATTTCCTAATACTTAAAACATTTACAGAAAAGCTTTTCAAATACAGTCATCTGGTTTTATTTGTACTTACAGTAGTACAGTATGTCCAACTACACTAAGCTCTAGTTTTATATCATCATGTCAAAGACTTTAGCTACTCTATAGAAGTCAGGACCGCCATGTCAAGATCAAATGCGGTTAATGACATTTACTATAAAGTGCACTTTACTGATCCATGAGAGAAATTCATACTGTACATATAAATATATATAATACATATATGTGTGTCTGTGTATGGTTGTCTGTTTGAAAGCAATTTGTTGTCTTTTTTCCCCTCGCTCCACTCACTTTGTAGTTGAGAGCACCTTCGCAGCCCAGACACTAGACACTCAAGTGTTCTTATGAACCTCAAAGAGAAGGTAGAAGCAAAAGGGATTTTTTGAAAGTGAGTGATCTAGAGAGAAAAATAGAAAGAGCTCAAGGTGAATAGCTCGAGAATACACATGTTGAGTGGCTCAAGCAAAAAGAATTGGGAGAGAGAGAGAGAGAGAGAGAGAGAGAGAGAGAGAGAGAGAGAGAGAGAGAGAGAGAGAGAGAGAGAGAGAGAGAGGGGGAGAGAGATCATCCAGCAGTAAAGGAGTGTTGCAGAAGAATGATACGTTTCAGGCTTTAGTGGAACCCTGACAGGAGCGTACGAGGGATGGAAAGAGAAAGAGAGAGAGCAGGAGAGGATAAAGGGATGGATGTCACTAGCCGTAGGCCGGGTGAAAAAGGTGTCGGTTATAAGTTGGACATGTCACCGTTGTTCTGGACAGAAGTCTTTCAGCTTAGTACAGGGGCTTGCCTGACAAGACAAGCATAAAAAACATTGACAGTTGGGGCAGTGGGGCGCACACACACATATGACAATAATAGACTGTAGTCCAGTAGTCTGGAACCGAGATGCTGTTTATCTTATCATGAATTGATGAGAACCCACTCACAACTTTGTTTTAAAACTTAGTAAACATTTTGTCTATCATGATAGCGGTCTTATAAGAAAGCATCTTTACTGTAATGGAACCTCAACTGATGTTAAAACGCTGTAGCATTGTGCTATTTTAAAACCGCCCAAAAATCCTGACCCTAGAAAACAATCTAACTCCAAAATTCAGTACTAAACAAGTCACAGTTTTTGTAATGTGTTTCAGCAAAAAAAATTTTTTACATTTTATAATGTACTTAAAAAATAGTTCTCTGAATTTACTTGTGGATCATCTGTCACGATACGTTTGCAGGAGTGAGGAAGTGAGGACGCAAGTGCAGAGCTTGATGACTGAATAAATAACATTTAATAAATAAACGGGAAACAAAACACAGGAATCAAAATAACAGCAGGTAAGCAAAACACAGGAACAGAGGAACATGGAACGGGAAACAAACATGGTAGTACTGACAATGATCCGGCAATGAGTGTGACACAAACACTGGTATAAATACACAAAGACTAATGACACACAGGTGGAATGTATGAGGTGATAATTAACAAGTGTCCAGGTGATGACAATATGGAACAGACACAAAACATGACACGGATCACCGTGACATTACCCCCCCCTTAAAAGGTGGCTTCCAGACACCTATAAACACAAAACAAAGTCTGGGAGGGCGACTCAGGGGGAGGGAAGGAGGGTAGGAGACCACGGCGGGTTCGGCCGAGCTGGAGATAGGACGAAACCTGACATCACCAGCACGGCCAATAAGGAAACAGTCTCAGGTGCGTAGGGCATTACGGGAACCGACCTCGAAAAATCAACCATCGCGGGAACTGACTTCGAGAGTTCAACCCTCGTGGGAACCGACTCAGAAAGTTCGACCGACACAGGAACCAACCCAGAAGATTCGACCATAATAGGAGTCGACTCAGCAGATTCAACCCAAACGGGAACCGACTCCGACGACTCCTCCCTCACGGGAACCGACGAGGATTCACTCAGCCCAGGAACAAACTTCGCCCGCCTCAGGGAAATGGCCTCGTAGATAGCCGCGACCATCCCGGAGAATAAATCGGGCATGGCCGCGGCCGATCCAAGAACCGCATCGAGCACGGCGGCGCTCCTCCCGAGAATCCACCTCGAAGATTCGACCATCCAGGGAACCACGACCACAGACTCGAGCCTCCGAGGACCCGGCTCATGTGTTGCGACAACCACCCCGGGGAATGAATCGAGCGTGGCTGCCGCTAACTTGAGCCGAGCCTGGAGACCCGAACGTTCGCTCTCCGCTGACTCCAGTAGACGTCGGGACGCAGCGGACAGCTCATCTCGACATCCATTACTCCCCCTCGATAAAAATATTGGGGAAGCTCCCCTCCACAAACTCGCTGCGTCCTTTACTGGCCGGATCATTCTGTCACGATACGTTTGCAGGAGTGAGGAAGTGAGGACGCAAGTGCAGAGCTTGATGACTGAATAAATAACATTTAATAAATAAACGGGAAACAAAACACAGGAATCAAAATAACAGCAGGTAAGCAAAACACAGGAACAGAGGAACATGGAACGGGAAACAAACATGGTAGTACTGACAATGATCCGGCAATGAGTGTGACACAAACACTGGTATAAATACACAAAGACTAATGACACACAGGTGGAATGTATGAGGTGATAATTAACAAGTGTCCAGGTGATGACAATATGGAACAGACACAAAACATGACACGGATCACCGTGACATCATCATACAAAAATGTACGATATCAAGATAAAAGAAAACATTTTGCTTCAACCCATCCCTAAACCCAAAGTACTAAAATGTATGAATTAGGCTGTACATATTCATGAAAATTAGCAATCTTATTGCGAAGACATTGTGTTGGATTTAAAATGTTATCGAAACTTTACAGTTTTACAGTCTTTTAAAGTGATTACAGTATTTTACCATAAGCATACATGTAAAAAGGTTGTCAGGTTAGTCATTAGTAGATATTACACTCTCAGAAATAAAGGTACAAAAGCTGTCACTGGGGCGGTACCTTTTCAAAAAAATAAGTTTCTACCCAAAAAGGTCATATTAAAGGCGGGGTGCTATGGAGCGAGATATGTCTTTATTACATGCGAGAAATTAAATGATCTGAGAGAAATTAAACTATTTGAAAGAAAAAGTTATCACACTGATAGCAAACAAAAGAATATTTGAGAGATAAAGTTTTCATACCAATAGCAAAAAATAATAATTTTTGAGACTAAAAAAAAGTTTTCAAGATAGAACATAAAAAATATAAATTTGATATTTTTTTTAGGGCTGTCAAAAGATTAATCGTGATTAATCACATCTAAAATAAAAGTTTGTGTTTACATAACATATGTGTGTGTAGTGTGTATAATTAATATTTATATATAAAAACACACACAGTCATGTATATATTTAAGAAAAAATGGTTATATTTATATATAAAATATTTATATTTATATATAATATAAATTATATAAATGTTTATACAGTATATAAATGCAAATATTTCTTAAATATACACATGAATGTGTGTGTATTTATATATACATAATAATTATACACATTACACACACATATGTTATGTAAACACAAACTTTTATTTTAGATGTGATTAATCACGATTAATCTTTTGACAGCCCTAATTTTTTTATTATTTCTGAGAAAAAAAAAATCTCTCAAGTATATATTTTTGCTATTAGTGTGAAAACATTTTCTCTAAAAAAAAGTGTTTTTATCAAAACGCTTTTCTTTGCTCTCGATGCAATTTCTTGCTCTCGTGTCAGGATTTTGGTTTCTCTGTGAAAATTGTGTCATGGGCGGGCCACGTTCCTATTGGCCAGTTGGGTGAGCATCGTCTTGTCTTGGGAATCGAACTGAATCATTACACCGTTGTTCGGTTCACCTAGATATGCCGTCTCTGCTTTTAGTCAAAGAGTATTGTTTTAGTTGAGCACGGACACTCTAATGTTTGAGTAAGATGATGACACACAACTCGATGGATAGCTGGCTGAGCAAGTTTACAGCACTGAAGATTAAACATTACAAAATGAAATGGATGGTACTCTTATTCATGAATGAATGTGTATTATATTATTAGCTTGCTAATTGCTAGCCATCATCCAATAATATTTTTTTGAAACTAAAAAACATCCAATATTTTTATTTAATTTATTTAATAATAAAACATAATTAATTTCAAACTGAAGTTACTGAACCAATCATATTTTTTATTAATATAAGTACATATGCATATACATTTTTTTTTAACACAATGCCTCGCCCTAGACCAATCTGACTTCTTCACGCAACTGACTGTCTCTGCCTGCATTTTCAACTGTCCTTGCGGCTGCTTCAACTTTTGCCCTCTTAATTTACTCTATAAAACAAAAAGGGGACAAAAGGGTCCTATTGTCTTTGTGCATATAGATGAATTAAATACATTTATAGAAACAATATAACTTAAAATTCACACTAGCCTACCGACCAAGGTTGTGGAGGCTCGACATCAACATATTTCACGGAGGTTTTAACTGATTTTTTAACTGGAGGTTTTTCTTAAAAGAAGGTCCAGATTGTATTGGGTTAGGGGTGTGTTTGCTTAGGTGATTTCAAATTTTAACATTGGCTTTCAGAGATCATGCACCTCGCCTTCAAGACATCAAATGTATACATTCATACTTCAAAGGTACATTCAGTATCTGTACCTTTTAAAGGTCCCAGACTACTGTCCCAGAGCAGATAAAGTTTCTATTTTTTATTTATTGTATAATTTTTTTTTAGTATTGAATAAAATACTTTTACTTACAAACCCTTCCATAGCCTTGTACACAATCCTGGATTTATTTCTTACTCGATTTATTAAAGTCCCTTAGAATTGGGCCAAAGCGAGGTATCTTAGAAGGCAGCATAATTAAGATGCTTACTGTTTTGGAACAGCCTTCGTGTCTGGAGCCTTAAAATGCTTCCTCTGCAGTCAGCTCAATATGTTTGGGAACAGAGCAATTAATATGTAGACATCAGACCTTCTCTCGGGCCGTTTTTGTACACCACAGACACACTTCCACTGTGTATTATGTCCGTGTAAAACGCAGCTGAATTAATGCTTAGAAACCATTTCACAGCAAATCCTCTTCCATCATCCGGCTTCCGCACACCCCCTGCGTATCAGGAGGAAATGCTCCTGTCTGAGGCTGCCAGTTTAAGGGCCTCTGAAGGGTGTAAATGTTTGGATGTGTGTGTTATCAGGAGCCTAGCATGTGTGCTCGCATGAATGAGAGTCATGTTGGTGCAGAGGGAAATTAGTGTTTGGCTTTTAAATGGATGATTACTGAAATTCTGAAAGAAGAATCATTTGTTCCTGTCTCAACATTTCTGCTTCGGATAGAAGTGCCGCACAGAAGCCACCTGCCTCTCCAGTAGCTTCTTAATCAAAAATGATAAAAAGGAAAAATGAATGTGTGATGTGTGTGTGTGTGAGCCCTCCTGTTTGGCCTTCTGCTGTGTCTTCCCACTGTGGAACCAAATGACTGTAGTGTCAGTCCAAAGAACAGGGTGGTGGGTGGGTACGCTTCAAAAATGACTGCATTTAACAAAGAAAGGAAGAAAATCAACCCTAATGGTAGATAACATAAATCTGCTTTAATTTATCTTGATATCTTACCAATCACAAGTAGAAAAAGCAATATTTAATTTAAAAGAATGATTTAGGGTTATTATAAAATTTGCTGGCAGAGCATTACACAAAGGTTATAGGTTCAATTCCTAGGGAACACATATACTGATAAAAAATCAGTATATAAAACCCCCAATATAACCTATTTAATTCAAAAATTCAAATTGAAGTGAAAATGATTGATATCACATTTGATGACTTTAGCCTGGATATCACAGACAGGGTCACATATGTGCCTTTTCAGTATGCATTTGGCGGGTGCTTCAGGTGATTTACAGTGCAAAAATATTTGGTTCAAAAAGATATAAAGCAGAAATGCATCTTATTTTTTATCTGATTGTCGAAAATTTCATCTTCAAAAAATGCACCACAGCTTTCCCGTTTTGAACATGGTACTATGATAACACCATGGTAAAGTATTATTATCTGATGTCATCAGGGTACAATGGTCCTACAAAAGTAGGTGTTATAGTATTTTTTTTTTGCATTTAACAGTTGTGATTAAGGCATTTCAAAGTGTAGAGGGACATTTCAAAGAGAGAGAACTGTGTTTAACAATAACAGTAGTCAGAGACGTGTTGGATTAAAACGCAGCAGTACAGAAGCAGGGCATGTTAGGAGCTTATCCGTGTTTTGTGCCTAGTGAATTTCTCTCAAGGCAGTTAGGCCCTTGCAAAAAATTATTACCATGGTAACCATTTTTTTTTTGTTAACATGCTGTACCATGCTTACCCTAGTCATTGTTACTGCTGTTACACCACAAATAATGTGAGATGACTTCTAAACAGTGGGAGAAGATTTTGTGTCAGAATTTGTGTCACTGTTGTGGCAGCTGATAACAAGTTACATGTAGAAGTACTGGAATGTATGTCAGACTGGCCAACAAGGAACATACTAGGCTTATTACTCAATTTAAGAATTAATTTTAATACATGACAGTACATAAAATAATCAGAAAAATTTAACTTTTTAATAGAACTAGGCTTTTAAACCTATTGAATATACAATATCTTAAAATATCAGACCTTTAGTCCAAGACTAAAATGCTTGTTTGTGTTGCCATAACTAAAATCATCTTGCACTGTACACTGTAAAAAATGCAGTGTGAAGTTAAAACAACTATTTTAAGTTTTGGCTTGTGAAACTTATACAATCAAATTGAAATTATTTAACTTTTTTTAAGTTAAAGTAACATAAAATATATGTTGATTTGACAAAAATGGTGCATATTTTTACAGTGAGTCGGGGTTGACCTTGTTGCTATGAATGATGTCATCAAGATTAGTATGGTCAAAGTGATTGGCTGATAGGTTATTGGTCTTTGTGAGTGATGTAATCATAGGTAAATTGTAAAATTATTATCATGATGCCACATTCAAATAAAGTTTAAATAAAGGTTTCGAAATAAAAATGTTGTCATTCTTAAAATGAAGATTGTAAAATGTAGGCTAAGTATTAGAAATTAAACAAGTTATGTTAATCTAATTTACCGCCTCTTTCATGTTTGCACGTTATAAACAAAATTTTTGGTTATGCCTACACGTTTAAAAGGTGCTACAGAAGGTAACCATACACAGCAATTCAATAAAACAACCATTTTTGGTTCCCCAAAGAACCACGGAGTCAAAGTTTATTAAAAATAATCTTGTCTTTTTATAGTAAATAAAACCCTTATTACACTATAAATAACCTTCTGTGAAACTGAAAGTTACAGCCAAATATGATTCATTTATGTCCTTATGTGGCACCTTTTTTTTTAAAGAGTGTATTTGCAGACTTTTAATTAACAGACTAAAATAGTCATGGATGATAGTAAGACATGCAAACATAATAGAAAACCAAACTGGATACAAGAACAGTTTATACATCTTGCCAAACTTGTACATGAAAAGAAGGCAACAGCCATTTTAGTATTGTTTGTGATTTGGTCTTAGTGACTTAGGAGTCCCATTGAATACCCCTAACTTTTCAAAGATTTAGAAAATAAAATACTATGTGAAATTGAAAAATGAGAAGTCCTAAATTTAGAACTGACACATCCATTTTTTTTTTTAATTTCTCCTAAATCAGCAAGTTAGTAGCTACTTTTAGCCTTAAGATGCTTTTTTCAGTAATTTTTATCTGATAAAAGCAGTCATGACCTTCTTTAAGAACAGTGGCCTTAATTGTAAAATAGTGTTTCTGCCATTGTGTTGACAGCGCAAAAAGTCATGGGTTCAATTCCCAGGGAACGACAATGTCTGTCAAATGTAATACATATAAAACTAAGAAAATCATATTTATACTCCAGCACAGTAGGTGGCAGTGTACACATATTTACTTGAATTGCAACCTGCCAGTACACCGACAAAATATAAAGAATCTTTACCAAAAGCTTTATTATGGAAAATTAGTGAACATGTGTCACAGTACAAGGACTTTATCATTTCTCAGCCTGTCTCATGATGCCACATCAAACAACTGACCCATTTGTTAAAAGGCAAAACACTCACCTCCTTAAATGCTTGATTTCATCCACTGTTGGCACAGGTGAGAGTGGACTCGTATCCTGTAAGCTGTGTTTCAAGCCCCTGGCGTGGGAGGTATTTGGAGAGGACTGCCATCTTGGAGTGCCCTACAATCACAAACAGATGGAGGCAATGGCATTTTCCACCAAGCTCTGCCAGCAGCATGTAAGTCTCTGTCATCATCATTCGTGTATCTACCTTGTTTTTCTGCTTTTTAAACAGCACAGCCCCAAATCAGCATGTTGTCCAGCAGTAGTCAGTTTATCTCTAAATTGGTCCAGAAAGTTTGTCTGAGTTGCATTTTGGGTTGTGAAATTTGAATACTTTCTGTTCACTTTGCAAGAACGGGTGTTTTTGTAAATATTGTAGCTGCCAATATATCCATACTGTAGATATAGCCTACATTGATGTCCTGAAATCGTAGGCATGCTTTAAACCTCCACTATGTCAGTGTTTGTTGATTTGTAGTCATGTCTTGCAGCTTAAGCCCTTCTGCTTTGAAAGTGACTATGGTTGTCAAACTTTCTGCGTTTCTCAACTCAAGAAAGTTAAGAAAGTTTTATTCCTGTGTACATTTCATCAAGGGTTTGATTCATGTATTTCTCATTTGCTGGTTGGTGTGAGTCGTGGTGTGCATTGCAGATTGCTCATCACGCTGTTGAAATCTCTCTTTACCAAACCATAGAGAAAATATACTACTGTATAGCTGTAAGCCATTTTGTCACTCTCTCTCTCTCTTTCGACTCGGTTCACGCTGGTCATCTGTTAACTAATCTTTTAAAGCTGCTATAATAATAATATTACTGTTCTGAAAATGAAACTATTAAAGGAAATATTTCTATTGAGACATTGCTGGCCACCCAACTCTTATCAGTGCTGTCCACACCAGTAAGTCTCAATGCACCGATGGCGTTTTTGAAAATAAGATTCCACCCTGCCAAATTCATGGTTATATTGGGATAGCAGAAAGGGACAGACCTAGATTTTAGGTGCTATTTACTCTGAAAAGAGAGTAAATCTCATCCCATAATGAGCTGTCAAATTCTGGCGGTGGAGTTTTGCTGCAAAGAGCTGTCGTGTGTATTATATGGAGATTTGAGACCTGCTGGGTACTATTAACAGTACTGTATGTGTGCAGATACATTTACAGCATTGCTGTGTACAGTAAAGTCGCCTCTCCATGGATTCACACAGACAGAGAGATTCAATCTAACTCATTTTAATGACACATCAGTCAGGTACTATATTTGAAACATGTTCTTAAACTTTTTTAAGACCATGTCTCCCGCTTTAAAGATATACTATATATTAGGGGTGTAACGGTACGCAAAAATCACGGTTCGGTGCGTACCTCGGTTTTGAAGCCAAGGTTCCGTTCATTTTCGGTACAGTAAGGGGGAAAATGGAAACATTAAACTGCAGGTTGTTTATTGCTATAAACATTTTTATAATTTGTTTACACTTTTTATAAAATATAATATATAAATATATATAAAATTAAAAAAGAATAAATAAAATACTACTGCAAAGTTCTCCACTAAATAACATACTTTTTTACATTATTTATTATTTATTTTATTAACAGTAGGTAAGTCTTTTCTTAACCTTCTCTTAAACTTTTTCTATGCACTAAACTAACAAATTCAATTCCTGAAAACATTTATATACTATTAGCCTACATTTTTGCCACCAAAAATGTTTCTGTTTGTATTTATTTTGGATTTTTTTAAGTCACAGTATTGAATTGGTTATGTAACATCTCTGCATAAAAATAATATTATTGCTATGTGTATCTGCATAGCAAGCAACATGATGATATACTTTGCATACATAGCCATCTTTTATCTTTTGCACATTTCTCCTAATCTCTGCTTGTATCGTCAATGTAAGCTGTGACTTACACTAACAAACCTCTTCGCAGCTGAGTAACACCTGAGAAAGCCCGGGTTACAGCTCTTCTGTCACCAGCTGATCGCATTGTGACAATATGATTGACGTGAGGTGCAGATGAAAAATCTGATCACACATTCTGTTTTCTCGCTGTCACAGAAAGCCCAGCTCATGATTGCGTACCAACGAAAGACGCGCAACCTCTCATGCACTTTTGTAAGAACAAAACAGTGCGTCGGCACGCGTTTTACCCGCACTTTTAGGCGCGACACGTAAGCGGCCCCGTTAACTTTTACATCAATAATCAAACGAATATAGAACTAAGAAATAAAAATCTTTCTGCGGTCCGAATTATGTTATATGTTTGACAGAAGACTTGCGCTGAACGCGGAGACTTCCGACACTAAATATGTTTGTGTGGAAATGCTCCGTGCCAAAAGCCCTGTAGCGAAAATACACGTACCATTACACCCCTACTGTATATGGCTATCATCAAAAAATTTCAGCTTTAAAGATAGGCTGAGAAATAAACAAAGATAAAGAATACTAAATGATACCTCTGCTTTTTACTTTATAGACACGCTTTTACAAAATCTCATTTGCGTGACTTTAATTCTGCTCATGACTTCTTACAGGTCCAGAGAGGCTTTGGAGCATAGCTAAAATTAAGATGACCCTCTGAATGCAGGGCAGACCGCCAAGTACCCATATCAAAAAATTCAACTTGTCAGTCAGTAGGCACGCGTGACATTGCATTCATTACCCTTCCTTCATATTGTGGCTGCAACTTTGAATACTTTATTGTAAAAGGCAAGTGGACAAAAGGCAAATTGTAAGTGTCGTTATAAAGAGACATCATTAGAGAAATTGTGAAATGATTATATTCTTTGATGAGTATTCATTTGTACAGAATGCTAAGATTAGACATTTTTCCACTGCAATCATTCTGAAACAAAATAATTATAATGTCCAATTATATAACAGGTTGTTAGAGAATATAAAAGCTTGATCTTATCAAGATAATATAACTTATTATAACTGCTGTCCACGTTGGTTTGTCTGCACCGGTGACGTTTTTGCAAGTAAAGATTTCTCTGGAAATGCCCATCAAATTTGTCAGTGTGGGTTGGCAGACAATAAAATAATCTCAACATGCGTGCATTAAATTCAAAGTGGTGTTGGTCCAGTGATTGCTCAGCCTGACAGTATGGGTGCCGCTGTGGTACAGCCCATGTACTTGTAAGCTGAATTGGAGCATAAAAAGTGATCGTAATGATCAAAGCTGTACCTGATACATCAAGAAGAAATCAGCTCATGGTGTGAATCAAGCTACTGTCTTGTTCCAAGGTGGCCACGTTTTTTGGGAATTTGATGAAAGGAGTACTTCAGTGAAGCCAAGCATGCATGCTAGTATAGCTTTCACAATGTGAGAGGGATTGAAAATAGATGAACAGATGGAATAGAAGTTACTGTATCGGCCCTTGAGAATTAATTTATCGCAGAACGTGAAAATGTGATTTTAATAAATTGATGATATTAATAACAACAGCCGCTGACTAGGAGGCACGTAGTGGAGAACTGAATCATCTTTGATTTAAAAGAAAAATGAAGACCAAATGATTGCTTACTTTATTGTTTAACAATAGATTCTGGATGCAGTATCTGAGCGGGCTCAAACGTGGCTATTTTTCTATTGATAAATCCTCATAGTTTCTCTATTGATTATACAAATGTTTATTTCATTGTTAAGATTCAGCAATAAACCTCTCAGTGATAGATTTGATACACAATTGTCAATGCAAGCCGCAACACAAGGCTTAGATTGCACATTTGCAGTTATCGATCATGTGAGCGTAGGGTCACTTGTGACAACCATCATGCTAAACCTGTGCTGATAAGGTCAAGGACACATCAAGTGTATGCTTTAAATTCATGAAATTACAAGTGGGCTTTGCATTATGGTAGGTAATTTCCAATGTGGGACCAGCTTTGATTTTGGATAGGTTTGATAAAAGAATAAAAGAAGGGACAGGTTAATTTTGAATGTGAAAGAGGATAAGACAAATGCACATGTTGCAGTTTTGCTCCCCATTCATTTGACCCGAGTCCTCACCCTCTTTAGGGGAGATAAGCCATTGCAATGTCAGGTTAGTGAAATAAAGGTATTTTTCCCTGTTAAACAATCCATTATGCATCAATGAAGAGAGAGAAATGACTCCCTTTCACTGTAGATGAGGATAGTGGCTTGATTTACCAACGACAAAAGTGTAACAGAGTGTATTTTTGTGAATGAAAAGATTGAAAGCAATTCGCCCAAATCTAAATGTAATGTATTTAGATTAGCATCTGACATGAGTTTTTCAATGGCGTATTAATGCACACTAACTGTTCTGCTTCCTTTTAGTTTGCCTTTTTGAATTGACGTTCAAGGTATGATAGACACTTACAGAGCATTGGTCTATAAAAATATGAATTGATTCATTTGCATTAGAGCTTTATCATTTTCTTTTTTCTGTTGCACATTTATTACACAATCAACAATGGCTTTGCAAGTACCTGCATAGTTTGTGTAAGAATGATTATTTATAAGGCATCACACTGCTAGGGTTGGGATATACTGTACCGCATGTGTGGGCAAATGCAGTCTTGCATTGTCTGTCTTTGTTTTTCCTGTCAGTCTTTCTCTCTCACACTCACTGGGCATTTATGCACAGGTGTTTTCCCTTGAGAGATTCATGTATCATCGGTCATAATCCTTTTTATGCATCACATACTCTATACAACGAAACACGAACACAAGCACGCACGCACAATCCCTTCCTTACCCTTTGTTTTTTCCTTTCAATTTATCTTTTTCTTTTTCTAATGTGACAAGTCGTTGAGCTTGCAGAAAAGAGTAGAATGCAATACAATAAACTATACTTTTGTTGATTATTTCAAGAAAACAGGAAGTAAAGTGCTCTCAATAGAGGGTATGCATTTACGTCACTTTTCCACCTGACCATGCCGGAGCACGCCCTGTTAAGTGGCAAACGTTCAAAAAAATTGCTGGTTTTCATAGCAACTGCTGCGAAAATGCCAGTAAAACTGACTATTATCAGCTTAAATTGAATTTAGTTGGATAGCAGAGGTGGACAATACTTATTACATTAGTTAAATTTTCCAAGCATCTGTGCTTTATTACGGTGTTTGTCTTGGGAAAAATTTTTCTTCACTACATCTAAAGCATAGAATCATAAGATGTATTCTTTTATATTGCATATTAAAATCTATTTAATACCTAATTACATTAAAATTGTGTACTTGTACTTAAAAGTATGTTAATGTACTTAAATATTAAATGTAAAACAAAAACTAGTATTTATTAAATGTAATATAGTAAAAATTATGATAATATGCTTTGGAATGTATGTTTTCCAAAGAAAAACACTGATAAAATACAAATACTTGAAAAAATAAGTTTAATTAGAACGTAAAATAGTTAAGTAGTGTCCACCTCTGCTTGATAGTGACCCTAGCAACTTTTCAACCCACCTGTGCATGAACAATAAAATTACTTCTCCTTTCCTTGTTTTTTGTCAGTCTGTTAAACAATAGCTCCGAATTCTTGTTAACTCTTTCGCCGCCATTGCAAGATAACTTGTCAATTAAGAGAAAACGCTTTCCTGCCAGTGACGAGAATTTCCGACTTTCCGCAATACTGCTATTATCCACCAGGTAACTTCTGCAACTTATACAACCCGGAAGTAGCGCCTCACGTGAAAGAGAAAGAAGTCCGTGTATGTTTTAAAGATCGCTCTGCATCTGATCTCTATGAAAAGTCTTTCACAAAAATAGAGTTATCTCAGTTTTTTGCTCAAAATTGGGTGTTTTTGAAGAAACCTACCCATATTTAAGAAGTGATAAAAAGAGAACTAATCAAAGTTTTAGTTTTTTTTTTTTAAAGCAGAGGGTCTGTTCTTTCATTTGATATATTATTTTGTTAATATATTTAAAGAAGAACATTTTCTGGAAGGCATTAAACTTTTGTGAAAATCATGAAAAATGGCAACTTTTGAAAAAAAACACTGGTGGGGAAGAGTTAAATCTGTTACAGTCTATCGCACAATAGCTTTTTCCCATTTAGACGCATTTTCCTTGGGTTTTTGCTGATTTCACTGTACACAAATTCTGCCGCCCTGTTTTTTTGCCACTCAGTGGGCGTAAACGCAGTCATTTTCACCGAAGGTGACGTCACGTGCATACTTTCTATACAGGAGACCATCATAATGTTAAGTTTGTGGCTTCGATTTTGAATCGTTTTGGACACAATGACATACGGCCCTCTTACAATGCCTATAATATTGCATAGTCAATCCATCGTTTATGCCTCTCAGATGTTCACATAACCGTGCTGCGGGCATCAGAAGGTTTATATGAAAGCAGATGATAAATGAATCTCGCCTTTTGAACCACGCTCTGGTGCGATTGGACTCACGCTGTGCGTTCCGTGCCCGAGACCACCTCTTCAAGCGGGATGATTAACCAAAATGCGCCAGCACACGGAGTGATCACACTAGTCAAACGAACCATGTTTTGGGGTCAAACGCGTTCGGGTGCGGTTTGGATAGTGTGAGTATGCTCTAGGATAGTTCTGTCCTGTCATGATGTAAATCTATAACTTTTGAACAGCACATTCAAGGATACCAGAAAGGTAAATGCAGTTTATATAGAGAAAAGCTGCATAAAATAACAGTCCCACTGTTAAAAGGTTGTTTTGGGCAACATTACAGTTCTTTTTATGCAGAAGAGATTTTTTTTAATCTGCAGAATTACATTTTAAGTGCATTACTCTAATGGCAATTTTGCTTGTTTTCACAAAATGAATCCCACAGCTTGTGCAGAAGGCTGCAGGTCTGAGCTTTACCGACATTCACTGGACCAAATCTTATCATACACAACTGGCTTTGAGCTACAGCCAGCATGTGCTTGAGGTCGATGACCGAGCTTGTTTGTTTCCACCTCTCTCACTCACGGCCTCCAGGCAGGAGGGAGCAGATCTTTCACAGTAGGCGATTCTGGTTAGTGTGAGAACATAAAACTTTGTTAGCAATTTGCATGCACTGTAAATTGCTTCCCTGATGAAGATATCACGAAAATCTACGATTCTTTATCCTGCCTACTATCTCATGCAAGCATTTAGATCTAAACCGGTTTCATTTGACTGCCACATACATCTTGCTCTACAAATTGCATCTCAAAGCCAGATCGCAGATGGGTGGCCAAATTAATTTTGGGAAATTACATTTCATATGTAGATTGCACCCAGTTTAATGAGTGGATTACATTTTGTGTGTGCCTGTGCATATATGCCTGTTGGATGAGGGGATTTGGAATGCTAAACTGTCTGTCTGGGGTGGGTGGGTGGGCGGTTCTTGGTGGGTGGAGGTTATAAATGAAAGGTTTCTCATAATGCACAGCATGCTGCCACACACCAATGTGCAGCCTGCGTGTGCCATTTTCGTTAGAGTGTAAAACTCTGTGCCCAATGGCCTGAGGCTTGCCTCCCTTCCCCTGGAAGCAGTTCAGGCTAAATAACTCAGAACAGCACCTTCCTCTCAACCCCTAAACACTCCAATTTTCTGCCTCTTATGACACAGATGCAAGCTATACTTTTGGCCTGCAAGCACAGCAATCTGCAGGAGAGCATTGATGCCAGACAGGCAGTCAGAGAGAGGGATGGGAAGAGAGGGAAACACATTGGTGGCCATGAAGAGTGATTTAGATGAAGAACGGATGAAAAATGGAAGATTGAGAGAGGACGAGAAAAAAAATGGGACTGTAAAAAGGGAAGTGAGTGAATAAGATAAAAGAAGGGTATAGAATAGAGATAGTGCTACAAGGCACTCGGTAAGAGAAGCAGGGCCAGAGTACAGAGTGGATATGACAACCGGAGAATCTTGCACGTTCCCCTAGGATGACCACATATTGCCTTATCACTCAAGGATGGTGTGAAGGACAATGAGAAGAGCAGAATGTTGTTTGTCGGGTGTTGCATAAATACATCTGTATCTATGTATAAGACATTTTAATATATTTAGAAATAATAAAACTCAAATTGAAAAAAATTATTATGATTTGACCAACTGTATAAAGCATAAAGATTAACTTAAAAAATTACTTCAGTTAAAAATGCAAAAAAAGATTATTTTTTTTTAACTTAAATTTTCACAAAAATTGATAGCTTAAAATTGATTTACATTGTTGCACAGGGTTGAGTGATTTGTTTTTCCTGCAATGTTTTCATGCTGCCAAAAGACGGTCTCTGGGTACTGCAAGGTTTAGCTGACATGATGTACATGTGATACAAATGGTTGTAGATTTATCTGTTTGCAAGCATTAAAGGGCACATGCTATGCCCATTTTTAGAATATGCAATAAACGTCTCAGGGGTGCCCAGAAAATGTCTGTGAACTTTCAGCCTGAAATCACCCCACATATAATTTAATATAACATGTCCAAATTAGCCCTAATTGGGTGGGAGCAAAAAACATACATGTTGTGGTGTATTTACCTTTAAATGCAAATGAGCTTCTGCTCCTCACTCCGTTACCAAAAGAGCTAAAGTAGATCTAATTTCTGTGAGACAACTTGTTGAGGGCGAAAACTAAGGTAATGCAGCACTGTCAGTGAGTGACCATGGGTGGGGCTTATCAGTATGACATCACATTGTTAAGAAACTAAAAACAACATTCCTAATGAGACTGCTTTGGTTTAAAAGGGATTAAAAAAGTAGTTGGTGGATTTTTTTAATGTAGGTGGATGTGTTCACACATTGCCTACACACATTTATATCCAAACATTTTGCATATTAGGTGCTCTTTAAATCTTATAATGGTTTGTTAAATTTCAAAAGTTGACTTCCATGAGCACAAAATTTAACTCTTTAAATATTAACTAAATACACTCCTTCTGTAAGTGCTGAATTTACATATTTAAGAAACAGAACCAACACTTTCCCTGAACAGCAGGGAGAAGCAGTAATCCCTACAGAATTCCCCTACAGAATGGTATGGCACTTTCTAGCTTAGCAATGAAGAGTCCAATCCTCTTTTTCTCTCAGGCACCCATGCTTCATATACTGTAATCTCTGTGCTCTGGACCACATGCAGGGCAACTTGTCAATACTATCAGCAATAACAGATTCTGCCTGTAGACCAGGCAGATCCAGAGTCTGGTAGACTAGGAGCGGGAGAGGTGCGAGACTGCCCGGTGGGGCCGGGATAATATTGACTAGGCCGAGTGTTGTGGAGGGGAAATCAGGGCTTGGAGAATTGACCATGCTAAAGTCAGAGAGTCTGAAAGTTTCATTCCAACTTTTGTCTAACCGCAGTGTAAACTATCAGGCACTTTAATTTTACAATCTACTGAGCATAACTAAATATGAACTTCTTGAACGTGTTTCCCTGAAGAATAAATGTGTTTGTTCATTCATACTTAAATAACTACTGAAAGCAACTTGAGATGGATTTAATGTTGTTGACATTTTTGTTTGTTGTTAACCACGCTGTATCTTCAGGCTTCGAAGAAGCTATTGACATGCATCGCTTGGTCTTTATATCCAGGAAAGCAAGATCATCTCCATTAGCATTCAGCCTCAGAAACTAATTGCATGATTAAAGCCGATCCAAAACATTTTATACCTTGCATGTTAGTAAATGGCTGTGCAAAACGCTCCTTAGATCCTGATGTGGCATTTGGTGGCTGATTTTAGTTTAGACTTGTCAAGTGCTCTCACCTCTTCAAGCCAAATAGGCTGCATTCAGACTGCATTTCTAATGTTATGCAGAGGTGTGATTATGGCTTGTAGAAGTGATCTTCCCTGTAGTGCTGTAATTAATATTTATTTCACAGTACTTTTAAAACATATTTTCTACCACATATTGTGTTTAACCCATTATTTTGCCATACTGTTGTGTACCCAAACCTAATAAATCCCTGTCTTTATAATATATGGGGCTCAACGTTATTTTTAATGCCCTTGCTGCTAGTGCCTGCATCAAAAATGCTGCATTCCTTCTTTTGTGCACAACATTTGGTTTGGCAGTTACAAGCTGCATTGCTAATAAATGAATAACTTGCCCCATCGTGACTACATGCAGTCATGTCTCCACTTTCCAAGCGTGCCTTGTTTTGTTTACTGCTGGTTATTAGGTTACCAATACCACAGGCATTCGCTGAAACAACTTGATGGAAACGCACATAACAGTTTTTCTCTTTTTTTTGGAATTTTGAAAAGATTTACGTTTGGATGAAAACCCAGCTATAGACACATATTTGGACTTATTTTCCCATGGCCTCTTGAAAAGCCTCACTGCCATCCTCTCTACACTAATAGGCCCCTTCCTGTGCCTTTCTGATGCCATTTTGTCCAGAGAAGGCAATGGTTTAGCAGCCCTTATAATTGCTCACTTGGATAACTCTGGCATTTCCAACTAGAATAAAGTTTTCAGATAAAAGATCCTCGTCGATGAAGTTCAGCAGTGAACATTTAAGGACGCTCATTCTTTACTGACCCTTTCTTGCCAGCATGCAAAAACAAATTGAGCTTTAGTTGTTTCAGTTGTCTGTGAGAGTTGTGTATTGATTTCTGGCCAATCCTCCAGGGCACTGTAGCGTTCTGAAGCATGCAGTGAAGTGAAAAGCCGTGCTCAGGCCAAATGAAAATTGTCTGGGGAAAAATAAATAAATAAAGTCACAGTTCAGAGATCAAGCAAGTGTAATGTGTTTCTGTGTATACAGTCGGATTGGTCATGTCATGAGAACGTTAAAGGTGTGGATCTTTGTGCTTTGTTATAATAGTTTGGTATCATGAATGGATAATGGGTTTTAATAGTCCTTAACCTCAGACAGCAGTCCCATAGTCTGCACACAGTTCATGTTGTTTACAGCAAAAAAAAAGTTTCTACAATCAAGACTGTGCACCTTAAAAGGATAGTTAACCCAAAAATGAAAATTCTGTTATTATTTTTTTTTTGGTTTTATGTTGTTACAAACCTGTATACATTTCTTTTTTTCTGATTAACACGAAGGAAGATACACTATACAGCCAAAAGTTTTGGGACACCCCTCCAAATCATTGAATTTGCATGTTCCAATCACTTCCAGTGAAAGGAACTCTGCTTCATCATACCAAGACATTTTGAACAATTTCATGCTCCCAACTTTGTGGAACATGGGGGAGGAACTACTTTTACACGTCTTCAAAGTAATTTAAAATTGTGTTTTGCCTTAAAAAGCACAGACGTAATGTTTTTAGTAAGGCATGTTTGTTAAAACTAGTTATATTTCCTAATTAAACTAAAGCCTAGTCCTGGCTTAAGCTAATCCCTGTCCAGGAAACCATCCCTTAAAGTCCAGGTTATTATCCTGATGTTGGTATACTTGGAAAAGGCACAAAAGCTGTTACTGGGATTGTAACCTTTAAAAAGGTATACCATTTAGGTACAGATGTGTACACATTTGGTATCAATATGTTCTAATATTGCTCTATGACACAGTCGATCAATTTAAGTGTAAACTAAAGAAATATCTTTACCAAGGCATTCACATAATTCGTCTTGTTAAAATATACTTATGCCGCAATAGTTAGCTTGTTCGGAACTGAGCAGATATTCAATATTATAGCCACTGTACACTTTTGTTTATTTCTTTTGTCCCCTGATTTTTCTGTGTTTTTCTCTTGCTTTTATCGATGTAAAGCTGCTTTGAAACTATTAAAAAACAAACAATAAATAAAATTGAATTAATATACACTCTTTATGTATAAAGTTGTACTTTTTGAAATGGTACTGTGCCCCCCCAGTAAAAGCTTTTGCACTTTTTTTCTGAAAGTGTAAGTGAGAGGTTTACAGTAGAAACACATACAGTAGATGAACATGAACAATGTGTGTGCATGGAAGTTAACATGACTATTTTCTATTTTTATATGCACAACACATCATGTGTTTAGGCAAATTTTAAGCCCGTATTTGTCAGGCATCACAACAACCAGCTGTTACATTGTTCAAATAGACTGGGCACAAGCAGTGACAGCCTCTGTATAAATCTGACATCTTTTTCTGGCTCTCATCTGTTTTTTTTTAACGTGAGTTTTCAGCCCAATGTCAAATTTGCCATGATGATTGTTGCATTTTGTGAATTAATGAATTGACATGTTAAAAACCTACTTGCTGTACTGTATGTCAGGTACCTCTTATGACGATAATACTAATACAAAAATATACAGTATTTATAAAAAGAAAAGCACATATACTAGATTCCACAGTTACAGTATGATGGAAAAAGCCTTGATTGTAAATTATAAATGGCGAAGTCAGTGTCTTCCCCATTCTACTTATCCATCTTCCTCTCTCATTAATTAATATTTTCCATAAGCTGTCACTAATGGGGACCTGGTAATAAGTATAGTGGTAATGACACTTTATCTTCTCATGGAAATCCTTTGTTTTGATGGATTTGATGCTGGTTGAGTTATGTGATGCTGCATTGTCCTGTATAACATTATCCTACTCTTTTATGAACACCAGTTATGGAATGTCACTTACTGTCACTGACCTCCTCTGTTTACTTTAGTCTTACTCTCAGGTTATTTAATGCGCTGGCAACACAACTGTGGCATCTTTGCTCCCCAGTTCATATTGTATGTGTCCTCTGGCACAGAGCAGGAAAAGCTTGGCAGGTGTTTTTGATTCATTTTGTATGGAAGCTGAGCGACATGCTTGTGTTGAGAATTATGGGTTTGTAGAGCAAATAAAAAAAATGAGAGTGCCAAAAAAGTCAAGATAAGTCTGACAATAATGAGTTGATTTAGGTTAGGTTGGAAATAAACTTTTCATTTTTACAACACTAATTTTGCACAATAATTGGCTGTGGATTTAAAGTAATCGCAGATCAAACTGAAAAAACAATGCATTTTCATCTATGGCTAATAAAAAATCAAATCTGTTAAGTTGGCAAGCAACAGCATGCAGCATGTCATGAATTTAAATCACTAATCAACAATCAACTTTTTGGTACATACAGTTAATTTAGTTGCTTTGGTTCATGTTGTGTGTGTGTGTTGCCCATGTAATGAATTCTTGCATTAGTGGAATAATCATGTTGTACTGAATCAAATTATTCAATAAGTAATGTTTATTAAGCAGTACACACAATCTGTTGTTAATATTGAAGAGATGGTACTTAGCAAAGGTGAGACTTAAACTGTTTACAACAATACTCATAAAGGATTAAAATAGATTTTAGGCTCACAAGGACATTTTACCACTGGCAATATGTATTTTCTCACATCCTGGACATCTGTTAAACAGCTCCTGTATGTAATAACTATAGGGACTGTTTAGTTTAGACATGTTAACTTAGAAAAAACTTTATTTGGTCACAAAAGTGACTGCAAAGAAGGTTTACATTTATAAAGTTTAAAAATACTGAATGGTATTTTAATGCATTTACTACAAATATGGAAAAATTTAATGGTCTCCATTAAATATGTGCAATATAACACAATTTATAGATCTATACAATTGTTTAATATATTTACAGTTTACAGACAATTTACAGATCTATACAATTGTTTAATATAGAATAATTCAGTATACAAATTATTTCACCATTCACAATTGTGACCAACCATAGATTCATTTTAATTGAATAAAAAATTATAATTTAAAATTGTATATATTTTTACTATTAATAATTTTAAGGGGTTACTAATGACAAATCATTTGGATATTTTCATGTCTGGGAAAAATGTGGGTTTGAAGATAAAACTTTACAATAAGGTTGTATTTGTTAACAATTAGTTAATGCATTAGCTAACATGAACGAACTATAAACAATACTTCTAGCATTAATTAATCTTAGTTCATGTTAATTTAAGCATTTACTAATACATTTATAAAATCAAGCACTCTGAACCCTTATCAAATAACTCTGTTAACATTATTTAACATTAACAAAGGTTAATAAATGCTGTTGCTTATTTGTTTATATTCGTTAATGAATTTACTAATGTTTACTACCAGGCTGGCTAACACCAGACCAGTCTCATAGGGGCTTTTTACATCTGGTCACTTCATGCGTTTTCTCTGATCGGATAGCTATCCGATCGTAAAAGCGTCTGCTGCCATGTTGGATAAACAAAACTGCTTCGGTGTGACGCATAGATGTTGACATTGTCTTGCTGCCCCCTCCCCATTCTGTGATTGGTTCCCTATTTCAGGGGAAATTTTGGCCCATGGTTTCCATGCTAGACTTACAGGGTGAATAAATTTGCGCGCAAGGCATGGGAAAACACAGGCTAGTTTACTACTGTAATACAACCTTATTGTAAAGTGTTACTGGATTAAATGGGATAAGTGTATACAGATATCTTACATACAGTGGTATTGAAAAATAATTAATGATTAAAATGAAAAATAATGGCAAAAGTGTGTTTAAATGTAACTGCACTATAAAAGGGCAGAAAAACATTTAACCAAATACTAAAGGCACTTGATATTCAAAATTGAATATCTAGTGGCATTTAAACACACATTTGAGATTGAATAGAAGTCAATGGAATGATTTAGACTGACATTTCTTGTTTGAATTAACAGTGGCTCAAGAGGACATACCAGCTGCACAGACCTATGTATCTCACCAACTCAAGGTGAACTACTTATGCATTTGAATAAGTTATAGCACAATAATTTCCTTCATTAAAAATACAGATGAGAGATCAGGGTTCAAAGTCTAAATTTAAAAAGTACTGCATGACTATAAATTGGGAATTGATTTGGACATGAAACTGTAGAATTTAATCATTCTAAACTTAATACCCTTTAGGCGAAGCAATTATACAGCAACAACTAACTGTGCCCTGTCAGTGACTGAAAGAAAGATCAGATGGCTTTCAGCCACAGGAAAAACCCCAACTTCATCGAAGCACAGGTGCAAGTGAATATGTGTGTGTGTTTGTGCCAACGAGGATGTGAACTTAAAACAGACAGCCATACACAGGTGAGGTCATCTATTCTCTTAGCCTTACGTCTGATGTCTTTATCCTCCTGCCCTCTGGTGCCACTTCAGAGCTGTGGAGGCAGGTGTACAAGAATATAAAAAGCCATCTAAGCAGGTGTTTATAGGTGTTACAAAGGCCAGCTGGGAACACATTGTTACGTATACTGCTTTGCTATATTCACAGTAGTATTACAGTAGATGACTCACAATTTACATAATGTGATGATATAAGTCAGCCTGTGAGCAACTTTTGAAAAAGCCTAATCCAAACTTTGCTCAGTATGATATTAATGATCAAGTAGGGGGCAATGCGGGGTCTCGGATAGTATAATCCAGGTGTCTTAAACATTTTGGCTCCAATGCTGTATGCTCTGGAGTGCGTTTGGTAATACAAAACGATTCCAGAATCCGTAAAGCGTATCATGCATTAATAGATGACTGGTTTGAACAACCGATTCACTGTAATCATCATTCCAAAACGTCCTCATGGTGCGATGCTTCCTTTTAGAGATTCACTCTATTCAAAACCAGTAAGGCGTGTAATGATCTCACAACATGAGACTTATTTCTTTGCCTGCTGTATTTAAGTCTCATAGAAATGCAGCCAATCAAAACGAATCACAAACGCTGGCATGTGATGTCCATGTGAGGCAGAATAAAAATCATTTCTTCTGTATTTTAAAGGAAGGCCTGATTCTATAATCAAAGGAAGCAGCTTTTCTAAGTAACTTAATGTGAAGGTTATGCCCTCCTGTAGTGGAATTTAAAAATCCTGCTTCAGTGCCATCAATGAATTTCTCATTATCTCTCTTTTCTGTCTATCTCTTCACACATTCGAATAATTGGTAGAATTTTTACTTGCACTTTATATTTCTTCAATGCTTTTTTAGTGCCATACTTTTCAAATTCATTTAAATATGAATTTGCGAGTTCCATATGTTGTCATACAACAAAATGCAAGTCTACAATCTTTCATTCAAGCTTTATCGAAGTTCCTAATGTTGGATTTTGACTTATCATCATAAAAGCTTTATTATTTTCAACACATCGTTGGGTCAAAACAGGACGAACCTAGCAAAATTCTTGTTTGTTTTAACTCACTGTTGCATCATACACTCACATAAAGGATTATTAGGAACACCATACTAATACTGTGTTTGTCCCCCTTTCGCCTTCAGAACTGCCTTAATTCTATGTGACATTGATTCAATAAAGTGCTGAAAGCATTCTCTAGAAATGTTGGCCCATATTGATAAGATAGCATCTTGCAGTTGATGAAGATTTGTGGAATGCACATCCAGGGCACGTAGCTCCGTTCCACCACATCCCATAGATGCTCTATTAGGTTGAGATCTGGTGGCTGTGGGGGCCATTTTAGTACAGTGAACTCTTTGTCATGTTCAAGAAACCAATTAGAAATGATTTGAGCTTTGTGACATGGTGCATTATCCTGCTGGAAGTAGCCATCAGAGGATGGGTACATGGTGGTCATAAAGGGATGGACATGGTCAGAAAAGATGCTCAGGTAGGCCGTGGCATTTAAACGATGCCCAATTGGCACTTAGGGGCCTAAAGTGTGCCAAGAATACATCCCTCACACCATAAAACCACCACCACCAGCCTACACAGTGGTAACAAGGAATGATGGATCCATGTTCTCATTCTGTTTACGCCAAATTCTGACTCTACCATCTGAATGTCTCAACAGAAATCGAGACTCATCAGACCAGGCAACATTTTTCCAGTCTTCAACTGTCCAATTTTGGTGAGCTTGTGCAAATTGTAGCCTCTTTTTCCTATTTGTAGTGTAGATGATTGGTACCCGGTGGGGTCTTCTGCTGTTGTAACCCATCTGCCTCAAGGTTGTGCGTGTTGTGGCTTCACAAATGCTTTGCTGCATACCTCGGTTGTAACGAGTGGTTATTTCAGTCGGTCCATTCTCCTCTGACCTCTAGCATCATTCGCCCACAGTACTGCTGCATTCTGGATGTTTTTCCCTTTTCACACCATTCTTTTTAAACCCTAAAAATGGTTGTGCAGATTGTGAAATACTCAGACCGCTTACATCACCTTTCTTCCCCATTCTGACATTCAGTTTGGAATTCAGGAGATTGTCTTGACCAGGACCACACCCCTAAATGCATTGAAGCAACTGCCATGTGATTGGCTGATTAGATAATTGAATTAATGAGAAATTTAACAGGTGCTCCTAATAATCCTTTAGGTGAGTGTAAATCAACATTTTTGGGGTTAATTTAACCCAATGCCAGGTTTGTCCCTTTTTGATCCAGTGCTGTGTTGTTTAGTTTAGTTAGATGTTTTAGGTACGTTTTATTTTCATAAGAGTTTCACCCCTATTGTCCTGCTCAAATATTTTAGGCTTCATTGCTGATTGGTTTGAAGGAATTGTTGTTTTTAGATATAATTTCTGTCACCATGTCCTCACCCTCAGGTATTTCCAAATGACTTTGATCATATTACTGTACCAGACAGCTGCGGTTATCATTAACTTCATTCCATGGGACAGAACACCTTGGGCATTCTGCTATAAATATCTCCTTTCACGTTCACAGAAGCAAGAAATAGTTTTGAACGACATAAGGGTGAGTAATTTACGACAGAATTATTCCTATGAACTATTCTTTAAAGGTGTAATGCGACATTTAGCTATTTTAGGCTTTCTCCTCTCCGCTACTAAACGAAACGTTGATGGAGAAAAAGAAGACGGAGGACAACCAAAGACAGGCTATGTCCAAGTATGTCAATTTGTCTTTCCATTAAGAACAATGACTTCAACACCACCATGCATTCATCATTTTTTTGGCAGTAGCACTGAGGAACCATGTTGTTTTTCCTCACCGGTAAGAGCAGGTGCACCTGTCTAATTCCCCAAGGGAAATGGAGAATTTAGATATTATTCAGTATCAAGTGAAGATGTGTTGCTCTGCTGTGCCGAAGAGTCAGCTTGATTGATGACTAGCGACAGGCTAGCAATGGGGGTCAGTTATGAACAGATATAAATGCGCAATTACGTCTTTTAGCCGGAGTTAAGATCCATACCATTCCCTTTCATCTGTGAGATGTCTGTTCCCAGGGGACCGAGAGTGACTCAGTCTACTTTAATTGCTGAAACTTTGATCTTTTCACCACTAGTTTTACATGCAAAGATGACATCAGAAGAGACATGCTGGGAAAAAAGGAAAATGGAGGAATAAAAGAACTACAATATGCAGATGCACAGTAGCACCTAATGGAACATTGAACACTTCATTAATGAGATATTTTCACCTTGATGGTGGAATTAATTTATTGCGTTGCATGCTTGGCTATGTAGATAAGCTGCTATTCAGTTAAATGTGTACCCGCACTTATCCCTTGGAAAAATGACTTTGTGTCATATCTTTACGGCATGACCTTTTACGTGTTAGTCGGATAGGAATGCATAGCATTTCTTATGCATACGTTCCACATAGTGATGAGTTTGTCCTTGAAATTGTTCTTATCGCATACGAACATTAATCTAATTTTAATATAAATAATACTGCATATTTTCACTTTTTTATGAAGCCAAGTTGGCAAAAAGGCACAATGTGAAAGTTTTTATACTTTTATTTTTGTTCTATTAGTCTAGGCTACATGATGTTAATGTTAAAACCCTTGCTGGTTGGTGGTCTCATTGGGCTCTCAGAGTTGAGTAGCTACGTGCTGTGGTTGTCATGAGTGCAGTGAAGAGAAAATAAAACCATGTTTACATTATTCTGTACCTCCCCACTGTCTACCTCCATTCACAGTGGGTTGGATCAGTAGGGGATACTGGTCTCTCATGTAAGAGATGCCAAACTAATCACCAGTTCTTTATTTTCAAATAAACAAAATGTGGGCGTGGGTTGGGGTTGCAAAGGTCTTGAAGGTGGAAATGATCACAAGCTCTGTATAAGAATTGTTTGCAGAGAACAAATTACTGTGTTTTCCGATTGCATGCACCTATGTAGTACTGGAAAACATCTTCAACCTCTCATGCCTATTAAACCTTTGAATGATGCATTGGAGTTAGCTATTACCTGAAGCTTTTGTTTATTGCTAACAGTGGAATAAAAGCTTTAATGGCCACATGATTATTAGGCATCAAACAGAAGAACGGCAATGTTCTGGACTCTTGGATAGGTTCTGTGTGAAGCTTGCCATCTTGAGGGCTTTTGAACAGACATGTGTAAGCCCTCCTTGTTGCACAAAAGCTTTGTTCTCTGCATGTGAAAGCGATACAAAATGGAGGCGTTTGCATCTTGGCCTTTTATATTGCTACAGAAGGATAGTGGTGCAAATGCCAAAGCCTCTCAGCAGGCTTTTGAGCTTCTGGGGCAGGGGTGCAAGCTTTGATCCTTCGAAAATGTGTTTGTGTGTGAAGTGTTTGCTGGGAAAAAAAACTTTTCTACTGAGATTCGTGGTGGACGGTATTGACATGGGATGCTGAGTTTTTCAGAAATCAAGATGCAAATGGTCAGAGCTTACTTTTGGGAGACATTATGTTGGCCGTGACCCCTCGCGATGCCCCTTTCAGTTAGGTTCAAAGGATAAAACTCTGGGTCAGTGCAAAGGAGTCATGGGAAGCTGTGAACATTTAATAGTTTAACCTTAACATTTCAAGAGATTTGCTTCTGTAAATTACTAGTCTTTGAATGTCATGGTACGTTGTTGGCAAATGCCTTTGTGTGATTTTGGTTTTGGCAGTGTATTAGGTCTTAGTTTATAAAGCACACCATCTCTTTACAATGACAAAAAACAATCTATGCATAGCTCAGGCGCGTGGTACGATATCTCACCAGGCCTGATGTATTTGTGTACCTTCAGTATTTACGTCAGAGACAATGGTCGGCATTCATCTTCTCCCTCTGACTACTTACAGCTAAGCAAATTAATTTCCTCAGGGAAATTAAGTACTTCTGTGTCATATAAATTCACCGTCCTCCACCCAGGCACACACACAATTACTGAATTTCTCAATACAACATCACTTACTTGCTTGTACAGCCAATATGTACAGCTAATGCTTTTTCTCAACCAATTTAAATATATATTAAATAATAGAGAAAAATTACAAGACAGTTTACTGGCATGCTTTAAGGCAACAGGAAAGGCATTTTAAACTCATCTCGGATTCAAAACAACATACATCTTTATTTTCCTCTGATAACCAAAACTTAGGATGCAGGATGCAAAAGAGTATAATTCATGCTACTTCAGATGCTATTATAATATAAATACATTTAAAATTGTATTAAATATACAAAATTACAGCAGTAATATCCTCCCATGTTGTTCTCAAATATGTTTTGGTTTAAATCTAGGTTGTCAACGTATTATGAAAATGTGTCTACATCGATACATCAATAAAAGTGTCTAAAATCTTAAGGGATTACCACACGGATACGGTAATGGTCTCATGTTTAACATAACTCAATTTTGATTGCTTGGTTCAATAAACACCTTGACAAATTAAAATATTATGTCATTGTCTTTTTTTTAATTGTTGAGCGGTTTCTAAACCACCTCTATACTCCTAGTGTGCCGCCTTTGATTGAGTCTTTATAAAGCCATGCTATTTTTATTAAATATCAAGTTATGCACACACACACTCGCTTACAAATATGCAGGCACACACACACACACAAACATTGCTAATTGAAAAATGTTATGATTGTTTTTATGTGTCAGCTCATCAAAGTTAAGATTTCATTACCAGTGACTGTGTGCATCAGTATAATCTTTCCAATGTTTTATTTTCTAACTTAACTCTTAGGTGCGGTTTTATGGAGATGGGTTATCCTAGTCCCAGACTAAAATGCATGTTTGTGCTGACTTAATTTAAGAACAACTTGCGCAGAAATATCTTCACATATACTAGTGCCAATGTTTTGTCTAAAGATGCACACCAGTAATAGCCTAGAAATCTAGACGCACCCTAGCGGCCGCAAAATATATTTGCTGCCAGGGTTTAGTCTAGGCACTCACAATACACTTAACAGCTCCAAAAACCAAAATTTGGTCAGGCCAATCACATCGTGTGTAGCGTCTGTGGGGCGGGCTTAACATGATGACGACAGAGCTGCAACGGTTCCTACTTGAAAACAAAGAATTGCTGCTGCTGCTGCTGGCGAACAGCTTTCTTTTGAAGCGGCTTTGGCCGCGACTCTGGAGGACTTAGACTTATGTTTTTCTTTGAGAGAAGAGCAAATAACCCTACTGAAGTCCTTTTTAAGCAAGAAAGATGTGTTTGGAGTTTTGCCGACTGGTTACGGTAAAAGTTTGATATACCAATTAGCTCCACTGGTGATAGCGCTATCCTATTGCGTGCAGAGGTATTTTGAGGGACAACCTTATATCCCGCCCCTTGCATTGAGCCGTTTGTGTGAAGAGTTGCCAGACCTTACATCTTGATGTAGGTCTGGCTAACCAGGCTACACCAGTAATGTTTTTTGTAAAGTATGTTTGTAATGTCCTATTATAACTAAGGCATATTCCAAGATTAATCTAAACTCTGTCCCACTGGGGTGGCTTCCCGGACAGAGAATAGCCCAACCCATGGGTTGTTGAGGCCATTTTTGTTTTTTTATGTGTTTCAGCAAATGGAATGATTTTTGGTGACACATCTTATATTGACACCTATTTTGAGAAAATGCTTTGAAATTTTTCGAAAACTCAATGATATACTGTGGGCTAATTCACTACCCTTTTGGGTTGTCCGTGTTCAAAAAGCCCCTAAATTAAAGCAACACTAAAGAGTTATTGCTCTTTGCTCCCCCTACAGGTTAGAAGCGTAATTGTTCATTAGCACTGTCGTAAATACTGCAGCATAGCTGGCTCTGATTGGATTGTAGGTCTGCCGTAAAGCAAGTTTTTGTAGTTTTCACTCGAACTACAGGACTACTACCCGACGGTTGGAAACTTCTTTAGTGCGGTTTTGGCCGATAGAGGGCTGCAAAGCGAATGTGAAAGTGCCATTCACCCTGTTTTGAGTGGATGAACCACTGAAACTTTTTTGGAAACGTTATTTTAAGTTAAAAAAAACTCTTTGGTGTTGCTTTAAATGACTGTAAAAATTGATCAGATAATTTTTTTTTTAATGGTGCCACATGGTGATCAACAGTAAAAATGACAAATTTTTACCTCTTAGCAAAAGGAAAAACAGCCAACAATCAAGAATGCATGATAAAAAGGTGTCATTGCTTTGCAATCAAAAAAATGTCATTATAATGGTAGTCAATGGGGCAAAAAAGCCACGAACAACTAATTAGGGAGAAAAAAAATAAAACTGATGCTGCATAAAAACTAAAAATGCACAAAAACTAAAAATGAATCAAAGCCCATGTTTTTACCATAGAACGTAAAAAATATGGACGTAGTGTCCGTGACGTCACCCATTGGCTTGTGAAGATCGTTTTTGAAGCTTAAAGTAGGCGTTGCCTGGCGTCGCCATCTTGGCCGCGCATCACCGCGAATCACTCGCAGAAAACCGAAAATGGGTAATACCCTATTAAAGCACAACTTCTCATATAAATCCGGTCCAGCGCGACCTAACGTAAATGCGTAGTGACGTAGGGAGGTCACGTGTTACATATATAAAACGCACATTTGCGGACCATTGTAAACAATAAACTGACACAAAGACATTAATTATCAGATGACATACAACAATGTAGGAACGGTCCTCGTTCTCGACGTTCTCGGAGTTTCGCGTTCGTCCTCTGTGACCTCTTGACGTCATGACGTATTGCGTGGGTTCACGTTGGTGCATCACGACCGGATTTAAACGAGAAGTTGTGCTTTAAAAGTGTATATTTGTTATTTTTATTGTCAAAAATGACAATCGTTTTGCTAGATAAGACCCTTATGCCTCGTTTGGGATCATTTAGAGTCCTTTGAAACTCCGTTGAAAAAAACTGTTAAGTGTTGAGTTAAGTATTAAATGTTGGGCTCTATTAAAGTCCATTAAAATGAGAAAAATCCTGCAATGTTTTCCTCAAAAAACATAATTTCTTCTCGACTGAACAAAGAAAGACATCAACATTTTGAATGACATGGTGATGAGTAAATGATCTGGATTTTTCTTTTAAGAAAATGGAATATTCCTTTAATTAAAAAAGTTTAGCGTAAAAGTCTAGCTTAATTTGTTTGCAGATGCCACTTGGATTAATGCTTTATTGTCTTTTGAAATTCATACATTTTTAACTGTGGTTTAAGTGTTGAAATACATTTGGGGCCACTGTACATCCCTCGCTGATGTCTGTGATGTCATTCATTCAATTATTCATTTTAAGTGTTCACATGAATATTTGATGTGATGTCAGACCTGGCTTGAGCCCTTTCTATAGTGAGTTGGTAATGAGACCCACTAAAAACATGATTATTTGCCAGTCTCAAATTTGTAGTGAACAACTTCTTTCACAGAAAAAGTGATGTTAACACATAGCCTATTACTATGACGTTATTGGCAAAGAGAAGCAACAGACACATTCAGACCCCTCTAGCCATCTGTCATTTATGCTCTACAGGACAATTCCTGTTAAACAAATGCACTCAATATCACAGATATAATGTTCACGAAACATCATTTTCAGAAGCAATATCTTCTCATATTTTGCTCTTTTGGTGAAGTTTAGTGGGATTTATGGCTTTGCTAAACTACAGATTCATGGCTATTTCTTAACCTGTATAGTTTCTCAACATATAGACATTTTGGCTTTATTTGATGGGAAGAATAGAATCGGCTCAGATGATTTATAGGATATTTGTGTAAAAGAGAGCAGGTTTTTTGTGACTGTACCTGCTTTGAAAACACTAGAATAGAGTCTTGGGTAGATGTCTTGGGTATCACTCGACTGCCGGTTGACAATGCAAATCTCTGACATTGAGATAAACAGAATGCAATATTTGAAAATACATCGCACAAAAACAAGCGTGCACACAACAAGTATAAACCACTGAGACTCGATAAAGCCATTCAATCTTTAACCTTCTCAACAGGTACCTCAGAACGTCCTCTGTATTCAGTTCTTTCCTCTAATGTTCACTGGCCATCAACTCATCTCCTGGTGTTCAAATATGGCTGTGTGTGCTGCTGCAATAATGTGATGTTCTCTTGTTTGTTTTCGAGATTTGATGCCCTCACAGTGTGATACTCCTTCATCGGTAGGAGGGAGCAGACCGACTCGCAGAAAACTGCAGTGCTTGTTTGCCGTCATGCTTGAGCTGTAATAATTCTCATGGTGCTAGACCTTTAAAACAAAGAGACGGAAAGTGAACAGTCGCTTGCTGAAGTGGGAGGGACTCAGACTGGTTTTGTCTTGCTGGAGTAAACAGTTTGTCCCTTGAGAGATGCTACAAAACTGGGTTGAAGACTAGAATGATGAAGAGCAGCTACAGGCAGGTCTGTGATGTAATGCTCTCTGATACCTCCACTTACACATGGCTCGTATTTTATATTGCTGCAATAAAACATCGGTTTTGCTCTTTCACTGATGGTTGTTTAATTGTTCTCAAATACAATTTGCATAAATTGGTAATAAAAATCAATAGTCGTAAAATCTGCTGAAGAAGCATACAAACAATAATACATTTTCATTGTTTTATTAAACACACACAATTGTGTCAACATCCAAAATGTAAATTAGAAAAAGTATGTAAATTATTTGGTTAATGATTTTTAAGAAAGAACAGGAGAACATTTCTGCTATAGTCGGTTTCATTGGATGCACACGTGTTGTCGCAGTTACGCCCATGGCCCGAAGTTATCTGTCTGTTTTTCTTTAATGGTCATTGTATACATTGATTTTACACGGTAAAGTTAGCTCAGTAGTTGATACATTTTAGCTATGATTTGAACTAAGGTAACTTAGTTGTTGTTTATTTTGCTTGTTATTACAAAAAATCAACCTTACAAGGATTGATTATTTGCGGAAGTCTACTGGAAGTTAGGTTTGGGCCTTGAAAGCCGTTTGTTTATGTTGTTGCTGCTGAAACCATCTAAAGTATAGCATACATGACAAAGTATGAACCAAACTGAGGAAGTCAGAAAGATGAAAAGATAGATGACACCAATTGTTCAAAATGTTAGGATAGTCCTCAAACAAGACCTTAAATTCATTTTGTTGCAGTAGTGTATTTGTCAGAATGTTGGGTTGTACTCCTCTGATAGTCTCTGTGAAAAGTTTAATAAATGTGTCGCCGGCTAAGCTCTTATAAGGCAACTCTATTGGGAGAATCGGCCTAAGGCATGGGTAGAAAATCTCTGCCCTGACTCACAGAAAGTCATCATATAGATGAACAAATCTGCTGTACTCATACAACTTCCAGTGATATGAGCAATTCTGAAATAATCACTGGAACAGTAGTTACATCATTGATTTTGTCTGCAAGTGTTAAAGTCACGTTGCTTTTTCTGTTAGTAATAGAAAATGAAAGCGTTTATAACTGTCACAGCAGTCTGTTTGATTGACTGAACAAAGCAAACCTATAATCCATAACCATACAGTTGATTTATGTAACAATAATCCAAAGCTTTTCAATGGACCGATATGGATTCTGTATGTTCCTTGCATGTGATCGCATGAGAATACGTGTGTATTTTTATGTAAAGTTTGGTTATACCCACACATTTACTTACGTTTTTTTATATAATATAAACGTGTTGACAGAGCTAATAAGGTTTACAGACGTAAAGATTTGTACATAGTTCTATTTCTGTAATAATTTAACCATTTTTTAATATTAAGGTAATTTACCATAACACACAAAAGGCATTTTCTTCTATGCAACACTAATTACACCAAAACACAGCATAAATTCACAAAATATGTTTTCAAAGGACTATAAACAATCCCAAACGAGGCATAAGGGTCTTATCTGGCAAAACGATTGTCATTTTTGACAATAAAAATAACAAATATACACTTTTAAAGCACAACTTCTCGTTTAGATCCGGTCGTGATGCGCCAACGTGACCCCACAAAATACGTCATGACGTCAAGAGGTCACAGATGACGAATGCGAAACTCCGCCCCAGTGTTTACAAGTGTTGAGAAAGAGGACCGCTCCTACGTTGTTGTATGTCAACTGATACTAATTAATGTCTTTGTGTCAGTTTATTGTTTACAATGGTCCGCAAATGTGCGTTTTATATATGTAACACGTGACCTCCCTACGTCACTACGCATTTACGTTAGGTCGCGCTGGACGGGATCTACACGAAAAGTTGTGCTTTATAAGTGTATATTTGTTATTTTTATTGTCAAAAATGACAATCGTTTTGCTAGATAAGACCCTTATGCCTCGTTTGGGATCGTTTATAGTCCTTTAATACTCCGTTGAAAAAAACTGTTACGTGTTGAGTTAAGTGTTAATTGTTGGTGTCTATTAAAGTCCATTAAAATGAGAAAAATCCTGCAATGTTTTCCTCAAAGAACATAATTTCTTCTCGACTGAACAAAGAATGACATCAACATTTTGGATGACATGGTGGTGAGTAAATTATCTGGATTTTTCTTTTAAGAAAATTGAATATTCCTTTAAAGAATCATTGCAAGGAACAGATCCAAATTCAGCCCTTTATCCAGGGATCTGGTTCCAGTTTTCAGCAGAGACAATAAATGCCAAATCTCGCGTTTGTTATTAATTCAAATATTGCACCCCAAGAAGCTTTACGACACATTGCTTTACAGCAGTGATATCAAACACTCTTTGACTCTTGTTTGCGACATTGCGTCTTTCAGTTGATGTACGTTTGGAATTTAAAATGTGCGCCTTCACAGAGAGATGTCATTTTAACTACTTTTGGTATTGCTTTTGAAATTTCGCAATAAATAAATTATTGTGATAACACTTACCTGTCTGTTATGCTTTTTATTTATAACTATACATGATTTTAATAAACTCTTTTGGCTTTTACGCTATATTGTTATTGTTACAAAAATGTTTCTGAACATTTCTTTCCATTACGTTGCAATACATTTCATTATATTTGTTCATTTTTTGGTATGAAAAGGGTTTGGGTTTAGGGTAATGTTTGAGGTAGGGTTTGGGTGGTAACATTATCGATAAAATATTGTTAAAGGAAATCTTTATGGTATTAAGAGTTTGTAAATGTTTTACATATTGTAGCTGTAAAAACGTAAAAATGCTGTGATTAAATGCTGCAATAGAAAAAAAAATAAAAAAAATAAAGGTGTTATACACTGTAAAAAAAAATGCAACATGAAGTTAAAACAACTTGGTTTCGCAAGTCAATTCAACAAAACTATTTTAAGCTTTTACCTGCGATAAATAGACAAAACTTAGTTGAAATTGTTTAACTAATATTTTATGTTAATTTAACTTAAAAATTATGTTAATTTGACAAAATATGCATTTTTATTGGGTACAAGTGATGTCATAGAAGATCCATTTTTGGTTCCTTGAAGAATCATTTATTTCTTAAATTTTTCTAAAGAAAGTTTAAAGATCTAAAGATCCTTTTGTGAAACAAAAAGGTTTATTAGATGTTAAGAGCATTCACCCATTAAAATGCTTTCCTGGGCCCGATGAGTTCCCCCATCTCATAGATGTACGAGATAAGAGATGTGTCCCATAGTCCCTAATAAACTCACAATGCATCCCTTGTGCCACGTAAGCACCAGTTTAACCATGATGATGATGAGGCCCATATCCTGACCTACAGTCTATGTGTACTATATTAGGTCTATTTTGGTACCAGCAGACCAATGTGGATAAAAAATGTGCCTCGCTTTTGCTCAGCCCTACACTTTCAACAGTGTTTTTGTTATAGCCAAATGCTGATTATTTGGAATAATGGCCATTGTCCCATTCATTTTGACTGCTGGCAGAGACACATTGTCATTTAGAGGGCTAAATTAACACCTGGGGCAGCAGCAGTCTTCCAAATGGCTGGATACAGTTAGGCAGCTTGATTCTGGCATTAATATCTGATTGAAACAGTCTGTATGGGCATAAAATGGATGTATCCCAAACCCTTAATACTCCAGATTCGATTTGCTCAGTAAAGCTAAATCTTAAATGTTGCAAAATGTTTCTCTCACTTGCAATAAGAGCCCAAGCGGGAAAAGTTTCTCTTTTATTAAGGCCGTTTCTTGTGTGGTAGGTAGTTGGTCTCAGCTGTACTTAATAAAAATATTTCAACTTATAGAGCTTTTCTGTGCTCTGTCTGCTCGTTTACTGATAATTTATGATGTTTTGATGAAACCTGAAATCATCAGGTGCTGTTGCTATTGGCAACAATTTCAGTTTTTCATGGTTTTCATTTTATTCTGTCTTCGGTCTTCCCTGGCTAGGGGTTTTGGGTCATGATATTGATATTATGTTTTTGTTAAAGGCGCTTCATCTACAGGGGTTGCAAAGCCTCATCTGTTGGGTCTGCTTCTGTCTGCCTTTGATAAATAATAAATAAACACATTCTGTACAGTAAAAGCTTACCTTTATACATTTACCATGGAGGAAGAAATGTGAGCATTTTCTACTGAAATTATAAGAATTTAAATTCACCAATCTGTGAACAAATACCCTTTCATACTGACTGCATTTTAACTAATATTAAATTTGAAACATAAAACACTTTTATTTAATTTGTCTTTCTTGTTACACTAATAATAAGGTTGTATTTGTAAACTTTAGTAAATGCAGTAGCTAACATAAACTTTATAATGCCAATATAGCTTTTTCCTTATTAATTAAAGTTTTGCTAATATATTGTTTTTATTTTATTGTGCATTAATTAATGTTATACCACGGGTCTGTTGAATGCTGTATTCTGATTGGCTGAGAAGTTAGGTCCGTGGTTATGCATTAATTTCTGATAACCGCACACCTAACTTGTCAAATGTCTTAAAAATAGGCACAAGAGCAATGTTTGTAGTAACCGTGGTATAAGAGGAATAATTTACTCCGGTCCTTTAAATTATTTGAAAATAATGCACACCCGTGGTGTAACGGCACTCAGCTTCGCGTCGTTCCATATTGCACCTTGGGTATGCATTATTCTCTTATAATTCAATGGGCCGTCGTCAATTATTCCTTACTTAACAAACACAACCTTTAATGTAAAGTGTTGCTGTCAGACCTTGCATTCATTCTGTAAAGTTCAAAGGGTCATTAAAAAGGCCAAATATGGGGTTTCAGGTCCAGGTCACGCCCATATATCCATAGCCACAGAACATGCATTTGCAATGCTCTGGTCAAAAGAAGGTCAAGAGAGGAGATTTTGTGAAATCTAAAAAAGTCTTGCAGTTGCTGTTTGTAGAGAACCTTCAACAAATCTTGACATGAGACCCTGTTGACACAACTGTGACTGACATTCAGGAGCTCTGTATTAAGTCAACCACATCTCAATCATCTATCCTTTCAGACTGCAAGCAAGAATACAACCAAGGTTTATACTTCATGTTCAGGGAAACATAAACGCATACTTCTGTAATGCTACTCACTCTACTCACAATCAGTTTATCCCTGGAGTCCATCTCAAACTTGACCCCTGGTTTGCAGTTATCAAACTAGGCTTTATCAATCAGCTCTACTCCCCTGCAGAACTGAAAGTATGTGTATGTATGTGTGTGTGTGCGTGTGTGCGTGTGTGTGCGTGTGTGTGTGTGTGTGCGTGTGTGATGATCTTTGGCATGATGGATAGCAACTGACAGCAGACATAGGACAGATATACAATCTCACAGGGACAACATAATTATCTTCTTGAGCTCTTGGAAGTAAGTGATTGCCCAAGCAAGCTTGTGTTTTTACTGATGTACTCCACTATACAGTACCCTATGGGGTGGTTTCCCGAACAGGGTTTATCCAAGTCCCAGACTAAAGTGCATGTTTGAGCTGCCTAAATCTAAAAACATCTTTCCCTGACATATGTTAACATATGTCAGCCCCATTTGTTATGTCTCAAAATGTACACCAATAATGCTTTTTCTAAGGTATGTTTGTAAAAAAAACCTACTTGGACTAACCTAAACCCTGTCTGGAAAACTGCCTCTATATGTGCAAGGATGTCATTGATATTAAATACATATTAAATCGGTTGCAAATACATAACCAGTGTGTCATTATCAGCTGTGCTTGAGGAGACTGCAACTGTGAAACGCGGTTTCAGTGTTTTAGCCGTATGCTAATTTGGGTAAATGAAAACATGTAAATAGTTTTCAAACCACGCATACAAAACCTCTGCATTTCACATGGGCAGAAAACATAAATGCTTTCTGTGAAGATTTCTTATCTTGCAATGCATTTTAAAATAGTATATTTCAATCATGAATAACACATAATGCACATAAATGGGTTTATAATGACTGACAGATATGCAGTTTTAATAGGCCCTGTGAATGCATTAGTGCATAAGTAAACATGAAATAACCCTAAACAAATTTTACTAAATAGTTATTTGCAATACAATTTGTGTGCGTGTAGTGAATTCTTCTTAAAGCTTATTTCTTCACATTTTAGGAGTCTAACTCTTTGAAAGCTTATCTAAAGGTGACACTGATGGGTACTCAGGGCTTACGGTTGTAATCTATTTTCACAAAAGATATAATTAATTTCATTTCAGATTGCCTCTGAAGGATCAAAATCCTTTGAAAGGCGAAGCAGACAAGCGTAAGATAAATCGACCAATTGACTTACTCTTCCTGATCAGATTTTGAAATTAAGTTAGTTGAACACAACCAGAGGTGGAAATTTATTCGCGTTACTGTAATTATTTTTTGTGTATTTCTTGCTACAACTTAAATCATGTGCCATGGATGCTGATTAATTGCTGGGCGTGGAAACGTGCTAAACTCACAAAAAGAACCATGGAGATGGACGAGACAGGCGTAAGTTAATGCTACTCAGGGTTTTAATTGGGCAGGGACTGAGCCCATGCACATAGGCTGACACCTTGGGCATTATCTTCCGAAGTCTAACAGCTTCACGTAAAGTCAAATTTTCATGTATTTTGGAGGAGCGTGGCTTTGAATGCCGGTTTGAATGGAGGGTGGGATCATGATTTTGTTGCTAGTAGGCTAAAGTTAGCATTTTGTTCAAAATCAGATACCCTGCCTTTAAACAGAACTAATTGGATATAAACATACCTACATGGTGCAAAACATGGAGATATTATATTATCAAATCAAAATTAGACAATTAAAGCATAAGTACTGTAAAGCGTTTCTAAGACAACGCATACCTAAAATGTTAATCCTAAATGTACATAACCATTATGAAAACAAGTACTTATACGTTATTTACAAATAAACAATGGCTGACAAATGACTTTTTAACTAACCTGCTTCAAACTAATTAACGACTGAAAATTACTTTGTTTAATGATAAATGTTTAAAAACTGATTTTTTTTTTATGAACGAAACACTGTATTCATTTTTTAGCACCAGCACTCTGTAAATAAGAAAATCACAATTAACTTAAATATAACAAATGCATTACATCAAGTAGTTATTATACAGTGTTACTGACAAGAGAGAGACATAAAGAAAGCACTGAGGGGCAAATAAAGCGAGCGGAAGGATTGGCTCTCATGCATTAGCAGTTAGGCTAATCCCTGAGGTGTAATCAATGCGGAAATACCCTCGATCAGCAGTATGACAGAATAAACTAGCACGATAGCATATTAAAGTGCCTCGCGCCAATAGCGGGCCAAGAGTTGGAGCTTTAATAAGGAAAAGTGGGATAGGTCAATAGCAACTATTGACAAGCCTGTGTAGCACTCCCAAGACCTTCACTGTCTCTCTCTCTCTCTCTCTTTCAAACTTTCTTTTATACGGAGCTTAGCAAAGAGTGGTGTGCCAGTAATCAGGCTTGGATCTCAGAATGCTAATGCAATGTCCTTGGGGGCAGACTCTTTTATGCTGAGAATATTTGCGTACCGTTTCCTTTCCTCTCTCTTCCATTTTTAACATTCTCTCTCTCTCTCTCTCTTCCTCTCTCTCGCTCTCTCTGTACCATTTAAGATTCCTGTTAAGATCAGGATTTCTCAATGGCGATCAATTAAAGGAAGTCTGGCTGTCTGTATGCTGGATGCAGCACAATAGGATATCTTTATTGTCATAGGATCTCAATGTCTCATTTAGGCCACAGATATATCAGTCGCCACCTTGCTTGGCATGTGTTTGCTTTTTTACAGAGTATGTCTATGTTTGTCTGCTTGTGCTCGTGAGATTTGTTTCAGCTCATGTTCTCATGCTTATGACCCAAATAGCTCAGTTAGCTGGTCAGCATTTGATGAGTGCAGTTTTATTACTGTGTTGATGTATGGCCTATTGAAACAAAGCTTGGGTGGGAAAAATGAAATGCTTACCATTCTTTTCCTTATATAGTTGCCTTTTTGTAATACAAAATTGCCAATCACACACATAAACGATTATTTGCTACTCGCTAATTGGGAGCAGGTGATACTAGGGAGGTGGACCTTTTCTTTCTAGAGTAGGGGAGAGCGGGGCACAACGCTTTTTTGTTTTGGCTCAATCATTAAAAAAAAATGAGTTTGATTAATTATATTTTTACACAAGCAACACACACATCTCTGCTACAAATGAACATTTGAAGTTTGTTTCTATTACATACCATTCTTTGACAATTACACCAAACGTAACAGAAGTGCAAACGTTACAACTTACCCCAAAGGTGGGGTTAATTGTAACAGGCGGGGGGTTAGTCGTAACACTTGCTAAAACTTAAGTTTGCAGGCAAATATTTCAATACTATTTTGTCTATATACTTGAAGTGGATATTGTTTATATATCTGTCTATAATAGACAGGTATCCACACTGTATTCATACATCCAGCCCTTTTCTAACAATAGTTCAATTATAAATGGATACAAATCTCTAAATATGTGAGAAAAAGCAGCACAATTATGACAAAACATTTTTTTTATATATCTGACCCAGTCTGTAATAACCATACTACAGTTTCAAAATCAAATTCTGAGATAATGAGCATCAAAGTCTGATTTTAGCCATTCATTTCATTATAATTTCAATCTTTGACGTGACCTTATTCAATCAATATTAAAGATATGAACAAAAATAAATTTGACACACGATTTTTGATAAGACAGGCACATTTATTTTGTTGGCAGCCAGCAATCATTCGTGTGTAGCCTGTTTAAAACAACGGCAAGAATTACGCTAACGTAAGCGATTTTCATATGGTTAGTGCTGAGGGGTTAGTTGTAACACAGCCTTAAAATAAATTTTCTAAATTTTCAAGCCCACCAAAAAAGTTGCTAAGAGCTGCAGACATATTTCAAAACAATGCTATGTTTAGCAATGGATTTGGTATTTTATCTTATACCCAACTAAGAAACTGAAAAATTTGTGGGAGATCGTCTTTTGGCAATGTGAAAAAAATACCAAAAAAAAAAAACTAAACGCTCAACCTTGTGCAACAATGTAAACTGTCCGTTTTACAACTAACCCCACGTTAGTTTTTGCCCCGCGCACCCCTATACAATTGGACAAAAATCGTGGTAGTGCAGAATGAGTCATCAAAATATTTGGAAGAAAAAGACCTTTTTAACATAGGGTTTATAAAAAGAGAAATATCTGCCAACAAAAATATTCTTTGCCATAAAACTTTTTATTTCACTGTACATAATTTCCCTGCAAAAGAGTGTTGATGAAAGTTTACTTTTTCAATTCTGTGACAAAGTTAATGGCCTGTGTCTTTCAGTCTGGTGGTAAAATTGGCAGGCAAAATTGTTTGCTCCCATGTTTCTTCTTCTCCTTATTGGTCTAAACAAAGACATGTTGTACATTTCTGCTCCCTGTCGATAGTATGGAACTGCCTGAACACATTTTCTCCTCAGAGACAGGCCGCGCAAAATCCGACTCTCACAAAGTGCTTCGCTTTGTAATTATGTCCATAACTTTGTCTCTGGTGACCCAGCATTCTGTCTGTCAGGCATTCCTCTGGTTGTAGTATGACAGTACCACAGTATGACATTCACCATTGATTTTTATTTCTCACCATTTCCTAGCTGGCACAATAAGATTGGGTTGGCATGGATTTTGATTCATGAGGAGTCAAGATAGCTTGGCTATTATTATTATTTTTTATTACTTTTTGGTCTTCACCAAAATACATCCATATATCACATCTATGTCAGATGGTCAATATTCAGTGGGGATGTTCGGTTCTTTCATTATTTCCAACTTAAATATAGCCTATTCTCAAGCTGGCGGTCACTGTTGATAGTCTGGAATAGACCTCTTTGATTTATGTTCAGTATTAGCAGAGTTACAGTTTCTATTTACAGAGTATCCTTATTATTTGTACAAGTTAAGGTTAGCATTGTACTTTAAAGAATAGATTTTTTATTTACAAATTTTATTTACAAATTTTATTTACAAAACAAAGCATTGCAAAACGCAAACAACTTTGATTTATATGTGACCCTGCTTGTGAAAACCTAGCTAAAGTAATTTTCAGTGATAAACTGATTTTTACATTGAAACCATTGGCCATTTCAAAGATAGCCTGGATTTCATAGACACACCTTATTTGTGTCTAATGTGTATGTTACTGAATAAACACAATATGGTTTGTGGGAAAAGGGGATTATGATGGTTAGACAGTGAAGGGACCCCCCTGTTGCAATGTATAAAATAGTCGCATTAAAAAAAAATCTAATCTAAAATGAGATCCTTTTAATATTTCTTAGATATTTTTATACAATATACGGATTTTACATCTGTGCTCTGTGCAAAGAAACCACTGAGCACGTGACACGTATGCACAGTTATACAGTCTTGTTCAAAATAATAGCAGTACAATGTGACTAACAAGAATAATCAAGGTTTTTAGTATATTTTTTATTGCTACGTGGCAAACAAGTTACCAGTAGGTTCAGTAGATTCTCAGAAAACAAATGAGACCCAGCATTCATGATATGCACGCTCTTAAGGCTGTGCAATTGGGCAATTCGTTGAATTAGTTGAAAGGGGTGTGTTCAAAAAAATAGCAGTGTGGCATTCAATAACTGAGGTCATCAATTTTGTGAAGAAACAGGTGCGAATCAGGTGGCCCCTATTTAAGGATGAAGCCAACACTTGTTGAACATGCATTTGAAAGCTGAGGAAAATGGGTCGTTCAAGACATTGTTCAGAAGAACAGCGTACTTTGATTAAAAAGTTATTTGGAGAGGGGAAAACCTATAAAGAGGTGCAAAAAATGATAGGCTGTTCAGCTAAAATGATCTCCAATGCCTTAAAATGGAGAGCAAAACCAGAGAGACGTGGAAGAAAACGGAAGACAACCATCAAAATGGATAGAAGAATAACCAGAATGGCAAAGGCTCAGCCAATGATCACCTCCAGGATGATCAAAGACAGTCTGGAGTTACCTGTAAGTACTGTGACAGTTAGAAGACGTCTGTGTGAAGCTAATCTATTTTCAAGAATCCCCCGCAAAGTCCCTCTGTTAAAAAAAGGCATGTGCAGAAGAGGTTACAATTTGCCAAAGAACACATCAACTGGCCTAAAGAGAAATGGAGGAACATTTTGTGGACTGATGAGAGTAAAATTGTTCTTTTTGGGTCCAAGGGCCACTGGCAGTCTGTGAGACGACCCCCAAACTCTGAATTCAAGCCTCAGTACACAGTGAAGACAGTGAAGCATGGAGGTGCAAGCATCATGATATGGGCATGTTTCTCCTACTATGGTGTTGGGCCTATTTATCGCATACCAGGGATCATGGATCAGTTTGCATATGTTAAAATACTTGAAGAGGTCATGTTGCCCTATGCTGAAGAGGACATGCCCTTGAAATGGTTGTTTCAACAAGACAATGACCCAAAACACACTAGTAAACGGGCAAAGTCTTGGTTCCAAACCAACAAAATTAATGTTATGGAGTGGCCAGCCCAATCTCCAGACCTTAATCCAATTCAGAATTTGTGGGGTGATATCAAAAATGCTGTTTCTGAAGCAAAACCAAGAAATGTGAATGAATTGTGGAATGTTGTTAAAGAATCATGGAGTGGAATAACAGCTGAGAGGTGCCACAAGTTGGTTGACTCCATGCCACACAGATGTCAAGCAGTTTTAAAAAACTGTGGTCATACAACTAAATATTAGTTTAGTGATTCACAGGATTGCTAAATCCCAGAATTTTTTTTTTTTGTACAAAATAGTTTTGAGTTTGTTCAGTCAAAGGTAGACACTGCTATTTTTTTGAACACACCCCTTTCAACTAATTGCCCAATTGCACAGCCTTAAGAGCGTGCATACTGTATCATGAATGCTGGGTCTTGTTTGTTTTCTGAGAATCTACTGAACCTACTGGTAACTTGTTTGCCACGTAGCAATAAAAAATATACTAAAAACCTTGATTATTCTGGTTAGTCACATTGTACTGCTATTATTTTGAACAAGACTGTATATTTTGTTTTGACATTGCAAATGTACTAAAATGATCGGTTACGCTTTATAAAGAATGGGGAACAAATATTAACTATACATATGTAATTTACAATCACCAGCCACTTTATTAGGTACAATTGCTTGTTACACAAATTGCTAATTGGCCAATCACATGGCAGCAATTCAGTGCATATAGGTATCTAGATGTGGTGTGGACCAAGTTCAAACCAAGCATCAGAATGTGAAAAAAATTGAATATAAGTGACTTTAAACATGGCATGGTTTTTGCAGCCAGAGGGGCTGGTCTGAGTATTTCAAAAACTGCTGATCTACTGGGATTTTCCTGCACAACCATATATGGTTTACAGAGAATGGTCCGAAAAAGAAGAAAATGTTCCTTGTTGATGTCAGAGGTCAGGGGAGAATGGGCAGACTGGTTCGAGATAATACACTGAAAAAAATTATTCATTCAATTTAATAAATTTTTTTAAGGTAAGCGGTTGCAATCAATTTATTTAAGCTACATTTAAACAAAAAAAATGTGTTGAACTTAATCAATTTTATTTAGTAACCCTAGTATAAAAAAGCTTAGTAATTTCTGCCATATTTAATTGTGCTACATTCTCGTATATTATTTATTTATGACTGATGAAAAATTATTAATTGAATTTAATGATTTTTTTTAAGGTAAGTGGTTGCAATCAATTTATTTTAGCTACATTTAAATAAACACATTTCATTGACTAACTTTCAACATTTTTAAGGAAATTGTTTGCAATCACTAACCTTAAAAACAATATATAAAAATGACCCTTAAATGGCTTTGCAAATACACCAAGTGGTAAGTTTAATGTTATTCAGCAAAGTAGTGCATGTTCAATAACAATTTCTTTGTGTGTACAAGTGTTTAAAACAAGTGCTCACTGCACATTCACAAAATATAAAATAAAAAAAACACAGATGGAAAGAGGCCACAATGTTTGTGAATCAATAAAACAGCACAAAAGTCAAAAACAGCAGTGCTGACTTCACACATTGCACAATAATTATTTTTAAAAAAAGTGTTACATTTTTACAGACAACAGTTATGAATCATTAAAAGCATTATTAAAATGTTTAAAACTACGGATTCCCAGGTCTTAAAGTCGCCATGAAACGGAAGTAGCGATTGCCTTATTTTCCCCGTGGTGACGTATATCCGAATGAAACGGCTTTTGAGATGAAATAAGGCAGGGCTGGATTTGAATTTGTCCATCGAGATCTGATTGGATCGTTTGAAGTTGGGTCGTGTTGCTAATTGCTAATCACTGCGATCTTCTCCCGGACCCCGCCCACCTGCCATACTTTTGACCGGAAGTGAAGAGAGATCGTTTTGAGGAGGGGAGGAGATTTGCATTTTTGATTAAAGATTATGAGCACAGACGAATTTTTAAAAAATAATGAAGCTCACAGATAAGTCATTTGTTAATAATACCACACTATTAAAAATACATATATAGTTTTTCATTTCAATTTCATTGCGACTTTAAATGATAAACAGAGTAGACTGTGACATCTGGACTAACATTTCATGCTGAGCATGCACATACATGTCTGCTACAACATTTCAGTATTAAAGGTGCAGGGTGAAATTTTTAAGAGGATCTTTTGACAGAAATGCAAAATAACATACAAAACTATATTATCACGGGTGTATAAACACCTTTCATAATGAACCGTTATGTGTTTATTGCCTTAGAACAAGACCTTTTCATCTACATACACCGAGGGTCCCCTTACATGGAAGTCGCCATTTTGTGCTGCCATTTTTTTTACAGAAGCCCTTAAAGGACAATTTTTTGCTAAGTTGTCTCCAACGATGACATGTTTGTCCTTCTCTATGTGTTTCAAAAGCGAGAAGTGAGCCGTGGACTAAGCCGTTGGTTGCAACTCGCAACCTCACCACTAGATGACGATAAAAATTACACACTGCACCTTTAAAACGTTTTTCAGTCCTTGAATTTTTGGGGAGAGCTTTAGAATCCATCTGCATAATGAATTTCTAAAAAAATTCAAAAAAGTAGTATTTTAGTTCTTTGGGGTACGCCAAATTAAGCACATAGATTGTACCCAGCATCAATGCAGGCTTGTGCCACAGATTTGAGCTGCTCAAGAATCATCACTCCAACAACGACTCCAATATCGTCATAGTCGCCAAGAACACCTTCTTTCTTTTTGATTACACATATGCCCATGGTGATGTTTTCCAGGTCTTTCAATAAGTCATCTTGTTGACTGTCCTACATTTAAATAAAAATAAGCTGTTATTAGAGATTGTTCTGATTCATAACACTTTGACAAGTCTACAGGCAAGGGTAATTACAAAAACTATGACACCCCTGTTGCCCATATATAAAACAGTGCCCTCCATTAATACTGGGACAGAGTGCACACTTTGAGCTGTATTTAGAGGGTATTCACAAATTCTAATTTGTCTTTAGGATTTAGGAATTACAGTCGTTTAAATGGGCCAAACGTAATGGGACAGTTGAGCTGTAATGGACATGCAGTTTGTATTTGTTAAATAATTTCCTCATATATGAAGCATGTTGTGATCTAAAGTTGAAGTTTGGCATTTGGACGCTGTGGCTGTACACACATCATGTACACAATTCACGTCCATAAAACAACTTTTAAGCGAACTGTCCCATTATATTTGGCCCTGAAATACATTTTTACATATATAATAACATATCCCAATATTTATGAAGGGCACTTTGTGTGTGTGTGCGCGTGTGTGTATGTATGTATGTATGTATGTATGTATGTATGTATGTATGTATGTATGTATGTATATATATATATATATATATATATATATATATATATATATATACACACACACATACACACACACAAATATATATATATATATATATATATATATATATATTTATATCTGTGTGTGTGTGTGTGTGTGTGTGTGTGTGTAAGCAACTCCGAGAAAGCGAAAACATAGTGGAACTGCAGGTAAGCACTGCAGCTTTTAAATTTGGACAATTGATAACGAATTTATCGTGACGTGAATTCTAAAACACGTTATGAGATATCGCCACTGATATATTTATAAGCAGCATGCAAAAACATCTCTCTGACACTTTTAAAAAACTTTTATATAGTACTGGCAAGCACAAAGTCTCATATTAAGCGAGTTAATAACAGACAAGGCCAACATCAGAGCCAGGGAATTCCTGTAAGAGATGTAGCCCAGAGAGGGCGGTAGTCAGTGGGGCGAGTAAACACTGACGTCCGCTCTCTGGTTCTCACGTACCGTAGCTTCCTTAAGCAAACGTTCAAACAGGCGTTCTCTTAACTTATCGACTGAATATTTGAATATTATACAAATATATTCTCGACTGAACTAATCTTAAAACTACATCTTGTGACAAAGAAACGCTAATATTAAGAAACGGCTTGTTATGAGATTCAAAACAGTTTAAAATAACTATGTTGTTGTTTTCTAGATTTCGTTTTTCAAACGTGTGCCGTCGAACTGTTGTATAAAAGCAATTTCGCTCTCGGAGTCGTGTGGTATTTGGTTAACTTATATCGTCACGGCTGTGATTGCCTCCAGCACTCTGCCTGGAGGAGCTCTTATAAACGGCGTATTTTAAGTATATAAAAATATTCACGGTAAAAAAAGGTGCTGTATTACATGAAATATTACTTACTGTGCAAATAGACCGACTGAGCAAAACTCCGGGGCTGAAATATCCCGTCTTCCTTTCCCACCGTCACCGTGAACCTGACTGGAAACTCCTTTTAGCACCAGGGAAAATGTGCATTTGTGCGCATGCGCAAAGAACCAAACTATTTTTTTAAACTGAATTTAATAAATTATAATGACTTGGATTTAAAGCACATATAATTCGCTTAAAACCTATTAATATATACTAATTAAAATCAAAAACTTAAATAAAATAATTAAAACTAGCTAAATTGAATTATGCTTCATTTAATTGGGGCCATAATCATTTTTTTCAGTGTAGAAAGGCAACAATAACTCAAATAAATCCAGCTCTGAATGCACAACACGTCGAACCTTGAAGCAGATGGACTACAGCAGCAGAAGACCACACGGGATGCCACTCCTGTCAGCTAACAACAAGATATTAAGGCTATAATTCACACAGGCTCACCAAAATTGGACAATAGAAGATAAAAAAGTTGCCTACTCTGATGAGTCTTGATTTCAGCTGCGACGTTCATATGGTAGGGTCAGAATTTGATGTAAACAACATGAAAGTATGGATCCACCCTGTCTTGTAAGAACGATTCAGGCTGGTAGTGAAAGTGTAATGGTATGATATTTTCTTGGCACCCTTATGGCGCATTCACATGGGGCGTAAGCGTTAACGCTTAACGGAAGGCTTGTCTGAAGCGTGGCCAACAGCCAATCACAGTGGCCGCTACACATACTCCGTTCTTCCATAAATGTAATTTTCTGGCTCTACCTAGGTTATTTACATAAGGCGATCTGATTGGCTGACGCACGCTATGCTTGAGAAAAGTTGAGAAATGTTCAACTTCTGACGCAGCGCCGACAGATCCACAATTCAGTTCGGCAACGCATGACGTCTCCCATTAAAAGTGAATGGGAAGCTTTAACGCTGATGCCCCGTGTGAATGCGCCGTAAGTACCAATTCGGCATCATTTAAACGACATGGCCTACCTGAGTATTATTGCTGACCATGTCCATCCTTTAATGACCACAGTGTACCTTTCTTCTAATGCCTACTGCACCATGTCACAAAGCTCATATCATCTCAGACTGGTTTCTGAACATGACAATGGCCTCCACAGTCACCAGATCTCAATCCAATAGAGCACCTTTTGGAATGTGCTGAAATGGATGTGCAGGCGACAAATCTGCAATAACTCTGTGATGCTTTCATGAAACAAAATCCCCAAGCAATGTTTCGAACACCTTGTTGAATCTATCTGAATCAAACAGTATTTAGCAGACTCTCCTCAGTACCACATCAGTCCATCAGTTGAAGGCCTTCGGTCTTTACTCAACAGTAAACACTTTTATAAGTTAACAGCACTACTTTAGTTTCTGTAGCTTTGCTCTTGAGAAGCTGCCACCCTAGCAAGCGTTCACCCATCACACATGCACACAACGAAGAGAATTAATGGTCTTCCGACTGGTTGCTTCTCATTTCACACTGAAGCTCCGAACACATCTGACGTATCCGGTGCAGGGTGGCTAATTATTAATTCATGAGCCTGCACAGAATGCAATTGAATATTAATGTAGACCTTTTTGTGGCAAGCATAAAGATACATGAGGGGAATGTGTGTGAGTTTTGTGTTTTTAAAAGCATGCAGACAGGTGAGAGCAGTCGAGTGGAAGAAGAGTCCTAGCAGGTTCTGATTTCGAAAGAGAGGGAGGGGCACTTGGAAGCAACAATGTTGTCTGAACATTGCACTCTGGAGCCTTACTGCCTTTAATTTCCTCAGATAGTCAAATGCATTGGTTGACCTTGTGAAAAGTTTATATGATTTATCTGCCATCCAAATTTTAAATTACCACCATGGACAGGTTTTTAAGAATATATTTTATCTTAAAAGTTAAAGGAAATGAGCATACATTTACAGTTGTACACCCCCAGTAATTATAAGCCATTCACTGCAAACTGTATAGCTTGCCAATTCAAATAAAACCTGTTTAGTCAGGCAAAGTACCGTGATTGCATGTAAATTATAACAAATGTGAATAGTGCATTTATAATTTCTGACCTCAGATTTGTTGTGCACAGAATTAATAATCCTATATCTAATGTCTAAATGTTTCAATTATTGTTGGTGTTAAATTTTACCTTGGTCCCCCGTATTTATTTTGTTCAATGTCTCTGAATTTAAGGCTTCTTATTCTGTTTTCTCTTTTTCTTTTCCAAGATTCCATCTGGAAAAGTAACAACCCATACGTCTTTTGTTAATTTGTTTTTTTCTTACTTTTTCGAACTTCATCAGAAAGACCAATCGAAAGTCAGATTGAAGGACTATAGAGCCATTAACTTCACCCTGTAGTTTATTATAGTGTCTAGTCCAGTAGTAATTTTCATTCCCTTGGTTTTTCTTTTTGTTCTGTTTGTTTCTTTGCACAATTTTCCAGCCATCAACTGTTCTCCTTTGTCTTTGTCCTCTGTTCTTTTCTCTAAAGTTTTTTTTTTGTTTTAGCTATTTATTTTTAAGGTGTTTATTTATGATTGTCAAAACAGAGACCTTGCACTTTACTGACTTATGTTTATTATTATTCTCCCCAAACAAGGAGGAACCAAAAACTAATTCTGACTTTTTGATTAATTTGCAGATAATTACAAAAATGTAAAGATTAATAAGACACCAAGTGGAGTTTCTCAGACATCACGTTGAACTCTATGAAACCTACATTAAAAGGGGTCTCAGGGATGTTCTGCAAGTTCTGCAGGGATGTTCTGGTGTGCTTCTGAGCAGATTCAGACGCTCTTAACTCTTTCCCCTCCAGCATTTAAAAAAGTAAGTTGCCAGTCAGTGCCAGCATTTTTCATGATTTTACAAAAGTTTAATGCCTTCCAGAAAATGTTCTTCTTTAAATATATAAACAAACAATATATAAGATGAAAGAACAGACCCTCTGCTTTCATACAAAAAAAAAAAAACGTTTCATCCTACCTCCATTAGTTCTCTTGTAATCACCTCTCAAACATGGGTAGGTTTCTTCAAAAACACCCAATGCTGAGCAAAAAGCGAATTCCATTTTTGCGAAGGACTTTTGATAGAGATCAGATTCAGAGCGATCTTTAAAACATACACGGAGTTCTTTCTCTTTCACGTGAGGCGCTACTTCCGGGTTGTATAAGTTGCGGAAGTGCGCCACCTGGTGGATAATAGGGGTATTGCGGAAAGACGGAAAATCTTGTCATTGGCGGGGAAGCATTTTCTCTTAATTGACGAGATATCTCGTCAATGGCGGTGAAAGAGTTAACATGATGCGCACCACAGGAAAATCTAATAAGAAAATCAGTTCAACCACAAAGACGATCGGGACTTTACCTAGGATTGTCGTAAGGGGGAAAATTGGCCCAAATTCAACCAGATTATCTTGTGGTGTGTAAGGGATTTTAAATAAAAATCGAGCGAAATTAAGTCACAACCTCAAACTTTGAATATAAAAATGGAATCGTTGATGCTGCCACGCCCCCATGTCACGTCCGGGCAGCTTGCCAAGCTTTTGTAGTTAAAACGCCACAGGAGACCGCCTTCTTTCCGCCCATTTATCTAATCTGAGGTACTGAACACAATGTTTTACATCTTTTCTGACTTCTGGCATGAACACACGGTGTACAGCGCTATTTTTAGCCTTTCATTGATAAAACTAAAGCGGCTGATCTCCACAGTTTCATTTTGCAAGCGTGTGAAAGTTGCGCAATCTTATTTCATCAATTGCGCTGAAAATTCATAGAAAGCTCTAACATATACATGTACAAAACACTGTGCAGCATGTTTACTAACAACACAAGCAGTGTACTCTGACATAATATTAGTTCCCGTCCATATAAACTCGTCATTACTCCCGCTCGCGTTTGATTGACAAGGTGCAAAGTACTGACAGGAAGTTTTGTTCTATCAGATATATGCGTGTACAATATTTTTCCACTGGCAGCACAACCAACATGGAAGGGCATCTCCGGGTTTAAGGTCAGATATTATATTTCCTAAAAGTCTAGTGTTTAAAAAAAAAAGGTTGAGAATCGAATCGTGACCTTAGAATCGAAAATGTAATCGAATCGAGGATTTGGAGAACCGTGACACCCCTAGTGGTGTGTACCCAGCTTTAGTGTGGGTTTACTCCGGGGACTCCAACGACATGCAGGTTAGATGAATTGGAGATGCCACATTGCCACTCCCCCAACTTCAGGTTAACTTGAGTATAAATTACCCAGTTTTTGCCATGCATATAGCCTGTAGTGCTGTAATGGTGTTAATAAAAACAGTCCTCCCCTCTCCCTCTCTTTCTCACTCACTCACTCACTCACTCACTCACTCACTCACTCACTCACTCACTCACTCACTCACTCACTCACTCACTCACTCACTCACTCACTCACTCACTCACTCACTCACTCACTCACTCACTCACTCACTCACTCACTCACTCACTCACTCACTCACTCACTCACTCACTCACTCACTCACTCACTCACTCACTCACTCACAGACACACGCACACGACACACACACACACACACACACACACACACACACACACACACACACACACACACACACACACACACACACACACACACACACACACACACACACACACACACACACACACACACACACACACACAAATGCTGACACTGAAAATAGGTGATGTTTCTAGACCTTTTACCCTTGATCTCCCATTATGAGCTGGTGATAATCAAGGAGTGAAATTCACTGAGAGCAATGATAGGACACACTCCCTTACACACACACATACAAGATACTCATAGGAGAGATAATGAGAAGATTCCAATTCACCGCATTTTTATTCTCTCTTTTCTTTCAGAAAGACATGATTATAGTCAGTGATCCGTCATGCAAGAAATAAGTGTTTCTACATAATTACACGGTGAAGAAATATCTGCACAAAATAATACAGGCCCAAATAACACAAGTTTGAGAAGCGCTAGGTCAGCATAATAGGTTGAGATTGTTTTAAACCGTTACAGACCTACTTGCGCTCAAAAATTTTCCCAGCATATTATCAGTACTTTTCTGTAGTTGAACTAATTCTGCTGTAATGGTTCCTTTAGATATTCCTTTAAACTTGTGGGAACACTTTTCCTCCATCAGACAAAGTGCCTCAAGATGTCTGAGCTTGGCTCTTTTCTGTTGTACTGCATCTGACTGTTGTGAATGATAATTTTGTGCTGCTTGCACTAGTTAGACACTTGAAAGATAATTAGGTCATTGGTTCTTAAACAATAAACCTCTCTCAATTGCACAAAAGAATGAAAAAACGTATAGCAGAATACTCAAGAACCGGATTTGTGAAAACAACTGTATTTAATGGGGAAAGCAAAGATGTGGGTATTACGTTAACCAAGGTTGCATTGGGTGAAGACGTGGAGATCTGCAATACTGTGAACACATGGTACAATTTCTTAGTCAGTGAGAGAAGCCAATGAGAAAAATAGGCAATCTTAAAATAATGAAATGAAACTACAGAGATCTCAGCAGTACATTTTCTCCAGAGAGAGAACTGTGTGTTTTAATAGAACAAATTGTGAATAATTTTGAGTCCTGTTGTGGCACCCCTTTGTCATTTGCTTAGGCCCTATAGTTGGCTCTCGCCTTTTGGTTGATTCCACAAATTCATCATTAAATTTATGTATGGGTTATGGCACTTTTATTTTGCATGGTGCTTTATTCCAAGTTATTTTTGGTGCGTACCGCTAAAACCTTCACATATGCCTGAACATCTTGATCAGTATGCATGTGTGTCTCTTTGTTCTTGCATGTGTACAGCACATACTGTACAGTATCATCCATATGTGCGCATTTGTGTGTGTATCTCATCTCTCACACATATGCACATGCCACAGTGCTTTTACATCTCTTTTAAGTATTGTATAACAGTGATGTCAAAAGACCGAACTGCTCCACTTCAACTGCACTGATGTGTTGTTAAATGACAGTAATGTTTGGTCTGAAGTATCTGGGGAAGGGTTTTATACATAAAAGCTGTGTCAGGGTATGATGTCTCTTTGATGTCCTTTTCACTTGCTATTGTGAAATGCTGGTCATCAAATTGGTTGGTGGAAACATGGCAGGCTGTGATATCACTGTTGAACACCAGTTATATTAGAGCCTTTAACACCGTTCAAAGATCTGACATGTAATTTCAGTAAAATGATGAAGGTGGCATCGCTACCAATCATAGGCTACATCAAATATTTTTGAAAATAATAGCACGTGCTGAACAGATTTCAGTCACATCTTATGCTGTCAGCAGACCCATCAGTGTTTAACATAACTGTTGTGAGCCACGGCAGCAAGATATCTATGTTGTAGCATTGCAAAGAAGCAGGAAAGACAAAAAATATTTGTCATTTTTGCAACACCAGCATCAGGAATGGAATCACAAAAATGATTATTCTTTTTAAAGAGGTTAACCAAGATCTTCTCATCTTTTATTGGTCAAGTCAGTGCTTTGCCAAACTAATGTGTTGCAAAAATTTGAGTGATATTTATAATGTGGCACAGTATTTATGCTTTTTTTACGATACATCATGAGATTCTGTGACTATGCTTCTCAATGAATTACGGTGAAATGCCACCACATCCAAAAGCCAGATGGTGCCCCCGTTCAGAAACTCCGTATGCGCCGCAAAAGAAGAAGCATTACAACTACCAGTGTGTAGATTTTGGCAGTAGTGAGATTGTGAATTGCTTAGTCCACCACTTAGTCCAGAAATGCATAGAGAAGCTATGGTAGCCACCACAGTGTAAAGTAAAGTAAAGTAAAGTAAAGTAGGGATTTAAAGGGGTAGGAGTACATAAGTTTTACTTCTTCCTACTCCCTTTTGGCCATGTGAATTGAGTTGTTTTATATCTATAACTTTTTTTTTTTTGTTACCATGTGTTTGGTTTTCTCTTTTTTTTCTTTCAATTTTCTATTTTGTAATTGCATTTACATGTTCAAAACAAAAAAAAATATAAATAAAATAAATAAATGTATATTATATTGCATTTCTGACATTACATCCTTCTAAAAGTTGCACACTGCAACTTTAAAAATAATACTTTAGTTGGTAAAACCTAAAAATTAGTGTTATTTTTTGCATAATATATGAGTTTCTGCTGTTTGTAATTATTATGTATATATAAATATATTCACATTCATGTATGTATTTAAGAAACATTTACATGAGTGATTTTTGCGAAATTAGACTTGCGAGGTGTCATGAAACATTTTGATAATAAAAGTAAATGCTATCAAAATAAGTGATAGCAGTAAGTGAATACAGTTATAAACATCTCTTCACGTACTTTCAAATGACATCATAAAAAACAATTTTTAAGGAGAAAATTTTCATTATCGCAACGTGTCCCTAGATTTGGGTTCTTTGACATGGAAATATTTATAATTAAAAAAATTTAAAAATTTAATATATGTGTGTACTGTGTATAATTATTATGTATATTTAAACACACACACACACACATACATATATACACACGTTTAAAAAATGTTTTTATTCATATATCTTTTTTATTTATATATAATACTGTATATCAAAATATAAATAAATATATATGTATAATATATATGTATATATATATTGATATATTATACATATATATTTATTTATATTTTGATATATTATATATAAATAAAAAAGATATATGAATAAAAACATTTCTTAAACGTGTGTATATATGTATGTGTGTGTGTGTGTTTAAATATACATAATAATTATACATAGTACACACATATATTATGCAAAAAATACTTTCATTTTGTATGAGATTAATCTAGATTAATCTATGAACAACACTACTAAATAAATATATATATTTTTTACTTAATTTTTCTCACATTCAGTGAAAAATTTAAGTAAATAAAGCTTACATTTTAGGTGTTACCAATTTAAGTAATCTTTTAAGTAATCTGTCCTGGCTCAGCAGATTTTTTCTAGCTCTCCTTCCCCAGCACCACCTGCATAGATCTGCTGTGGGGGTTCTCCTTAATTTCCTTACAGCAGCTTGTATTCTGGTTTTTGTGCATGTTTTGGCAAAGTCTTCACTCATGCCAGCAGGAGCAGTAATAACAGCAGCATAGCAGATCTTGACAAGGACTCTTTGCCAAGGCCAAACCTATTCTATTCTTATCATTAAAATGCTTAAACACTTTCTGAGAGTTCCCATGGAATGCTATGAAAAATGTATCATGATTTTATGTCAAATGAACACGAAACGTTTGATTTTCTTTCTGAAGTAAATAATCAAATGAGTAATTTTGTGACCATGTTAACTTCTTTGTACAGATGTTAAGATCTCCCTGCTGTCACTGAATTATACATGATGCTCTTTGGATCAGTCAAAATCATACAGGGATACAATTGTTTATCAACTTTTGTATGAACATGTGCAACCATGTCAGCTGAAATGCATGTTGTCATTCAAGCAAAAGCCAAGGCATTATACTATTCATGTGTATATTTTTTTAATTCAGCTCATGTGGGCTCACACTTTGCTCAGACTTTTGGACCCCACTGTAGGTATAGCAAAATAAGCTTGAATAGGAAAGCATTTTAACAATTTAAAATATCACACACACTTTAAAGAAGGGACAGAACAAACCATAAAGGAAGATGAGAGCAACAAACTGCATTAGCTGGATTACAAGAGATAAACAGCAGAGTCTAGTGATGACTTCATCGATTTAAACCTCAAATGGGCCTTAGCATCTGCTTTTTTTGCTCACCATTGCTCAAAGTAATACAAAAAATGCACAGAACCTCTCAAGACTGCAAAGAAAAAGGGTGAGACTGCAAAGAATGAAGTGACAAGACAATACAAAATGCAAGTACTGAAGAACAGTGTTAACAATGGGGAATTTGAAGAGAGAGAGAGAGAGAGAGAGAGAGAGAGAGAGAGAGAGAGAGAGAGAGAGAGAGAGAGAGAGCGAGAGAAGAAAGAGCAGCCGGTGTTGTCTGTAGGGAAGAGGTACTATGTATATGGGTCAGTACATTGCATCCTCAGCATTTCTTACAAGCAGCCTTAGCAAACTTAGGAAGGGCATATCAGTGTCTGTTTTCTTTTCGCTTGTTCCTCTTCACTGTCTCCATCTTAGCCATGGTGTCTAGTCTCCACAAATATCAACATTAACGTTTTGTCAATGTCAGCCTTTTGAAAGGTTATGTACAGTATTCACTATGTTTAAATATTTTTTGAATATATACATGTATGCAAAAGATGAAAGACTTAATGGTCTATTCTAATTCAACATCTATGTGTCTGAAGTCACATTTTTTATTGGATTTATGCAAATGACAGAAAGACAGACGTATGTTAGGGTCGTTGATTTTACATTTGTATTAGTGTCTGTAATCTTGTGACTATAAAAATTTTATTTATAGCCTGTAAGCAATATCTGCCCTATATAATATAGAAATGCTGAAAGCAGCATTTTTTCATCAGCAAGATAACAAATTTTCGTATTCGCACAGAAAAATTGGGTTAAATCTCTCTACCCTTCCCTTTCTTTTTACCCCTTTACCTCAATCGACCTTTATTCCAAAAAACTTTTGCATCCTCGATCATGGTTTCACTCTCTCTCCTCTCCCTCCACTCTCCCTCTCTTTCTTTTTCACTTTGCATTTGCGTTAGCTTTAATCCCCGTAAACTAACAATGATTTTAGCAATGATTTTTAAAATGTTGTCATTAAATGTATTTAAAAACAGAATAAATTTTGAAACTAATTTGAGAACTCGCTGCATTTGTATCTCCAAAGTTTTTTTTAGATTTGCTATGTTAATATTAAAGTACAGTATTTTATGGATTAAGTAGCGTTTTTTATCTTTCAATGTGCATTCTTTTTTGTTTTGGTTTGTGTTGTTGAAGTTGTTTTTTGTTTGTGTTTTGCCCCGCAGGGTCACTGTTTCCTCCACACTTTCAAAACAATGTGCATGAAGCACTGAGAATATAATGTGATACTCAGCAGTTTTGTTTGGAGGAGAGAGGGATGAAAGTAGCTTTGATAAAATAATTCCCCGAGATAGCTGCATCAATTTGGCTTCAGGGAGAGAGAGAGGCAGAATAAAGAAGAGATGTGATGGAATGTGATGAGAAATAAAAGATTTTGCCTGCCACTGTTGCTTTCTTGTAAGCCCTTTTCTGATATTTGCCTGCTAATTTAGAAGCATCATTTACATTTTGCTCATTAGAGTCGTGTGCCCTCTGAGGGAATCATTACTGAATCAAACCTGAAACTTTCTGATGGAAGATTTCTGCCGCTCTCCTTTTGTCTCATCTCTTATTTGCACTTTCGGTTTGAACCTCTGAAGTAATTACTACATCAACATATTTGAAGGGATGGGTTCAGATCAACGTTTCAAACGTTTATCGTTTTTGAAAATACTTTTATCTTTCATGTACATGGGCTTCTACAGAGATGGGACTTGGCAGTATGACACAAACATGTCTTAACCATTAGGGATTTATGTATACCATTTATACCAAATTTTAATCAATGCTATATCATGGCAATTCGCATGTATTTTAAGAGGTGGCAAATTTATATTAATCCATACGACCCACAATTCGTACATTTTTGTATGATTTGCCCCTGTTTTGTTTTTTTTGTTTTTGTTTTGTTTTTTTTGATAGTTTTTGCAGAAATTCATACAAATTATACCACGGGTCTGTTGAATGCTGTATTCTGATTGGCTGAGAAATGTTCCGTGGGTATGCATTAATTTCTGATAACCGCACACCTAACTTGTCAAATGTCTTAAAAATAGGCACCAGAGCAATGTTTGTGGTAACTGTGGTATAAAAGGAATAATTGACTTTGAATTATTTGAAAATAACGCGGCACTCCGCTTCGCATTGCACCTTGGGTGTGCAATAAATTTCTTATAATTCAATGGCCCGTCGTCAATTATTCCTTACTTAGCCAACTCGTAAAATATGTATGAATTCTAATGAGATCAGGCTGGTATAATTGCACATTTATTAAAAAATAATAACACAGTACTCAGGATCTATATTGTATTAAATCTAGATTACTAATCATCTATATAACAATCTGCCTATGTAATATAATATTTTGGTAACACTGTGATTCCTGTGTAACAGTATTCAATATTTGTACATCATTTCCAATCAATTTCGTAATTTGCTAATACATTTTTAAAATAGAATTTGTAACTATTATTGTAACTTTACTTTGAAATGTAATATTAAATTTAAATTGTAAATGTACAATTTCATGCAATAAAACAATTGTATTTGCATAAACATTTAAAAGATTAATAAATGCTGAAAACTATATTAGCAAATGCAATTACCATTGTTAACAAAGACAACCTTATTGCGAAGTGTTACCAAGAGTTGAACATCCAGCAAAAACAGCTATTGTAATCCTTACCGTGACATTATGGGGTGGTTTCCCGGACAGGGATTATCTTAAACCAGGACTTTTTCAGTACACCCTACTGAAAAATCCAGCAAAGACCAGCATTAGCTGGTTTAAGGTGGCAGAAGCTGGTCTAAGATGGTCCTTCCAGCCTGGCAAACCTGGTCGAGCTGGTGGGTCGGCTGGTCTTCCAGCCTGACCAGCTAAGTCCAACTAGACCAGCTTAAAAAGTGACCAAAACACAGCTAGACCAGCTTAAAACATGACAAAACACAGCTAGACCAGCTTAAAAAGTGACCAAAACACAGATCAGCTTGCTTTACCAGCAATACCGGCTAAAACCAGACTGGGAGACCAGCTAAAACTTTTCAGATTTTTCAGTAGGGCAAACGATTCTGCCTTGCGTTTTGAGGCAAAACAAAGGGGACTGATGTATTTTAAGATGTCGGTGCAAGTTGTTTTCAGTTTGGACAGCTCTTACATTTTTTTTTTGTCTAGGACTAGTCTAATCCCATTCCGTGAAACTGCCCCAAAATGTCTTCCCATAGTTTTAAAATTGAATCATACCACCAGTTATGAAGATACAGTATGTGACCTTTGACCAAAAATCAGTCATACGGGGAATTTCTTAAATTGAGATTTATACATCATCAGAAAGTTGGATAAATATGTTTTCCATTGATGTATGGTTTGTTAGGATAATATTTGGCCGAGATAAAATCTGAAGGTGCAAAAAATCTAAATATTGAAGAAAAGATGTGTCCAAATGAAATCCTTAGCAACTGCATACACTAACAAAAGCAAAGTTTTGATATATTTACCGCAGAAAATTGACTAAATGTCTTCATGGAACATTATCTTTACATAATATTCAAATGTTTTTTGGCATAAAAGAAAAAACTGATAATTTTGACCCATACAATTGTTGGCTATTGCTGCGACTTAAGACTGGTTTTGTAGTCCAGGGTGACATATATACCGTGCAACATTCTGCACAGGAGAACAGAAATATTAAGTATTCACTCACTGTTCAGTCTCCATCATTTCATCTATACATGCTCTTTATGCTTGGCCCAGCATCCAAACCACAGTTGTTACTGTTCTCATGTCAACACAACACCTCTCTTTCACACAATTCTTTGTAAAGCCTTCCTGGTTTATGTATAGGGCCGAGCTGTGAAGCCTGGAGCTAAAGTACCTCCATCAGCCCCTATAGGCAGGTGAGTAATGGAGTGCAGTGGATCACTCTAATAGGCCTGTGTGTCAGGACTGCTCCCCTCCAAGACAGATTTAAAGTAGCGGTGCAAGGGAGTGACAGAAAGTGTGAGAGTCTGATGGAAAGCACATTGAGCAATGTGGAATGATTTTATGAGTGGATGGAGAGATAAATTCATTATTATGCTGTTTGAAGAGAGACAGACACGAAAATTATATGATGCCAAATGCGTTAAAGACTTAAGTCTAGGTCATGTCACATTAATGCTATGGCGCACGTTTAAGTTCAGGTCAGTGCCGCATGCAAATACTTTTCAAGGAAATGTCATTTTACCATATTGTACAATTATTTAATTTTTTCCAATGCTATGTGTTTTGAATTAGTATAATTTGGGAAAGGGCCCTATTACAGTCAGAGCAGAGAAAAAGTCAAATATAAAATTCATGAGCACATCATATCATATGAATGCAAATATATTAATTTGATGGATGGACTAATTAATGTTACTCGAGATGAGATGAGATTTTTCAAGAAGATGCTCTTAATTATTAAATAATATTTATGAATGTAATCCACATTTGAGTCGAACATTTAACATTTCTGAATAAAGCAGCTGGTGAGCCTGAGCATTTTAGTTTCTTTTTAACTTGCATGGTTGCAAAATAAAAAATTGTTCAGCAATATATTTTGGCGGAGTTTGTTGTATAAAGAACATTATATCATTATAATGACTTTCTACACTAAAGAAACATTAAATTTCTTTTTGAAAAGCCCCCCAGACACAAGTTAAGATGATTATGAAAAATGTAATTATGTGATTAGCAAAATTCATCAATTTAAAGCTGACTAAGTACTAGTACATTTTTACATCTGTCTCTTTTATCCAAAGCGACTTGCACATTCAAGAATAAAGTGCATTTTTTATCATTTTGTATGTTCCTGGGATTAAACCCATGACCTTGCGATGATAATGCAATGCTCTACCAGCTGAGCTATAGATGAACACTAGATGCTTGAAATGAATTAAATTCTTTAGGTAAAAGAAATATATATTTGTTGGTGTGTGCAGTACATTCATCTGACCCGAAAACATATGTTTCATGAAACATTGGGCCCTATCATACACCCTGTGCAATACAGCACAATGCGCGACACAAGTGTTTTTGCTGGTTTCAGACCAGCGCAGTTATAATTTTCACGTCCACCGTCAGGTTGTTTAAATACCACATGCATTTGCGCCCATAGGTGTGCGGGTCTGAAAACAAGGTGTGTTCAGGCGCAATGTTTGCGCCTTGCTTTTTGTAGGAATTGAAAATAGACTACGCCATTGGTAAATTCTTTATTTCCTGTTTGTTACATATAAAGTATTTTTAGAGTACAAAACTTTTTTGCATATGTGTAAATTATTCTTTCAGGTTACACTGATCATGTAGGCTATCCATACATTATCAGCAATTAAAAGCCTGCTAATATTACTTCCATGACTGAATGAAAACAACTTTTTAAAGAGAACCAAAGGTTTTTATACAAAAATATCCATTTCAATACAAATATAAACAACACAATTTTTACATCAATCTTAAACTAGTGATCTTCTTCTTCCCCTTAATTTTTCAGTTTACAAATTATGCTATATACTGTAAATAGGTAATTGGCATGGCGCGAGCGCAAGTGGCTTTTAAAGAGTGGGTGATGAGACTCTGATTGGCTTATTGAACGTTGCGCCCAAACACCCATTACTCATTACTAGAATAGGATCAACCCTTTTAGACTAGGTGCACAAACCATTTTCCCATCATTAAATAAACAAAAGTGGATTAGGCACCCCCTTTTAGACTGTGGCTGCGTTTACACTTTGCATTAACATGCAATCTCGGTGATCCGTTCATGCAGATCCGATCATCAGTATATCAGGACACGGCGCGTTTACATTTGTCAACATCAAAGAGGCTTCTGTATCTGGATGTGTGATCGGATCCCGTTCAGGGAGAGTCGCGGGGTGGATAGCTCTTAATCACAGATGGCTACAGCTGTCTTTAGCCACATGATTTGGGTTGTCGCGGTAACCGCAATCCCGTATTGTACAGTGTTACTGAGAAGCCTACAGCAGAAAATAAGTAGTACACCCAAAAACTGTGATGTTCACAATTTAAGCTTTATTTTTTTTAGTTTTGAAAGCTTTATCTTTGTTTATCTGCAACGTCCGCACCGGGGAAGCACGTTTCAGCCGATGTAACGTCACATGAACTTGACTTTTACCCGTGATGCTTTTCATCAACAACAAAATCTGTGTGAAACATTAGGATGACCATCCCATCTCTACTTTATAGTCTGCCTTAATAACAAGCTTTTGATTCACTCTGCCTGAACTGAATACGTTTTTGATTTATGATTTACGAATATGATTTAACGAAAAGAGCTGACAATTTCCTAAATTTCCTGTTCATGTCTCCCTCTATAGTGTGTAAGAAGATAAATAATGTAATTTACAAACACATTTATAAGTAACTTACTTTGTATAAAACCAACACTGAATACATGTATTTGGTTAATGTAATTATGGTTTGTACGTGTTTAACTTAAAATGTGTTAAATGAGATAGAAACTGCTGACTGACCAGAAAGAAGTGCAACATTCACGTTGATATGTAGCCATGGAAACTCAAACATTATAACGATCCATTAAATTCTGGCATTAAATATTAAATCACTCCATAAATAGTGGAAACATGTTAAACATATGCCTGAGTAAGTAAAATACAGTCAGCAGTGTTAAAACGCTTTTGTATATCGATTTATTTCAAGATACGTTTAAGCTTAGCTAGCATTGCTCCACAAATATAAATTTATGCTTCTCTCACCTGCGCTCCATGACCTCACGCCCCTTATTTTTGACAGCTGTCAGTGAGAGGAGATGATAGTGGGCAGGCTTTTGTGTGACGTTGACCTGTAAATGCAGATACGATGGCTGGATTGCATTCACATTACACTGAGATCCGATCATGAAGCGTCCTCGACAACCTCTTCATTAGGACACACAGATCGGATAACATTCCGATCATAAATGCGTTTACACTTGTCTTTTTATTGCATATGTGGACAACATCCAGATACAGGTCGCATGTTAATGCCACGTGTAAACGCAGCCTGTGTGGCGTGTGCTTTAGACTATGTTCTTAGATCGTTAAAATAGGGCCCTTTATGTTTGATACTTTGACAGATGTCCTGTAATAGTTGTACTGATCACATGTCATTCCTTTTCTCTACTGTTTCTAACATCTTGATATTTACAGTGTTCTCTATTGTGGTTAAACATTTTCTTGATGATTATAAAAATCTCTTTTTCAGCTTAGTGTTATTGCTTTTCATATAATCGTAAACACTGTTAAGGATAGTTGCATATGGTGCTGGAATTAAGCAGGTAGTAAACTCGAAAAGTATTCTTTTCAACTTTTTAATGCTCAGGCCAATTGAAATTAATGTTTGAGCTTCAGCAATAACAATTGAATGATTTTAAGTTAAATCATGAAGTTTCTAGAACTGGCCCTGCTGTGAGGTTCTGTGAGTAATTTTGTGCATCCTAAAGTAGTTTGTCCCTCGGTGTGTTATTAGTGTCAAAGAGCAGATAACAACACGAGTTTGTGTTTGTGTGTAAGAACACATTGCATGACATGACACTCTTCTTTTCTTATGTCAGTTCTGCTTGTTGCCCCTGTGAATATTTATCAGACAAACAGGCAACTCTGTGAGTCTTGGTGCCTATTCACAGGCAGGGGTTATGTAACCATGACAGTCTCCATGGTAATGTTAGTCTGGGACTAAAATGAAGACTTTCAAAGTGGCCTAAGTGACCAGTTATGGATCATTAAAAAAAAGGGGGTGCTTAATAATATGAATTCCTTTGAAATCCCAGTCTGAACAAGTATACATCTGGTTGCACATACAGTAACATACATAAAATAATACTAGCTGCACATTTTTTCTCAGCATGGAGGGGAGGCATTTGGTGGCAACAGATCTGAGATCACATGTATGCTTATTTTCGAATAGAAGCCCCTTTCTTGGATTTACCTCTCTTCTGTTATCTATTTTGGTTAAAAAAAAATGGCTTCCCCTTCCATTCATCTTCACAGACCACCAAGGAACAAATGTTCAGTTAAAGGTCAAATAAAAATATCTTTGAGAGAAAGTATACGAGAGGATGTGTCTGCAGAATCATCTACTTTATTTACGCCCATAAACTTCATGCATTAGTGTATGCAAAGGGGAAAAGTAGCTTGGCTATGACTGAAAAGAGAAAAATAAGTTGGAGACGATATAAAAAAAAATAAAGAGTTGACTGGTGACTTTGTAAGAATAAAGGCAGCATGCAAGCATCCCACCGATGACATGGCATCATGGGAAATTAAATCTTGACAAACAGATGAGGTGTCAGAGCACAGAAAACACTATTTTTCATTTTGCCCTCTTCTACTCTCAACAGGGGAGTGAAGCTTTAAACGGGAAGAGGAAAAAACAAGGGAAGACGGAGCGAGAGATACGTACTTTAGAGGAAAAATAGAGTCAGGAAAAGAGATTGAGGGATCGAAAGACAGAAGTATTATGTTGTCCTAGTAATTGAATGCCCTTCTTGTCCCTGTAGAGATGCTAAGGTGTCATTTTAGGCCACTATCAGTTAACAGTGTGGGCGAGATGTGCTCAGATGACACATGACACTGGTCTGTTGTGTAATGTGATTTTTTTCTCTCTGCTTTATTGGGACCGGCAAGATAATAGACATTGTTATGAGAGCTCTTTCGGGTGTGTGGGGGTGAGGCTTAACAATTTGGCCCACCGTAGATGCTTTCTCACTGCCCTGTGACAGCCAGCAGGCCGAGTTAAGTGACCGGTGTGCGTGGTTGCGTGATAAAGTGAAGCTTAATGCTTGAGCCTCTGACCCATGAGATCTCCTGCATATTGATTTTTTTCTCTTTTTTTATATATATGTGGGTTCTAATAGAGAAATTCTCCAGACAAACAAAGCAATAAGTAAATATCAGTGCAGTGGGGCCATGAAACAGCTTAGAAGAAAAATCAAACCTACCTAAAAGAACCGAGGGTAGGGGGTATACTGAGCTTATTCTTAACTGCAGCACATGGCACGTTTATTTTAATTTGAACTTTGAACTATACAAATTTGAATATGAACGGCATAAACTGTTTTGAGGATTATCTCTCACTAAATAAAATTGAAACATGCAATCAATGAAATATACTAACAAACCTATTAACAACTTTCTAGTAATCAAATTTTATGTCTTTGAGATTTTTCCCAAAACTGGAAATTAATGTATTATTACACGTCACTCTGAAGTGCTTAACTCTGATTGGTCAGTGCATATTTGGAGATATATTACTCCCAGATAAAACTGCTTGAAACTATTAAAAGCCTCATCTGGGGTACGGTATACTGCGAGTCATCTTAACAGATACATTTTTTTTTTTTAAATCGGATTGTCTATTTACACTAAGCATATATATATTACTTAGTGTAGATAGCACATTGCCACTGCCTTTAAATTTACAAATTCAATAAAATGTAATTCTTTCTTTCTTTCTTTCTTTCTTTCTTCTGCACACCATTCCATCATCTAAATATGTCTAATTAATAACATACATGTAACTGTATTAACAAATTATTAAACCAAATTGAATTTTCATCTTGTTTGACCTTTGTGTTTTAAAGCCACTATGAAAAGGTTCCATATGAGCTGTACCAAATGTTCCAAAATCAGTATTTGTCCAAATATTTATTTGTGGCTGGTAGCCATATAATAGGCAGAGTAATCTACATCTAGTTGTTATTCCGCAAAACACCAGAGAGTGTGAATAAAGAATGTAATATTCAATTTTCCATCCTTTTCATAAAAAGCTGAATTTACTACTGAATTTTGGCATTTTAAGATTATGCAGTTAAACAGTGTAACTTTAATCTTTGAAAGAATCACATGCCTATGACTCTCAACTCGTGGGTGTAATGTACGATCCTTAGGCCATCTGCATACTGTGAGTGTGATTGGAACACATGGAACACCTGTGGTTAATGAATGGACGAGGGATGAATGGAATAAGTCTCTCTCTCCCTTTCTCTCCTCCAGGGATTAGAGGAGTGGGCCCTGAACACACATTTATCTGCCTACAGACAAAATCCATCTGTCGCCCAAGCAGGGACTCAAGGTCTTGGCACTGGCGTTACTGTGTTGCTGTAGTGTAGTATTTATCAAGCAACCAGAAGGAAAGTAGCCCTTGTTTGACCCAGCTTCGTGACTCTGAGAGCCTTAGTGCTGGACTAAGAAAATGTATCAACAGCATCTGTAAATGGTTTCTGACCGAGGCAGCAGAAATGGATAAAATCATAATGTACCTTGAAAGCACTCTAGCTCAATACTAATACCCTAACCCTGATAATGTGATATCTTTACATCTCACATGTAGTGTATCATAAATGTAGCTCATTAGCATGCTCATTCAATGCTTTTTTTTATCCAATTTCGCATTATTTAAAAATTACCTCTAAAGTCTATTTAAGCTAACTGACCGGGTGTGACATGAGAGCATCGGCTCAACAAATCCCAATGGTTTGGATACTTGCTTGGTCCAAATATGTGTACGTTTAACTTCTTTAAAAATACTCTATTTGTGCCTGAAATTACACAGTTTCTGTTTGTCCATACTACTGCACGGTATTGTGTTTGGCTTATTTCAACCCAGGCTGTGCACTCTCTGACTGTTAAGGTTGATGTAGAAGTGACAGTTTTATCACCTCTTTCACATATATTTGCTGGTCCTGGTGGGTGATGGCCCACAGTTCCTTTCATTTAGTTCCTTTTGTCTTCAGCCTGGCAGGCGAATCTCACCTTTCTCCAGACATTACCTTTGGTCTGCAATGCCTTGCTTGCACTCTGTGTGAAAATCCACCCGAAAGAGATTTTGGTTGTTCATAGGTTGCTATACCTCTGCTCTGGAAATTCTTCACAAAATTTATAGGGAGTACTGAAAATAGACACACATGAGATCATTGTGGTTATTTGATTAGAATATACAGGTACTGTATAAATTGTAAAGGAGGGTATAAACTCTCATAAATTTGTTCGCATTAAAACCTCTGATCTTTTAAGTGCAGACTTTAAAGTCTGAACAAATCTGAACGTAGTTTATAAGATGTTTTATATGGGAGTGAGATGTAAAATTACTGGGCTCTGTTACTCAGGGGAAAAACTGAGAAGCTGGAGGCAAGTGAAAATCTCTATTTGCTCCAATGTAATCATAATTGGTGTCTAGGGGAAAAAATATTAAGACATTAAAGAGATCCCACTTGTGATATTTTTTTTCTTTTGGAAGTGCTCTCTTGTTGTAGTAGCAAAGCTGCAGGTGACCAGTAGCTCTTCTGCAGGTTAACACACATCAAATGTGTCAGTTGTGTCATGGTTTTGTTGATGTTTCATTGGAAATGGCATTGAATTATACGTTTGTGTATTTGTCACAGTTTGCATGTTGTTTTTTATATATCTAAAAACATGTTTCCAAAGAACAGAAAAGAATATTGTAATACAGATGTATTAAGTGTACACGGTAGGTCACTTTGTATAACAGCATCAATTAAATGGTCAAATATTGCAAAGAGAGTCAGAATCAGGATATAGAAAATTGGATTGTACTCTGTGTTATTGTGAAAGGGCCAGATCATTTTGCATAGCCTTGAAAAGCATGCTTATCTTTTGGAGTATCTGCATTATACTGTATACTATATAGCTTTTGCTGCACTAAGCATTTAGTCCCAGTCTCTCTTTATTTCTTTTCAGTCACTTCTCATTTCTTTTCTTTTCTTGTACTGTAACTTTTGACTATGTTGGAAATTCAGAGCATTAGCTCTTACATCTCTTAGTCCTAGTTGGCCAATCTTAATGCTGACTAGTTATCACCAAGCGTGCCGCACAAGCCCTGAAAAGTGAAGCCAAAACGTCTCGATCGCCCCCCAGTGACTGGTCCCAGTATAGGTCATAAACCCCGCCTCCCCATGTTATTCAATGGGACTTGAGACCAACTAAAAAAATTAATTACACTTCAATTATCTTTTTTCCGAAGCTGGTTTCTGTCATTTACTGTAGTTTTTATCACGCTGATGTAAATTCAAATGTTTGTTTTTAAAATAGGTTTGTGTTTAGTTTAGTTTAGTTTAGTTTAGTTTAGTTTAAACGGTGGTGTCACGTCATGATTGACAGCTGTGATATCGTGTGATATGCGCATTCTACGAGAGCGAGGGCGGGGTTTTGACTTCGCGGCTTCCCTTCCTGCTCACTACTGCGCATGACTGGTCCCGAAATCGCTTTTGCGCAGACTCAAGACCCAAGATGTCAGCGCCATATCGGGACACTGGCGGCTTCACTTTTCACCAATGGAAGACAGCGAACAGGCGTCGTCCATCTTTTTTTACAGTCTATAGTTATCACATGACCTGACTCGGTTCTTCAGATTAGCATTGTGATCTGGTCTTTCGTGGTCAATAGCAGAGATTGCGTTCATTCTCCGTCATTTTGATGAACACGGTTGTAAAACATCCATCATAATCAATTATTATCATTCAATATTTAAATAATAAAAATGTGTAGCTTTATTTCCCATCACATTTTTAATTTAAACATAAACTTACAAGATGAGCATATATGTTAAAATATGTGTTTTTATTTGAGAAGAGAACAGATGAACAGAGACTGTGTGTCACTTTACGGGCCCTACAGTATCATGGCACAATGCAGCACAATACGCAATATGCGTTTGCTTACAATTTTTTAGTAATATTTTTTAAATATCACAGCGCTGTCACAGTGCTGAAACACCTCTCCACACATTTGTAAATATTTAATTAACTGTTTGTTACAAATGTTTTCATATTTGTAAATTATTCTTATAAAAAAACTTGGTAACACTTTATTTCGACAGTCCACTTTAGACATTTTACTTGCTATAAGTAACTTTGCAACTACTTATCAACTACCAATCTTTAGAGAATTAGTAAACTGTCTGCTTTATATCTACTAACACTTTATTGTGATGATATCTCAACAGAAATTCAACTGTCTATAAGTATCTTTGCAGGTGCATGTCAACTTATTCCACTAACTCAAACCTCTTCCGTAACCCCAACCCTTACAGTCTACTAATACACTAATGAAAGTTAGTTGACGTAGTTGCAAATTATTGAAAGTTAGTTGACATGTAGTTGCAAAGTTATTTATAGTTACTGTAGTAGAATGTCTAAAGTGGACTATCAAAATAAAGGGTAACCAAAAACTTTTTGAGATTACAGTGATACTTTACAGATATACTTTATCAGCAATTAAAACACAGATTATTTTATTTATTACTCCATTACTAAAATAATGACTTTTATAGAGAACCAAAGCTTTTATTACAAAAATAACCATTTCAATTAATAAAACACAATGCATTTTTTAACATCAATCTTAAATTGGTGGTCTTCTTCCTCTGCTTACAGTTTTTCCACATACACACTCCGCCATGCACCTGTAAACAGGATATTTGCCTTGGTTTATTGCACGTTACACCCTAAACACACTCTTTACGAAAATAGAAACAACCATTTTAGACTGTGTGCCAGGCGCATATACCATTTTTCTCGTCATTAAACTAGCAAAAGTGGATTCGGACACACCTTAAAGGCATGCGCTTTAGACCATGCCATTAGTTCATTAAAATAGGGCACTGTGCTTGTTTTTCACAGTGTATATTGATAATTTACAGTAAATATAGATAATTCTAGATGTTTAGTTACTGTTTCGAGCGTTGAGACCTTAATAACCTTATTTTTTTGAAAACTGACATAAACTTGTCAGTTCTTGCCCAGCCGAAGCCTGTCACAATTTTATTTGAGAATTAAAGAGGACTACATCACAATTTTAAGGGGGGGCTGAGCAGAAATTGTGAAAGGCTAAAGCCCACCTAAAAAAGGGGCCTATGATTCCAATACCTACCTTCGGGGCCTGGTGAGCAGCATAAGTTGTGGCATATGAGCTCCCTACATTGACTGCTGAATCTGAGGTATGGAGACTCACAACCAGGAGTTGCTCAGAGACATTTGCCTCAATGATCTTTAACAGTAAGTTCCTGACAGCGAAGCTAATGCTATTTTCTATTGTGGATCCGTGCTTCTTCCTTGTCAGATGAAAGCGCAGTCTTTTAGCCTGCCGGAGACCGCGAGACAGATTTCTTGTGGTGGAATTGTGATGTCCACACGGAGACTTTTCAGCTTGTTTATCATGACTGGCTTGTAGAAATTACTGCTGTTTTGGGGATATTTTGAGACGGACTGGTTGTCACGGTCTAGATGGAGTTTTAGTAGCTTCACTTGTACACACTTACTTATGCACACAGGAGAAACCACCCACGCATATTGGCAGACATAAGCAGCACGTAAGCGCGAGCGCTCGCACACAACCTTCAAAATAATACGAACAAGTCTCAAGTACACCGAAGAAATCTTTCTCATATTTCATCCATCTTTTCAAATATGCAGTGTTTGAAATTGCTCCTGAGTTGGCGCCATTAATAATGCATCAAGCTTAAAACCGTCACGGAGTTCAGAAAAATCTAAATTCACGCGTCCTCGATGACAGTGTTTCTACCTGTGAGTCAGTCGCACAGACACGCGTCCTTTCTAAGCACATGTTTTATGCATCTGGATATTATCATATCCCCCACTCGACTCTAATGCTTGCTAATTTCTGTCGCACAGGAATCCACAGATGAGGTTTCCGCAGAAGGTTCACCGTGTGCGTTCAGGCATATTGACTGTGGGCTGTAATGGCAGCGCGGGGATGCGGTAGCTGATGTTCATCCATTCTTACCACGACAAATAGATTGACACCAGGTAAGGGGTCCATTATCCTCACTGCGGGCATTTGGCAGAGTTGCCCTCGTACATAATCAAAACCCATTGAGCCCTCGTGTGTTTTTAAAGTGAATGCAGAAGTAGACCAGCATCCCGCTCAGCTGAGAAACATTCTTACCGAAGGCTTGTTTTGCTCCGTGTTTGAATGTCAAAAGGTGACTTGCACCTCTATTTTCTTTTAGGTGGTTAATTAGTGAATGCTTATCATAGCCACATGCCATGCCACAGCAGGGACACAGCACCCTAGCGTTGTAAAATTAATTATTTCACTAATGTGGGCCTTGTGCATGAGAAACGGCAGAACTCGAGCCCAATAGCTCATTAATCTTCTGACGGCCTCTCCTGAGTGTGCGGTGAAGTGGTGTTGAATTTCAATAGACACCTAACACTTCTTGCTTATATTTTTTGTTTAACCTTTACAAGCCATTTTTATAAAAGATGTTTTAGCGGCAAGGGTTTTTTACAAATGCAGAGTAGCTACAGTAAATGTGCATTGTACCAAAGAAAGTGAACCGAACTCATAAACACACATTGTGTATGTATCAGTTGTTAAAAGGCTGTTTTTGCCATCCAAAAATGTATTTCACATCCAGAAACTTCTTATTAAAGTTTAAAATGCATAATGGAATGAAGCCATTAACACAAATATAAGAAAGTAGGGGGTCTCAGACAGAACGGCTCATCATAAGTAGCTCTTATTAATGGGTCCTCTGGGGCAAGACTAACAGACATTGAAACTTTGCTCTTTATTCCACAAGCCTGAAGCTGCTAAAAGCACGAGACTGAATTGGGATTTTCCTTAAAAACTAGCAGGACACTGACTTTCATCATTTCAAAGTCATTACCTTAACCACGGGGAAATATCTGGTCTCTTTTGGCATTAAACCAGATTTAACATCTCATATTTTAACCATGAATGTCACACAGTGCACTGTCTTACACTCTTAAAAAAAGCTAGGATTTTTCAACCGATGGCTTGGTAAAATATGAACAAACCCAACCATTGGTTTGATCTAAGAAAATATCCGTATTTGACAAAACCACAGAGAGAAACAACCCACCATACAGTAGATTAATTTAAACCCAGCTGTTGGATTTGTCCATATTTTACCCAACAACGCACCATTTTTTTTAAGTGTACACATATGGTAAATATTGGGTTGGTTTAGTTGATTGGGTAAATATTAGACAGGAACCAACTGTTGTGTTTGAAATAAATCAATGCTGGGTTGTTGTTACCCAACCTGCCCAGCATAGGTTTATTTATAACCCAACAGTTGGTTCTGTCCAATATTTACACAACCATGGGTTAATCCAACCCAGTAGTTTTTAATTGTAATATCCAGGGGTGCCACACGTTTTTGAAAAATGAAAAACATTTTGAACGCCCCCTTGGTGGCTGGTTGCAGTATATGTCATAAACCCCGCCCTCTCCATGTAAACGAATAGGACATGAGTCAAACTTAAAAATCAAATTACACTTCAAATATATTTTTCTCAATGATAGTTTCTGGTATTTTAGGTATTAGTTCTAATAAATTCTAATAAATTTGGTTTAAGTTGGTTATGAGATGCTATAAAAAAGGGAAAATGGGACTTAATAGTAATGATCCATGGTTCGGCTCGCATGCGATTCGCGGATTAATGCAAATTTAAATAGGGAAAGTTTATCATTTGCACGTGTTTCTAAGGCTTGCAAATGTTAACATTCAAGTGATTTAATAAAATGTATCCGCAAAAAGGCGCTAAAGTGAGCAGATTTCTGTACGCACATGCGGTTAAATGTGTCCGGTCCAGCTCCAGTCAGATCATCCTTTCAAAGATCAGAACTCTTGATGTGTAAACTATAGAGAGAGTTACGCTACTGTGTCTCTTACTCTAGTCCATTAGCAAACATTTGCTGAATAGAGCAATGAAAAACAACGTAACGTTTTTATGTGAAGCGACTGTTTATGCTGCATCTTCTTCCTGAAGCGCACTTTGGAATTCGCCCTCCACCTGTGTGTGTGCATGCGTTTAAGTGCCCTCAGTAGTGCATATACATATACTTCAAAAAGTAAGCCAACATGAAATCGTTCTGTTCCTGACAGGGCACATACAAAATGATCTCACAGTATTCTTTTTCTAATAAAAAAATCCAAAACCAGTCTGTGCTTATTTGTTCTTAAAGAGACAGTAACCTTAATTAACCTACTTAAGTCTGTGTCATTTATGTTAATCAAACAACTCAAGACAAAGAGAAAATCACTTATGTGGCTAAAAAAAACATAATTATAATATTTCATTTGTACAATAAAGAGAGTGTTATTATTCAGTTAATTCGATTTCTGTACCTAATGCTAATTTAAGACCATACTTAATGTGCAACTTTGTTCTTTTTTATAAATGTTTATAATTTCTTTATTTGTTATTAGATTTTTCCCACCCTTTTATTTGCTGATTCGAAAAATGATCGGATCTGTGCCTCAAAAATCGTAATGTAACCTTACTATCATTACTGTGCTGGCTCTAAATGACATCATCGGCTCAAGATGTCAGCGTCCATATTTTGGAAGTCTATGTGGACCATATTTTTTAACAGGCTATGGTAATATTACGATATGTACAGTGTTGGGGAAAGTTACTTTTAAAAGAAATGCGTTACAATATTAAGTTACTCCCCAAAAAATGTAACTAATTGCGTTACTTAGTTGCTTTTATGAAAGCAAGGGCGTAGGTTTGATTCTGGCATTGGTGGGGACATAAATAAAATGGTTGCATTGCAAAAACTGTTTATCACCATTTACTTGACACAAACAACAGACAACTCAGTATGCACTTTACTCAGTAACATCTGACTCGCCACCCCCGGCCATCCCAAATTTATAATAAACAATTCGTTATGACCTAGAGCCTAATAAACAGTAACTGTTTAAGTCTTTGTCAAAAAAAAAAGAAAATCACATTGTAAGATATAACCATATTTACTTTATAACAATGAAGAATATGCAATTAATATTTAATTCTTAATTTAATTTTGCCAAAATTTCCCAGTGTTGAAGTTGGTACGTATATCATGCTGTTTCCTGAACAACGTTTATTAACGTTTCTGTAGTTCACATTAAATCTTCTTTTCATTAACAGACAGTTAATCAGTGTGAAAAAAAATAATTTTAAGTTTAAAATGCAACCTTACATTATGTCTACATCTGTGCAAGTAATGACCACAGTGCAGTAATGTAAAGTATTCAGCAATCATGACATGAATTCATGTTTTTACCATGTTGGGGTTATTTTCTTTCATGGATTAGGGACCCCCTAAATAACCTTGCTACCCCATTTATAGGTTGACAAAAGTTTGCAACTCCTCAGGTTAACATGGGATTGTCGTGTATTGGTGAAAACACTGTCCTTGAATCATTATGTGACACAACTTGTTCCGTATTTTGTGAATGAAACAGTTACAGTGGGTATAATAATACTTTCTTCCTCACTTACCTGTAGCCCGAATAATCACGCGCGTCTTGTTGATTGAACTTTGGCGCGTTGTACAAAGTGAAACCATCCTATCACACGTAGCGAGTAAAGACAAGCCCATAAAGTGATGTGATTTAAAGAAGGGACTCAAGAAATGCTAATCCAATCAGATTAGCAATGTGATTAGAGAGGCGGGACTAAAGAAATGCAAAGCCAATCATATTAGCGATGTGAGTTACGGAGGCGGGCATTGCAGAGAACGAAAGCTGTTAACCGTTTGTGTACCACATAGAGTGTCATTTTTACAGAACGGGATTGCAAAAGATTTCTAGTCTCATTTAAATGATTCCTGAAAAAAAATATAATAAGTAAAAAATAGAAAACACAAGAATAAGAAGGACATTAGTGGTTATATATAAATACAGATTAATTGTTTGGCCGAAATTATTGCTAGGGACAATTCAGTCTTCCCTGAATATTGCTAGGGACATGTCCCTAGCGTCCCACCCTAAATCTACGCCCATGTATGAAAGTAATACTTAAGTTACTTTTAAGTTACTTTTAAGTTACTTTCTCTTACTTGGCTGAGGTCTTTTATGACTGAAAAGTTCTGCATTTAGAAACTGCATATTTCCATCACAAAAATTTCAAGCTCTGGCCTGCCATCTCTATTTCTCATTCAAACTGTTTCCACTAAAGGCTCGTACAGACTACATGACTTTAAAACGTTGGTCCGAACTGTGCGGTTCACACTACATGACTTGCTCTCTGTGAAATCAGGAGTGTTCACGTTGTTGATCAGTTCACACCACACGACATAACGTGACTGCCCCACAACAGGAGGTAACGCACTACACGAGTTGAGAACAACTCTATCACCCGGCGATTCTATCTTGTCCACAAACCACGTTTTGTCACGAAAAATCACGCGATAAAACAAACCGGAAATGACGCGAAACAACACGCGCACCAGTAAACCCACAGAAGAAGAATGAAGACGACGCGCAAAACTTTTGTTTGTATATATAGACTTGAGACAGAAATTCGTGCTGCAAACCGTTTGCGCGATGCAAAGCCGCAAAAGAAAAAAATGAAGAGATGTGTATGTGGAGAGGTGGATCAACACCACACGAGGACAGCAGGGATTTAAGAGTTGGAGGTGAGTACAGCTTGTTTATATAGGAAATATAGCTGCATGCTTATGTTTGGCTATGATCACATTTAAAATATCAACGTGTTGTCTACTGTGTTTAAAAGCTGTGTTTCTTGATTTAATTATCGTTCAAATAGAATAGGACAGGCTTCGCAAAGCATGACTTGGAGAGCGTTTGTCTTTGACCCTGCGATTCTATGCAACAGGTTTGTGTGATTTCATTTCAAACGAATATGAACTGAATGTTGTCATTACGTTTTTTTTTCTGTCTGGGTATGTTTTTGAACTTTTTGGTGTCATGCAGGTGACACGTTCAAGTCCCTCAGGTTCAAGTCCAGGATGGGGGACCAGCACCATCCCACAAATAGTTTTGGATAGCTGTTCTGTACCAGGTTATAAAGGACGATTTCTTGAAGGTAGGGTTATTACAAAATATCTATCTATCTATCTATCTATCTATCTATCTATCTATCTATCTATCTATCTATCTATCTATCTATCTATCTATCTATCTATCTATCTATCTATCTATCTATCTATCTATCTCTACTACTTCATTTAAAAAAAAGAACAGCCATAACATTGTGGACATCAGCAGTTGACTGTCTTTGATAAAAGTATTTTAGTAAAAACTATTATTAGAAACAGGGATATAGTTCCGAAAAGCACAAGTAATATTTATTCTTATGTCTATACATACCTGTATACATTAATTTCATAATTTTATCTGAGCTTACACTATGTGTATATTAAAGTATTTTGTGTATAAACATGAATTATGTTAACACAGAGCAATAAATATAAAATTACTTCCAAACCTTATATTGTAATATTTGTTATTCTACATGTTGTTGAGTCCCTAGTTTATCTTTATACTTATTTATATGGATTAAGTAAGAAGGGGTCTCATTTATAAAGCATGCGTATGCACAAAACAGTTCTGGAAACATGCGTACGCCAGTTACCACACAAATGTTGTGATCTTTAAAAAAAAAAAACTTAATGGGAGAATAGGCTTGCATGGTGAGATCAGAAGATAATTAATGTACGCACACTTGCAGAAAGGGAACATTGCTTTGTCTGTATTTTTTGGCGTATGCCATTTTTGGCTTTTGTGCATACATAGACTTTTAGTAAGGATCCTACACACAGTTTTATAAATGAGACCCAATGTGTTTGTTCTACATATAACTATGCAAATAAATCCATTGGAAACTGTAGTCTTGAATATATAATAATTTAATCAGTGACATTTGGTGTGTCCTATTGTTTTAGACACCATCAACGGAAGGAGAGTGGCATAGCCGTGGACTTCGAAAGGAAGTGGCAGTTTCCACATTGCTTTGGGGTACTTGCTACCACTCCAGCTGTAGCAGACTGCTGACCAAAACATGGTTGATGGGCAATGGAAGAATCGTGGGACGGGTGCTTTTCAACCGATGAACACCACCTCACATCGCAATTGTATGGCAACAGCAAAAGTGCAACGCAATCTGATGCGGGACTACTTTGTCTCACCAGCGTGTAGTGTTTATTGGCAAGTTCAACACATTTTAAAAGGAACTGATGTAGAGTTATCCCTGCAAACAGCAGATTAAAGCCAGTTATTGTCAGTTTAGGACATTCGTTTTCTTGTGTGTTCTAAAGTCCTGTATTTGTAAAGAACACAATGTGGTTCACTTTTTCATTGTTTTAAGTATTCTGTTTATTGTTGTGTTATTATTCAATTAATTTTAATTGCATACAAATCAAAAGGTGCAGGAATGTAACAAATAAAGGCAATCTGCATGTTGCAATTAAGTGCCTTATACTAACTTTATTTCTTGATCCACACTCATTATTCACAGAACATTAACAATGTTTCTATACTACGGCGCTAAACATCAACATATCTGATCATGCTAAAAATTTATGGGGATTGTGATGATAAGCTCTGGGCATTTTTACTCAATGTGGATTAATCTAACAGCCAATCACACACAATTATATTACGATATTTATATATCACCCAGCCTTTAAAAGGGCTCTACATAGGGATTTTTGTAATGTTTAATTGTGTTAATTTGGTGCACTGCACGTGTTCTAACAATGTATATTTTGTCTGTCCACATAATATACATTCAAATGTACTACATTGTTTTCAAGTTGCACAAACAACAATGCAAGGCTATAAAGCACTATTCATATTGGCGTTTTTTGTAAAATATGACAATGTGTTTTATACTTTTATACTTTGTTGCATTAAATGTATTACTTTCGATAGACCATTTATTTCATGAAACAGCACTGGGAAATTCAATCTAAACCCTTCAACAAGTTTAATCACCTTATTGATAAATGTAATACATAGTAAAGTCAATCGTTTGTAAACAAAAACACATCGGGACCGGACCGCACATGTCATGCATGATATGCATAGGGTAGGTTGGTCAGGTGACAACATTGATCCGCTTCTGTCAGTCTCCTGGGCGTTGTATAGCATCACCATTATGCTTCTTTTGAGATGTGATAAGAGAACTGGGTCTTCAATATTCCTCAATTCCAAAGCCATGGTTCCCAAATGAAGTTAATGTATCCCTAGTTGTTTGTGAGTCCACTTGTGCAACAGTAAAGTCTAAAATCAATAAATAAATGCAATGTTTCCAGTTAATATTTACCTCCACACTTTATTTTATTTGTCTATTCAAACTAAATATGAGAATTTATTCTTTTGTTTACAAGCTCTTTCGACTGGTACAAAAGGCAGATTGTAATGTAACTGAATATCCTCTAATACAATATATAACAATAAACAGAATTACAGTAAAAAGAATTATACACTTTATAATGTTTTACAGACATATCCCAAAAATAGGATTACGCTAGCTTCTATAATATGCATGTATATGGAAATATGACCAATTAATTTACATTTTACCCTATAACATTTAGATAATGTAATAATAACATTTGCTCACCTGGCTGTTTTACAGCGTTTGCTATTTCTCTCCACCGTTTCTTTTTCTCAGCGCAGTTGTGGTAAATATATGTGAAACGTCATACAGACATTTATGCCTGAGTTCAATGTTTTCTTGGTGACATGCTGCTCATCTTTCCGTGTGACGTCAACCCCTCGTCGGATTGGCTGTAGCTCGTGACATCATAGGAGGTCGAGTCGCGCGACAGCTCCAGATATCTAACAAGCTAGATATTTTTCTGGTGTCGGCGACGCGTCTGCGAGCCGTCTGCGAGCGTCTTTGATGCGTTGTTGGCTCTTTCATACCAACAGATTGGCGAACGTCGATCGCCCGCTAATCCCCCGCGATTTGCACCCGATCACACCCCGACCTGTCAGCGAGCGAACGATTTGCAAATCGGGCTTAAATCTGGCTTAAAATCATGTAGTGTGAACTAAGCATAAGACGCGCAGGCATACACGTGCGTAATTCTATGTATACGTTCAGTTTAATTCTGTACATTATTTTTTGTATCATATTAATTAAACTGAAAAGTAACTCACATTACTTTTTTAAAAAGGTAACTCAAATATTAATGTGTACATTTATAAAGTAATGCGTTACTTTAGTCGTTACTTCAGAAAAGTAATATTATTACGTAATGCACATTACCTGTAATGCGTTACCACCAACACTGCATATGTATAACATCATTTTTCTTATGCTTAAAGTAGTAAGCACTTACTAGCTGTGTTTTAAAGTGAAGCGAAATTACCATTCACCCCATGTGTCCTTATTCTGTTTAAATGAGAGTAAAGAAAGCCATTCTGATGTTTGTGTTAATTACAGTTTTAAAGTGAGTGATTTGTACAGGGATTATAGGGCTCCCATAGTTTTCAATCAGTAGTGATAAAGCTGGGGATTTAAATTGCCTAATTTTGTCTACATAAAACATTCTGCACAATATAAAACTAAGGAGCAGGACATAGGAGCAAGCCATCTGAACAGTAAAGCACAGACACAGATAGAAATATACAGACTGTTACTTAGGGCTGGAGGACGGCGTACTGCAGTTCACACAGTTGAAGCAAATCAGAATGGACTTTTTTAGAGAGATTTTTCACACTCACTTCACCTAATTGCCTCTAAGGGTGCACACTAGCCTAGGAGAGAGTTCTAGTGTTTTACAATTTTCATAACTTATTCACTGTGTTGTGTTTTTCTGTTGTAATAATTAATTTAAATGAACTGTTTTCACCAGATTTATTCAAGCATGTAAGTATGGTACAATTATGTCAAAGCAGCACTTTTCTTACAGCTCTTTAGATCTTTCTCTTTGCTCTAGCCCAAATGTAAAATTTATCCCAATTTGTAAATTTCTTTGCTAAAATTACGTATTAAAGTGCTCTAACATACAGTGGTGTTTTTGTGCATGTTAAATTATAAAAAATAGTATTCAATAAATAATAAAAAAGACTTTGAGAACTAATAAAAATAAGATAAAAAATTTAAGCATTGTGTGACTACATTTAAAAATGTAATTAATTGTAATTAAGTTATTGCATAAATAAAACTTTTTTAAAAAGTCATACTTATAGTTATTACGTTATGCATGTCATTAATATTTTCTTATTAATAACATACTTTTTTTTTACTCACTTCCCCTGCTGCTTTGTTGTTTAAAAGATTTACAAACCTTGACATAAGACAAAGCCTTTAAAGCAGGTGTAAACTTTGCTTCAGTTTTTAAATCTTTGGACTCTTTGAGTGTAAAGTTGGCATGAGCATCTTTGGGCTGCCTGCAGGATCAGACTACTGAATAAAGGGCAGCTCTCTGTTGCTTATGTTGGCTGTCAGTCTAGTGCAGATTTATTGGAGGTAATAGCTCTGTGATTGAGTGACAAGTGGAAGGAGTTTACAGCCACGGCTGTGGTGTGGAAGGGATAAATCCAAGCTGTGCGAGTCATAAAGAGCACACGGGGTGAGGATGAGAATAAAGTGAGTATGAGAGTATGAGATATAGGGCGTGTGAGTCAGCCTACATTGATTCAAAATCACAACTTCAAATTTGGAATTTATTTCTATAGCGCTTTTCACAGTGTTGCATTATATCAAGGCAATACACATAAATACTGGTGTGCAGAATATATAAAGATACTATCATGTATCAATTTCTTATTAAGATGTTGTACGCTAGATTGTAAAAAGGAACTTTAATTTTGTGGTGCTATTAAGCAAATATGCATATCAAATGACCAGAACTGTCCTGCATGCAATTATTTTCACAGTATGCATCACTAATATACACCATTTACTGTTAAAATAGTGCAGTAATTGGAACATTGTATTAGTACTGCAATTAAGAAAATACTGTACCCAGCAATTTGAAATATCCATTTACATGTACGTAATACCATACATAAAATACATTTAGCATTAGTAAAAAAAGATAGCAAAGTCACAGGGTGTAAGTATGTAGGTGACATTAACAATTTATACATTTAAAACACATGAACATGTTCCCATCAGACATTTTATCTGTCTGATTTTCTGTCTGGCACCCATACACAGCTGTCTGCTGCAATTATTGGTCTGTGGTGACACACATGATGACTTTACTTCTGCTCACTTTGTTGTCTTCAAATCGTAGGAGAAATTTACAGGTATCTGAACCCTGAACCTAATATTAGCAATTTCCAAGTGAGCAAGCCGAAGGCGTCAATGTGTGTTGTCAAAGGTGTCGTAGAATGTAAAACTGTATTTACCTAGGCATAGATAAATAATATGAGCTCTTGGGCCCTATCTTGCACCCAGCACAATTGACTTTGTCAGTGACGCATGTATCATTCGTATTTTGCACCGGCACACAGCAGGTTTTTCCCTCCACAAACGCACGTCGGCAAACTAGGGAATGAACTTGCGCTCCCTGGGCGGTTCAGCGCAAAAAAAGAGGCGTGTTCCGGCGCAAACCATCCCTGATGCTATTTTTGCATCAATAACATTTTTTTTCAAAAAACAATTGTGCCACTGACCAGAAAAAAAAAGTTTAAAGTCAGTGGCGCGTTGAGCGTGGTTCATTATGCTATTTTAAGGGCGCATGCTTGACCATAATGTATAGCGTGCACAACGCGCACACACTTTGCATCTAATCTACACAGATGCAACAGTTATTTTTGCAAATCATAAATTGTTACACTAAAAAATATTAATACACGAGATAAGGGAAATCATAGTGGTGAGCATTGTGGTGATAGTTTTTATTTATTTTGTGTGCGTTAAAAAATTCTCATGCAAATAACGATTAAAATATTTTCATAAGTTTGT